>NC_084837.1:112814531-113132031 GCF_033115175.1 Lepus europaeus
GCCGTGGACGCCCCGTGCCGCCGCCCTCCTGTGGGCACCTGCTCCTTCTTCTGGGAACGGGGACAGAGCTCCTCCAAGACAGAGATAGGAGGCCACAGATAGGACACAAGGACACAGGAGCAGGGCTGCTGGGCAGCGGGCCTGCACGCCGTGCTCTGTTACCCGGCCAGGGTGCCCCCTGCGCCCAGGGGCTCATCTCTGTGACCCCAGAGTCCTGTCCGATAGAGTGAAGGGGCCCCGTGCATGAGGTGTGAGTGGGTCAGGCACAGAGACTTGCACAGAGAGGAAGGCAAACAAGGAGGTCCCCCAGGACAGGGACCCCACTCTCTGCACACTACCCCAGCACCCAGGGAGTCACCAGCCACCGCGAGCAATGCGCGTCCACGCCGAAGGAGCGGCAGAGGGCCCGGGCGCCCCGAGCCTACCTTTCTGCAAGTGGATGATGTCGGGGAAGTTGGAGAGCAGGCCCTGGTAGAGGGACAGCGTGTCCAGCATCTGGAAGAGGTCATTCTTGGGCTGCTCGGCGAACATCTCCCCCACGGCCTCGTAGGTGCGGCCCGTGTGGGAGATGGCGCTGTTGAGGGCCTCGGAGCTGAACGGCGGGTCCAGCTGGAAGGCGTGGCTCACGGCCTGGAAGGCGCTGCCCAGCTTCTGGAATTCCTTGCGGAAGCCCCCGACGTGCTTGCGCACCAGCTCGGACGCCACGGTGCTAAGCTGCAGCACGCTGTCGTCCATCTTCTTGCTGAAGGCCTTGAACGTGTCCACGCGGTCCTCCACGTCCTGCAGGTCCTGGTGCTCCGTGGGGATCTGGAAGGTGAGCAGGAAGCTGGCGCCCACCATCTCGTCCTTCTCGGCTCGCCGCTTGCCCATCTTCCACTGCTTGTCGTCCAGGCAGCTCAGGAAGTGCTGGAAGCCCTCATACTGCGACAGCACCGGGTGGCTGGTCATGTGGTCCATCCAGAGCACGAGCCGCCGCTTCCGCTTCTCGATGAAGTCCTCCTCGAAGCGGCCCGTGGCCTGCTTCTCCGGCAGGTGCGGCACCGAGATGACGGTGAACTTGTGCAGCAGCCGGTTGTAGAGCCAGTCGAAGTGCTTGTAGCGCCGGTAGACGGGCGAGCTGGCGTGCGTGGGCGTGAGCTTGTAGGAGATGTAGCTCTTGATGCCCTTGAACTTGGTCTGTTTGGTGGGGTCCTCCACAGAGCAGGCAAACGGGTGGGGGTTGGCCTTCCACTGGGGGCCGCGAGGGCCCATCTCGATCGAGTAGGTCTCGGCGATCTTGGCCATCATGGGCACGTCCCCCAGGATGAAGGCCTCCACCCCGGAGCGCACGAAGCACGAGAAGCGGTTGAGGTTGCGGCCCACCACGCTGCCCCGCTTCGCTGAGGCCAGGCTGTCCTGCCGCTCCAGGGGCGGCTTGGGCCGGAAGGCCATGTGCTGGCTGGGGTAGGCGCCCGGGTAGGAGAGGTTGAGCGGGGGGTGCCCGTTGGTGCCCAGGCCCCCCGCGCGCGGCTCCTCCACCACCGTGCAGCCGTCGTCCCAGTCATCCCAGTCATCGTCCTCTTCGTCCTCGAAGCTGCCCTGGTTTGACAGGAAGCCCGGCACGCCGCCGCTCCTGGGGCTGTCGTACAAGCTCGCCTGGGTGCCCAGGGAGCCGGCAGAAGCGCTGCTGTAGTGGTCCGCGTGAGCGTGGTTGGCGGCGCCGGGACGGATGATCTCCACGTAAGAGGCCGGGAAGAGCCCGGTCTCGCCGCGGCTGTTCTGGCCCTGCAGCCAGCCGTCCAGCGAGGTCTCGCTGAAGATGACCAGGTCCTCGTCCTGCCGGATGCTGATCTCCTCCTTGTTCTCACTGTGGAAGTCGTAGAGCGCCCGGCCTTTCAGGGCCATGGCTGGGCCGGGGGCAGGGGGTCCAGAGGGACCGGAAGCAGCGGGTCCTGCCCAGCTCGCGGCTGCTCACTAAGATGTCCAAGGTTCCTTCCCCAGCTCAGTCTCCCGGCTCCTGAGGTGGGGTCTCTGCACCTGCGGGTGCTGTCCAGCCGCCCGCTCTTCAAAGCAGTGTCCAGGGCCCAGCAGCGGCCCAATCAGGGCTCTGGCCATGTGCTTCCAGGGAGGGAGGGCTCCCGGCCATGGTCTTCCTCCTCCCACTCCCAGAAGAAAAGTCAAGTGACCTGCGGGAGCCAGCTATGCAAGGCAGGGCAAGAATCCGACGCTTTCCACTGGGGCAATGTTCTAAAATAGAAGAGAGTCCCTGGGAATCGCGGCGCAGAAACCCAGGCCGGGCCCGCCCGCTGGCTCCCAACTCTGGCTGCGCTGGCCTGGGGAGGCGCTCACATTCCTCCGCAGATCTGCCCCTTCCTCCTTCCTCCTCCTCCTCCTCCTCCTGGTCCACCGGGTTCTCAAAACTCCAAGGGCGACGAGGAGCAGCCTCCCGAGTCGAGGCCAGGGGTGGACGTGCCCGGCTTCTCCGCGGGCCGGGCGCACGCAGCAGGCTGCCAACGCCTCGCCCCGCCGGGCCGCGCAGCCGGGGCCCCCGCGGGATCTGGCCTCACCCCGGGGAGGAGGGGGCGCGACTTCTGGCCACTCGCCGAGCGGCCTCTTTTGTTTGCCTAATTCCTCAACACTTCGTGAGCCTGAAGCTGACCCCGATCGGAATCCAGGGATCCCCTCCTCCCCACCCCCGAGCGCCGGTGCGCACGACCCCCGCCCCGCACCGTGCGCTCAACTCAGCCGTCGTTCGGGGAGTGGGCTCCACGGCCGCGCTTCGCTCCGCCCCGCGGGTCCCAGCCGGTGGGGGCACGGGCTGCGCCCCCAGCCTCCTTCGCGCGCGCTCGCCGCCTGAGAGAAGCCAGCTCCAAAGCAAAGCAAAACAAAACAAAACAAAAAAAACAGGGATTCCGGGAGGAGGCGTCCGAGACCGAGGGGAGGCGCGGGGGGCGGAGGGAAGCAGGCTGGGGAGTCGGACGAACTCCGCCGCACTTCCGCGCCGCCCGGCGGGGCAGGCACGGCCCGGCTCCGCCCCGCGTGGCCCGGCCCCCTCCCGCGCCCCGCGCCCCGCGGCGGGGTCCGGAGGGCGCGCCCCTGCCCTGCACGGTCCGGCAGCGCAGCGGGGAGGCTCCCTGGGATCCCGCCGGGCTGCGAGCCTGCGGGACCCGAGCCCCGGGCGCCGCCTCCCCGCCCCCAGCCCGCGCGCGGCCCGGAGTCGCCCCGGGCCCCCGGGGCTGCGAGCGCCACGCGGGGGAGCTCGCCCGCCGCCGCCGCCGCCTGCAAGCCGGCCTCGGCCACCCTCCTGCCTTTTCCGTGACGCAAGTGGAGGAAAACTCCAAAAGTTTGCAAAGCGCCGGGTTGCCAGGAGGGCGCCGGCGCCGGGCCGCGGGGCGTGGAGAGCCGGGGATGCGCCCTCCCCACCCCCGACTCCCGGCCGCCGTCCCCCAGGCAGATACGGCCCGGAGCAGCCGTGCTCCGGGCGACTTGTCCGCGGGAAAGGCGGGCGCCTACACCGGCGGCGACGGGGCACGAGCCTCTGCAGGCCGGGCGCCGCGGCGCTGGGTGACCGCGGGGCTGCGTGTCCTGTGCTGACAGCGGCGGCCACGAGGAGGGTGCGGTGGGTCCCGACCTCTGGCCCGCGGGACCTCTTTGGTCGCTGGCTCTGCCTGCCTCTTGCCTTAGGGGCCCCCGCTGGTCCCCACCCATTCCGCCTCTGACTTATTCGGTCTTGCGCTCTGGAAGCATTGACTGGGTGCACCAGGCCCTTGGGCTACAGGGACAAATAAGGCCTCGGGGGCTTCGCCTTCTAGAAGTTCAGGTGTGTCTCGAGAAGCAGAGGGATGCTCCCTGCAGCCAGGGTGGAGCAAGGATCCAGGAAGGCCGCCTGGAGGAGGAGGCGCCAACGACTTCAGCATTGATCCTCTTTCCTTGGCTGTGCCCTGTAGCTAAACTTGCTGCCCCCGCATTCGCTGTCTTCCTGCCGCAGAGGAACTGGCACCAGGTGGTGCTGTTCCTGTTGGGTCGCTTGGGCTGTTGGGGGTGGGAGGGCTGTGGCTCCAAAACTCAGACTCTCGGGTGCAGGAGGAGGATCTGACTCCCTCTGCAGGGCTGGCGTTTGGCCATAGCTGAGATCCCCGGAATGGAGTTTGTGCATCCATGTGTCAGAGGCACTTAGGGCTGCTCCATGGAAGGCCCAGTTCCCAGAGGGTTGGGCCGGTGGGGCTGGAACGCCCAAGCCGAGAAAATGGGAGGGGTAACAAGTCTGTGAGTCCCTCTCCACCCAGGGCAGCTGGGCTCTGCAAGGTCAGAGGCTGGGTAGGTCCCCCACAGCTTTTGGGAGCTCCCCCACCTCTTGGGTTCTCTCTGGTTCTCACAGCCTTTCTCCAACCTGAATCACTCACACGATGCAGCTGATGGGATTGCTGCTCCCCCAGCCAGGGTCTTGGGCCAACCCCGCCCCACTTAGGGCCCAGCCACCTGACTACACAACACTGCAGCTGCCCTCTGTACACCGCATCTGTTATGAGTGGATTTACTCCATATCTGTTCTTCGTGGGTTTTCTTTTTTTTTTTTTTTAAATTTTTTTACTTGAATACAGAGAAAGAGGGAGAGATGGAAAGAGAGAGAGAGAGAGATCTTCCATCCACTGTTTCACTCCTCAAATAGCTGCAATGGCCACAGCACGGCCAGACTGGTGCCAGGAGCTTGCTCCGGGTCTCTCATGGGTGCAGGGGCCCAAGCACTTGGGCCATCTTCTGCTGCTCTCCCGGGGAGCTGGATCGGAAGTGGAGCAGCTGGGACTCAAACAGGCCTTGCAAGCCATGGTTTCAACACCATCTGTATGCCAGTGATGCTCTTTTCTTTTTTTAAAAAAAATTTTATTTATTTATTTATTTATTTGAAAAGTAGAGTTAGAGAATCAGAGGCAGAGGCAGAGAGAGAAGTCTTCCATCCACTGATTCACTCCCCAAATGGCTTCAATGGCTGGAGTTGTGCCGATCCAAAGCCAGGAGCCAGGAGCTTCTTCCAGGTCTCCCACGCAGGTGCAGGGGCCCAAGGACTTGGATCATCTTCCACTGCTTTCCCAGGCCATAACAGAGAGCTGGATCGGAAGAGGGGCAGCCAGGACTTGAACCAGTGCCCAGATGGGATGCCAGCGCTGCAGGCGGGCAACTTTACCCACTATGCCACAGTGCCAGCCCCAAAGATGCTCTTTTCGAAAAACAGAAAGCTTCCAGCCCAGTCTTTCGTCTAAAACTCCAAATTTACACATATTTTTCCTTGGCACCTTCCACGGAATGCCTGTTACACACCTGCAAAACACATGTCCAAAATGGGGATTTTTAAAACTTTCTATATTTTCATTTTATTTTCTCTACTACACAGTCCAACAGAAAAACAGGAGTAGGTGCTTCGCCTAGCCATGAAGACAGTGCTTGGGATGCCTGGGTTTGGGCCCTGGCTTTGCTCCCAATTCCAGCTTCCTGCTCACGCACACCCGGGGAGGCAGCAGTGATGGCCAAGTCACGGCCATTCCACTGTCACCCACGTGGAAGACCCAGAGTAATTCCCGGCTCCTGGCTCTGGCCAGCCCTGGGATGTTCTGGGCATACGGGGAGTAAATAGGCAGATGGAAGATCTTTATGTCTTTCAAATAAATTTTTTTTTTTGACAGGCAGAGTGGACAGTGAGAGAGAGAGATAAAGGTCTTCCTTTTTGCCGTTGGTTCACCCTCCAATGACTGACGCGGTAGGCGCGCTGCTGCCGGTGCACCGCGCTGTTCCGATGGCAGGAGCCAGGTGCTTCTCCTGGTCTCCCATAGGGTGCAGGGCCCAAGGACCTGGGCCATCCTCCACTGCACTCCCTGGCCACAGCAGAGAGCTGGCCTGGAAGAGGAGCAACCGGGACAGGATCGGTGCCCCGACCGGGACTAGAACCCGGTGTGCTGGTGCCGCAAGGCGGAGGATTAGCCTATTGAGCCGCGGCGCCGGCCCAAATAAATTTTTTTTAAAAAAAGGAGTGGCTGGAGTTCAGGCACAGCCAGGTAAGCCACAGTTTGCAGTGCCAGCTGGAATTCCGGTTGCTCTGCTTCTGATCCAGTTTCCTGTTGACGCACCTGGGAAGGCAGTGGAGATGGCCCAGGTATTGGGTCCCTGACACCCATGTGGGAGACTGGATGAAGCTCCTGGCTCCTGGCTTCGGCCAGCTCAGCCCTGCTATTGTGGCCACTCGGGAGAGTGAAGCAGCAGGTGAAAGATCTCTTTCTCTCTGCCATTCTTTCAAAAAAATAAATAAATAAATAAATCTTAAAAAAAAATAGACAAAAGAGGTGAAGAGTCATTTCACGGAAGAGGAAACATATAGGAAACCTTTATTTATGAAGGAAATGCAAAGTAAACTCACAATGAAATACCATTACACACCAAACTGGCAGCATTCTAAAAAACAGCCAAGCACTGATGAGATTGAAGAGCATGGCTGGCGCCGTGGCTCAACAGGCTAATCCTCCGCCTTGCGGCGCTGGCACACCAGGTTCTAGTCCCGGTTGGGGCGCCGGATTCTGTCCCGGTTGCCCCTCTTCCAGGCCAGCTCTCTGCTATGGCCCGGGAAGGCAGTGGAGGATGGCCCAAGTGCTTGGGCCCTGCACCCCATGGGAGACCAGGAGAAGCGCCTGGCTCCTGGCTTCGGATCAGCGTGATGTGCCGGCCGCAGCGGCCATTGGAGGGTGAACCAACGGCAAAAAGGAAGACCTTTCTCTCTGTCTCTCTCTCTCACTTTCCACTCTGCCTGTAAAAAAAAAAAAAAAATGATTGAAGAGCAAAGGCTGGGTCAAGCACGGCCCAAGGATGTGAATAATCCGAAGAGGGTGCCTATGCCTTCCGACTCAGCGGCTCCACTCAGGACGCGGGCTTGGACAGGACGCTAATGGCAGTGCTGCTAGAAACAGTCCTTCCAAAAAACCAAAAAAACAGGAAACTAGATTAATAAACTAGACTGTCAATTAATGGAATATTACACAGCAGGGGGAAAGTAATTACGGCTACACATGACAGCAACAGCGCCAAGTCTTCCACGCCAACACTTCTCAGATGTCAGTGTGCGGACCAATCACCCCCCGACGCTGAGCTGCAGGTTCTGGTTCCAAAGGCAAGGGAGGGGGCCGCAGGGGGCTGCCAACAGCTGGTCTATCCAGCCAGGCCTGCGTGGTGACCAAACTGCTTCTTTTTGATCGAAATAACGCACACGTTCCGGGAGGGGAGGGACGTTCATCCTTGGGAAGAGGACAGGGCTGGGACTGGTTTTAGGTTTTAATACAGAGTATTACAACGAAGAGATAGCTAGGTGGCGTCCCAGGCCCGCGGCCCCAGCAGCCTTCCCCTCCCGTTAACGCCACCCCGCAAGGCCACGGCCAGTCCGGCGGGCCGATGCGTCCGAGCCCAGGCCAAAACGTCCACGGCGCAGGTTTGATGAGTGGACAGTCCGCGTTAGCAGCGTCCGTCTCCAGACGCCACCCCCCCGCGAGCTCCCCGTTCCGCGCGCCCTGGGAACCGGTACTTCATAGACTCGGTGCCACCCGCCGCCCCCTGGCACGGGGCGACCGCTCGGTCCCTGGAGGGGGGACAATCCCTGGACAGGCCGGGGAGCCGAAGGCCGGCGCAGGAAACCCCAGCAGAGAGGGCCCAAGGCGCCCCGCTTCCCCTTCGGCTCGAGAGAGGAGAATCCCGAGAGACGCCAAAAGGCAGAAATCTGGGAGAAAACCGCCACCGCCCTGGGGAAGGCATTCCGGCCACCACGCAGGGCAAGGCGCTTCCTCGAGACACGCCCCTCGCCGCCACCCGCTGGGCTCGGGGACCCGGAAAAGGGAAGCAACGCGAGATCCGGAGAGGAGGCGTGGCCACACCCTGGCCAATGGGAAACGAGGGGCGGGGCCTCGAGCCCTTCCTTCATTGGCCCGAGCACAGCGGGCGGAAGTCGCGCGCCGGGCGGAACGCGCCGTGGGCTTCGGGTCTCGCGCTGCGGCGGCCGCCATCATGGTCCGGAAGCTGAAGTTTCACGAGCAGAAGCTGCTGAAGCAGGTGGACTTCCTGAACTGGGAGGTCACCGACCACAACCTGCACGAGCTGCGCGTGCTGCGGCGGTACCGGCTGCAGCGGCGCGAGGACTACACGCGCTACAACCAGCTGAGCCGCGCCGTGCGCGAGCTGGCGCGCCGCCTGCGCGACCTGCCGGAGCGCGACCCGTTCCGCGTGCGCGCCTCGGCCGCGCTGCTGGACAAGCTGTACGCGCTCGGCCTGGTGCCCACGCGCGGCTCGCTGGAGCTCTGCGACTCGGTCACGGCCTCGTCGTTCTGCCGCCGCCGCCTGCCCACCGTGCTGCTCAAGCTGCGCATGGCGCAGCACCTCCAGGCGGCCGTGGCCTTCGTGGAGCAGGGCCACGTGCGCGTGGGCCCCGACGTGGTCACCGACCCCGCCTTCCTGGTCACGCGCAGCATGGAGGACTTCGTCACCTGGGTCGATTCGTCCAAGATCAAGCGGCACGTGCTGGAGTACAACGAGGAGCGCGACGACTTCGACCTGGACGCCTAGCCCAGGGAGACCGAGAGGCCGGCGGCCCTGGGCGCTGTAGGAACTGGACCCCCTAGCCGCAGGCCACGCAGAACCAGGGGAGCACTGTCTTCCTAGAACTCGGACACCTGATGGTGACAGCGGGAAGCCGTGTTGTGCTGCCTTCGGGGTGGGGTGGGGGGGACTCTAAATTTCCCGCGCCCTACACCTTGCAGGGTAGTAGCCAGAACTCTGGCGCGCCCACGCCCACCTCGCCTGTATCGTCTCGTGGCCCTTTGGCTCGAGCTCCTGCCCCTGGTCGTGAGGTAGCTGCTTACCGTGGCAGAGTTAAGGCGCCAGTTTCAATAAAGCGAGTGTTCAGGGTCCTCTCTCTCATTTAAGGGAGTGTCTGACGCCCAGCTACTTCGGAAGTGCGCCTTTTCTCTCTCTGGTTTTCTCAACATAGCGTCAGTTCTGTAGGTCTCCCGGCTCAGGAACCCGGCGCGGAGAGGCTGCGGATGCTGCTGCTACGGCCGGACGGGTTTGTCACTTGACCGGGCCCCGTCCTCGGGATGAGGGCTTCGCAGAGCTCTTCCCCGCAGGACTTCCTGTTGGTGTTCCAGCCCCGGACCGCCGGAGAGGGCCGAGGGCACTCATCCCCCTGCAGCCTGGCCACCTAGCGGTTAGAAGTGGCCAGGAGGCTTCCGGACTCTTGAATGCTCTTAGGGGGCGGCGGAGGCTTGGAAGGGAAGGCGGAATGTGGACAACATCCCGGTGTGTGGTCCCCGGCTGCCCAGGTGTGAAGGAATGATGGGAAGGTGGCGTGGGGTGGTGACAGTAGCAAGCGCCTCCTGTGCCGGGCTCGGCGTGAGTGCGTGGCGAATGTTAGCCCGTGGGGCCCTCCCGCAGCCCTGGGAAGTGAGGAGTCTGTTATTCTCTGCTTTTCACCTGCGGGAACCGAGGCAGAGTTCCCAGGAAGCAGGGGCCGGGGTCCGCTTGCACTTTGACACAGGGTCAGTGTTGGCGCAGCCGGCCTTTGGGGTGTGTCCGCTTGGAGTCTCTGGACTCGATTTTCAAACCAGCAGCACTAGGCCGGGGTAAGTCTGCGGACGAGACCCTGGATCAAGCTGAGGAGGGTGCAGGCTCTGAGCTGGGGGGTTCAGGGAGGAGGAGGTGGGGTGGGCTCCATGCCTGTGGGCTTGGGAAGCAGGGTTGAGACCAGCTTGTCCGCAGCTGGGATTCAAGTCCAGGCTCATGTGATTTTTTTATTTTAAAGATTCATTTAATTATTTGAAAAGCAGAGTTACGGAGAGGGAGAGACAGAGAGCTTCCATCCACTGGTTCATTTCCCAAATGGTGGCAGTGGCTGGGGCGGGGCCACCCTGAAACCATCCAGGTCTACCACGTGGGTGGGGGGGCCCGAGCACTGGGGCCATCTTCCACTGCTTTCCCGGATTTGTTAGCAGGGAGCGGAGGCAGCCAGGACGTGAGTCACTGCTCTGATGGCCTCTGATGGCAGTCCCAGCGGCTCGGGAGGCAGAGTAAGGTGGCCCTGCAGCACCACTGGACCACACAGGGCAAGACAGAGGCCCCTTTACAGTGGTTGGCACCTGCAGCTGTGGCCCAAGCAGACGCAACCTCAGAGTTCTCTTGAAGGAAACTTGGGAAGAAAATACAGAGTCGTCAGAAAGGTTTTCTTGGGGGAAAATGTCAAGGAAGTGACTTAGCAGACCTGGAGCCAGAAACTCAGGGTTTACAAAGAATATTTAGGCAAGACGAGGGCCGTCCGAACGCTGCCGCCTCTGCCGCACTGGCTGCCCAGCATGGCTTCTTCTTTTTCTTTTTTTAAAGTTTTTTTATTAGAGAGAAAGGTCTTCCTTCCGTTGGTCCACCCCCAAATGGCCGCTACGGGCAGCGCTGTGCCAATCCAAAGCCAGGAGCCAGGTGCTTCTTCCCGGTCTCCCATGGGGTGCAGGGCCCAAGCACTTGGGCCATCCTCCATTGCCCTCCCGGGCCACAGCAGAGAGCTGGCCTGGAAGAGGGGCAACCGGGACAGAACCCAGTGCCCATACGGGATGCCGGCGCCGCAGGCAGAAGATCAACCAAGTGAGCCACGGCGCCGGCCCCAGCGTGGATTATTCTGCTCAGTCCCTGTGCCTCTTGTTTTCCTCATACAGGTGTAATATGGGGGTGGGGGGCTGTTTTCCACATACGGGTGTAACATGGGGGGTAGGGGCTGTTTTCCTCATACAGGTGTAATATGGGGGTGGGGGCTGTTTTCCTCATACGGGTGTAATATGGCGGTGGGGGCTGTTTTCCTCATACAGGTGTAATATGGGGGGTGGGGGCTGTTTTCCTCATACAGGTGTAATATGGCGGTGGGGGCTGTTTTCCTCATACAGGTGTAACATGGGGGTGGGGGCTGTTTTCCTCATACAGGTGTAACATGGGGGGTGGGGGCTGTTTTCCTCATACAGGTGTAATATGGGGGTGGGGGCTGTTTTCCTCATACGGGTGTAATATGGGGGTGGGGGGCTGTTTTCCTCATACAGGTGTAACATGGGGGGTGGGGGCTGTTTTCCTCATACAGGTGTAATATGGGGGGTGGGGGCTATTTTCCTCATACAGGTGTAATATGGGGGTGGGGGCTGTTTTCCTCATACGGGTGTAATATGGGGGGTGGGGGCTGTTTTCCTTATACAGGTGTAATATGGGGGTGGGGGCTGTTTTCCTCATACAGGTGTAATATGGGGGGTGGGGGCTGTTTTCCTCATACAGGTGTAATATGGGCGTGGGGGCTGTTTTCCTCATACGGGTGTAATATGGGGGGTGGGGGCTGTTTTCCTTATACAGGTGTAACATGGGGAGTGGGGGCTGTTTTCCTCATACAGGTGTAACATGGGGGGTGGGGGCTGTTTTCCTCATACAGGTGTAACATGGGGGGTGGGGGCTGTTTTCCTCATACAGGTGTAATATGGGGGTGGGGGCTGTTTTCCTCATACAGGTGTAATATGGGGGGTGGGGGCTGTTTTCCTCATACAGGTGTAATATGGGCGTGGGGGCTGTTTTCCTCATACGGGTGTAATATGGGGGGTGGGGGCTGTTTTCCTTATACAGGTGTAACATGGGGAGTGGGGGCTGTTTTCCTCATACAGGTGTAACATGGGGGGTGGGGGCTGTTTTCCTCATACAGGTGTAACATGGGGGGTGGGGGCTGTTTTCCTCATACAGGTGTAATATGGGGGTGGGGGCTGTTTTCCTCATACAGGTGTAATATGGGGGGTGGGGGCTGTTTTCCTCATACGGGTGTAATATGGGGGTGGGGGCTGTTTTCCTCATACGGGTGTAATATGGGGGTGGGGGCTGTTTTCCTCATACAGGTGTAACATGGGGGGTGGGGGCTGTTTTCCTCATACAGGTGTAACATGGGGGTGGGGGCTGTTTTCCTCATACGGGTGTAATATGGGGGTGGGGGCTGTTTTCCTCATACAGGTGTAACATGGGGGGTGGGGGCTGTTTTCCTCATACAGGTGTAACATGGGGGGTGGGGGCTGTTTTTGAATGGGCACAGAGTTTCTGTTTTGAGGATGAGGAAGTCTTTGAAATAGATCATTGTGATGGTTGTGATACATTTTGAATGCAATGTTACTGGACTGTTTTAAAGATTGATTTACTTATTTGAAAGGCAGAGTTACAGAGGCAGAAAGAGAGAGGTCTTCCATCTGCTGGTTCATTCCCCAAATGGTCACAAGTGCGGGAGCTGAGCCGACCTAAAGCCAGTAGCTTCTTCCGGGTCTCCCACGTGGGTGCAGGGCCTAAGCACTTGGGCCATCTTCTGCTGCTTTCCCAGGCCATTAACAAGGAGCTGGATTGGAAATGGAGCAGCTGGGACTCAAACCTGTGCTCATACGGTATGCCAGCACTGTAGACAGTGGTTTTACCCACTATGCCACAGCGCTGGCCCTGGTCACTGGATAAAGATTTTATTTATTTACTTTAGAGGTAGAGTTACAGACAGAGGGCGAGATAGAGAGGTCTTCCATCTGATGATGGTTCACTTCCCAAATGGCCGCACCAGCTGGAGCTGGGCCGATCTGAAGCCAGGAGTCAGGAGTTTCTTCCAGGTCGACCATGATGGTGCAGGGGCCCAAGCACTTGGGCCATCCTCCACTGCTTTCCCAGGGAGCTGGATCAGAAGAGGAGCAGCCAGGACACAAACCACCACGCCTATGGGATGCCAGCACCGCAGGTGGGGGCATAGCCTGCTACACCACAGCGCAGGCCCCAAAGATCTTCCATCTACTGGTTCATTCCCCAAAATCCTGAAACAGCCAGGGCTTGGCCAGGACATAACTAGGAGCCAGAACTTAATCCAGGTCTCTTGTGGGTGGCAGAAAGCAGAGGTGAAGGCCTGAGGGCTACCCCTGGGTCAGACAGGCAGCAGGGGGAGGAACACACCAGGCAGAGAGAACGGGAGAGGCAGGTGCGGCTGCTACACTGAGCAAGGGGACCAGTGGCCCAGAGTTAGAAACAGCGAAGTTCCGTAGGCCTGGCAGGGACTTGGAAATTTTGAGTTTTACTTACTTAGTCCTTTGAAAGCCGGAGTGACAGGAGGAGGGACCGCCCATCTGCCGGGGGAGGTCTTGGGCTTGCTGTTACTGAGCGTGGACACAGTCTGTCAGTCCCAGAGAGTACCCCTGTCCCAGATAGTACGATGAGGCCCCCGAGTCTGTGATTCAACCTGGAAGTTGTAAGTTAACGGTTCTTGAAAGGAGAAATAGAACCCAGTTGTGGTGTTAGGGAGATGGACCTAATAGGAGGTCCTTGGGTGCTAGGGTTGTGCCCTGGGGAGGTGTCCCCCAGAGAGTGTTGGTGAGGGAAGCCTGATGGGCCCAGTATCTCTTGATTCCTAGTTTACCTTGAGATGGTTCCTCCACCAGACTCTGCCACCCACCGGCCATACCTGGGCTCAAGCCAGCAGGGCTGCCCGATCCCGGACTTGAACCTCTACACTGAGCTAAATGAAGCTTCTCTCTGTATAATATGAGCCGCCTCAGATATGTCATTATATTAGCAGCTTATGATACAGAGAGATTCTCTCTCTTTTTTTTTTTTAACCCAAAAGGTTTATTTCTTTTGAAAGAGATGATTCTGTCTGCTGGTTGACTCCCCAAATGGCTGCAACAACCAGGCCTGGGAGCCCAAATACTTGGCGCACCATTCAGTGCCTTCCCAGGTGCATTGGCTGGGAACTGGATCACAAGTGGAGCAGGTGGGGCTTGGACCAGCACTGGGATGTGGGATGCAGGCATTGCCAGCCGTAGCAATGCTGTTGCACCACAGCACTGGCCCACAGAGATTATTTTACAACAAAGTTAAGTAGAGATAACGTTTTGGAGGACTTCCTCCGTGTCAGGCACTGTTCAGCCCCCTCACCGCGCCCCTGTAAAAGCCTAGGAGAGGGGTGCGTGTTAGCCGTGTTTTACATCCAGGGCAGCAGCACAGAGGTGAAATAAGTGATCCTGGCCCCAGAACCTGCAGGTGCCGAGTCTGGGTTTGGACCCTGGACGGCAGTCACATTGCTCCTGCCACAGCGAGGTCTGGGACATCAGGACGGGCGGGGGCGGGAGGGCTGGCCCACGTGACCCTGTGATAGCTGACTCACCCCAGGCTCACATGTGCTCCCCCCTCGCACGGCCGGCCTCCATGCTTCCCTGCAGGGCGTCTCCCGTGGCCTGGCTTAGATGGTGCAAGGCGTCGGACTTACACATGGGATTGCGCAGGGAGGAAGTTGCTCCTTTTCTGCTTGCTTGAATCACCTCAAGGTGATTCAGGGAAAATGGGCAGAAAAATTGGAGAGGAACAAACAGATGAGCTAGATTTTTCACCATTTCTGTGCACCCTTGTGCTGTATTTCCACCCATTGCCTGTCAATCCAGTATGCCCACTTTCCCATGATGCACCTGTGTCTCTCCTGGGACCAGGAAGGAGGCGCCATGGTGGTCACATGGAAGTTCAACTCCACCAACTCCATGTGGAGGCGCTGTGAAACTCCCAGAAACCCTGCCCAAACTCCACAGTTTGTATGTTCAATTAGGGGTCCACTCCTTACCCCCATAAAAGTGACTGTCACACGGGGGAGTGGCCCACTCGTGACAGTCTCTGTGTGAGGTGGCCCGCTCTGATAGATAAGTCCTGTGCCACTTGGGCTCTGTGTCTGTGCCTCTGGGTTGAATTCTTGTCTGTGGGGGCAAGAACTTGGAGTACAGAAGCCCACGGACGCCCCGGCAGAGGGCCATGCTAGAACTCCAAGCACACGGTAGGTGCAGCTGTCGGGACGCCTGCATCCCCTGTTGGAGTGTGTGGGTTCAAGTCCCAGCTCCATGTTCAGCCCTAGCGTCCTGATGCACAGCCAGGTGCTTGGGTCCCTGCCACCTATGTGGGGAGCTGGGTTGAGTTCCAGGCTCCTGGCTTTGGCCTGGTCCAGTCCTGGCTGTGGGGAGGCATTTGGGAAGTGAACCAGTCGATGGATGATCTCTTTCAAATAAGTAAAAATATGGTATTGAAAAAGAGCAGTTAGCCCTGCAGGGCAGTAAAGCTCACAGATGCTAGTCCCCCTCCCCCATTTCCTCTCCTTTTGTTGAGACCCTCAGTGCAGGAACCAAGCTCAGCCTCCCCCAGACTCTGCCAAACAGCTGGCAAAACAGGTAACGGGAAAGTTCCCGGTAGCTTCTAAAAGCCCCCTCCTCCCTGCGTCCCGCCAGCCGCAAGCCCCTGCCTCCCACCGGCTGTCAGACAAAAGCCCAGCCCTACCCGTGCCCTGGGCACGCTCTCTTCGTAGACTGTTGCCCCGCGATGCTTCAGTAAACAACCTGTCTGTTGAGGTTCGTCCCCATCTCCTGTTTTCTGTCTCTTTTCCGGGGGTACGAAAGGCCAGAACCCTGAGCTATTCCAAACCTAACAAGCCCTCCTGGCTTTATTTCCAGGCTATACCCAAATCCAACTGCATGCTATCCCCCCCCCCCCCCCGCCACAGCTTTGGGGTGAGCCCTGCTCTGTGGCCTGGCAGCCTCCACCCTGCCTGCCTGTGTCCAGCTCTCCACCTGGGAGCCACAGAGAGTGCTCAAAAGCTGGGTTCTGGGTTATTTGAGAGGTAGAATTATAGACAGAGACTGAGAGAAAGGTCTTCCATCCGCTTGTTCTCTTCCCAGTGGTCGCAATGACTGGAACTGAGCCGATCCGAAGCCAGGAGCCAGGAGCTTCTTCTGGGCCTCCCACATGGGTTAAGGGGCCCAAGCACTTGGGCCATCTTTCAGCTGCTTTCCCAGGCCATTAGTGGAGAGCTGGATCAGAAGAGGAACAGCCGGGTCTCGAACCAGTGCCCATAGGGGATGTTGGCTCTGCAGGCCAAAGCTTAATCTACTATGCTATAGCTCTGGCCCCTTCCTTAAAGAACTTTAAAAACTCTCACCTAGGGCCATTGTGGTATAGCAGTTAAAGCCACCACCTGACGGGGCCAGTGCTGTGGCACAGCAGGTTAACGCCCTGGCCTGAAGCGCTGGCATCCCATATAGGCGCCAATTCGAGACCCGGCTGCTCCACTTCTGATCCAGCTCTCTGCTATGGCCTGGGAAAGCAGTAGAAGATGGCCCAAGTCCTTGGGCCCCTGTACCCATGTGGGAGACCTGGAGGAAGCTCCTGGCTCCTGGCTTCAGATCGGCGCAGCTCCAGCTGTTGCAGCCAATTGAAGAGTGAACCAGCAGATGGAAGACCTCTCTGCCTCACCTCTCTGTAACTCTGACTTTCAAATAAATAAATCTTAAAAAAAAGCCACCACCTGTGACCCCAACATCCCATATGGGAACCAGTTCATGCCCCAGCTGCTCCACTTCCAATCCACCTCCTTGCTAATGTGCCTGGGAAAGCAGAGAAAGATGACCTAAGTGCTTGGACCCCTGCACCCACGTGGGAGACCCGGATGAATCTGACTCCTGCCCTCGGCCTTTTTTTTTTTTTTTTTTTTTTTCATGACTCGCATTTATTAGCGTTAGGCAACAATAATTTAAAAGACAGAAAGGGCTCCACATTACAGGAATTTTTATAATTGATCGTTTATACAACAGATGATGGGAACAGCACTGTGCAACAGCATCAGCCACCAATCACCCGGCTCCCAGCTCACCTTCACCTCCCAAACATCTCGGCTGCTTTTCCCCTAACAGGAGGCCAGGTTCAAGCCAGCTGTCACCCACGTTCGCGCTCCCCCCCCACCCCGGGATGTCCATTTCTCCGGAACGTGTGAATAGCTCCTATTTTCTGAAGGTTTAGGATCCACCAGGTGACAATCATACTTAGGCGGCTGCTAGTTACACTGAGTAACTTTCGTAATTATGAACTTCGAGATGACATGGGGTGATTTTCACAGTATGAGCCACAGGTGAGACCTAAAAGGACATACGTAGTCACCACAGGCGCAGCCGCCTGGGGAGTGACCCAGCAGATGGGTCTCTCCGTAACTCTGACTCAAATAAATAAATCTTAAAAAACAAAACAAGCCGGCGCCGCGGCTCAGTAGGCTAATCCTCCACCTTGCGGCGCCGGCACACCGGGTTCTAGTCCCGGTCGGGGCACCGATCCTGTCCCGGTTGCCCCTCTTCCAGGCCAGCTCTCTGCTGTGGCCAGGGAGTGCAGTGGAGGATGGCCCAATTTCTTGGGCCCTGCACCCCATGGGAGACCAGGAGAAGCACCTGGCTCCAGACATCAGAACAGCGCGGTGCGCCGGCCATTGGAGGGTGAACCAATGGCAAAAGGAAGACCTTTCTCTCTGTCTCCCTCTACTGTCCACTCTGCCTGTCAAAAATAATAAAACAAAACTCTCATCTGCAACGGAGGTGAGACCCCAACCGCTCATGTCTGTCTCCCCCAACACAGAGCCTCTTAGCAGCCACTGTGCCTGTGCTTGGTTCCTCTGCTGCCGCTGGCTTGTCACTCAGGTCACTTCACTACAGTGTCACCTCCTCTGAGAGAACCCCCCCACCCCTGCACCAGCAGCCCACCGCATCCCCTCTTGGGCCCCCTGGGGTTCGTCTGTGCCCAGTTGAGGTGGTCCTTCTCCATCCCTACCACACTGGGCTCTACGTCCTTGGAGGGCAGGGACTGGAGCTCCATCTGGGTCTCCACGTGGGTGGAGGGGCCCGAGCATTTGGGCCGTCTTCCACTGCTTTCCCAAGCACATTAGCAAGGAGCCAGATCGCAAGTGGAGCAGCCGGGAGGAGAACCATCACCCATACGGGAAGCCAGCATCCCAGGCGGTGGCTTAACCCGCTGGGCCACAAAGCAGGTCCCCAAACATGGATTCAGCAAACACGTAACCTGGTGCCCACCTCCCTCCACCTGGGGCCCAGCACCCTCTCCTAGAGTACCGCTGAGCCGTGGTCAGTCTGACCTGCTCTCAGTCCAGATGGTGATGTGCACGAACACCCCAGGCAGCATGCTGGGGTCCCGGGGGGTCCCGGCATGGGGTGGGCGCAGGGTGCAGGGCGCAGTGGGTTGAGCCGCCACCTACGACGCCCCCATCCCCTGTCCGAGGGTCGGTTCAGGTCCTGGCTATTGCAGTTCCTGTGCTGTGCACCTGTGCAAGGCAGCCATGGCTCAGGCACTTGTGAGACCCAGATGGAGCTCCAGCCCCGGGTGCTGCAGGCATCTGGGGAGTCCACCAGGGGGGCTGGAAGACCTGTGTCGCTTTCAAATCGAATCTCTAAAACCAGTGGAGTTCGTACAGTAGCAGGGGGTGACCCCGGCGGAGATACCTCACCCCCCCTCCCGCTATCTGGACGGCCAAGCGCGCGTCCGACGCCGCAGCCTGGCCGGACGCCGGCTCCAGCCACCCCAGCCCCGCGGCCCGGGCCTGCGGGGCGCCGGGGCCCGGTACCGCGCGGCGTGGGGGAGCGGCCTCACGGGCACGGACACGGGTGAGCCGGCCGCGGCAGCACGCAGCGCCCGCCCGGCCTCCAGCTCCCGGCCCCGGCCCCACTGGCAGGAGCCCCGGAGACCGGTAACCAAGGGTGAGGCCTCGGCCGGGCCCAGTCCCAGGCAGGTGGGCCGGGGGGTGCAACGCCAGAGCGGGCGGACCCGCGCCCCAGCCATCGAGGGCGGAGGTAACGGCAGGCAGAGTCAGCCGGCCGCCGGAGCCGGAAACTCCGGGCGCGAGGCCGGTAGGCCCGGCGGCGCGGCGGCGGCCCAGGGGCGGGGCCCGGCTTTCCCAGGGCAGCTGATTGGTCGGCCTCCGGCGGCGGCGGCGGCGGCAGCGGCGGCGTGCGCGGCTTCCCCTCGCGTTGCGGTGAGTCTAGGGTTCGAGCCCGTACCCCGCCGGCTCGGCGGGATGTCCCTCGGCGCTGTATCTGGGTCTCCCGGGGCGTCCCCTGGAGGGGCAGAGCCTGGCCGGGGCCAGGCCTGGGCGCCTTCCGGCCTCCGGTCCCAGGCCGTGTGACCAGGACCCCGAGGGTCCTGCTGTGGGGGAGGGGCGGGCCTGCGAGCCCCTGGAGACGGGCACTGCGGGGCGGGGCGGGGGGCCGCCGGGGTGCGGGCCTGCGAGCCCCTGGAGACGGGCACTGCGGGGCGGGGCGGGGGGCCGCCCCGCGCGGGAGGGCCCGGTGGTCTTTGGCCCACGCCGACGTGAAGCCGGATGAGGTGTGGGACAGTTGGCTCTGGGAGACAGCGAGTAAAGTTGGAAACCCTCTCGCTAGGGGAATATTGAGACGAGGGGCGGGCACCGCATACCGTTTAGGTGCTGGGGGGGGGGGGGGCGTGGTAGCCGGGAGCGCGTCTCGGGGGTCCCGCAGCCATCCGCCTGGCCCGGCAAATGCTCCTAGGACCCGGGTCACATTCCCAGACCCTGGCTGAGTCGTTATCTGGAAGGTGGAGTAGAGAGGGAAGCGGATCTTCCGTGCACTGGATGGCCGGACAGCCTGGCCCGAGCCTGGCCTCCACCCCGGGCTCCCGTGTGGACGGCAGGGGCCCTGGCACTCGGTCATCATCCGCTGCTGTGCCGCCCAGGAGCCTGGCCTCCTCCCCGGGCTCCCGTGTGGACGGCAGGGGCCCTGGCACTCGGTCATCCGCTGCTGTGCCGCCCAGGAGCCTGGCCTCCTCCCCGGGCTCCCGTGTGGACGGCAGGGGCCCTGGCACTCGGCGGTCATCCGCTGCTGTGCCGCCCAGGAGCCTGGCCTCCTCCCCGGGCTCCCGTGTGGACGGCAGGGGCCCTGGCACTCGGCGGTCATCCGCTGCTGTGCCGCCCAGGAGCCTGGCCTCCACCCCGGGCTCCCGTGTGGACGGCAGGGGCCCTGGCACTCGGTCATCATCCACTGCTGTGCCGCCCAGGAGCCTGGCCTCCTCCCCGGGCTCCCGTGTGGACGGCAGGGGCCCTGGCACTCGGCCGTCATCCGCCGCTGTGCCGCCCGGGAGCGGGGAGCGGGCAGCAGGGACTCCAAGCAGCGGCTCATCGGGGTCGCTGGCTTCACCCCCTGCGCCGCCAGGCTGGCCCCGCTGCGGGATGTGTCTGGGCAGGGAGCGGTGGAGGCCGGTGCTCAGGGCAGTGAGACTTCACCGGGGCAGAGTGGGGTTTGCGGGCGCACTGCCAACAAGCAGAGGGCAGGCAGGCCAGGAGGGACCCGTGGGTGCAGGAGGGCAGTGGGCCCGCGGGCGTGGGAGCTCACTGCTGCTGCCCTGCGGAGGCCGGGGCTTTTCCACCGCTAGTGAGAGCCTTCCGGCTGGGATTCTGCTGGGGGCTTCTCATTGGCAGGGGCCCAGGTGGCCCCCACAGCATACAGAGGTTCAGCTTCAGAAGCCGGAGAGTCCTGGAGGTTGAGTGTGCTTGATACGGGCTGACCTGTGCACCCAGACGTGGTTCACGTGAGGCGTAGCTCGCCGCGATTTTAAATTTTATTTGTCTTGCTCAGAAGGCAGAGAGACAGAGACAAATGTCTGCTGGTTCACTCTGCAAATGACCTGCCCCGGTGCGGCTGTGCCGGGCTGGACCCAGGAGGCCCAGAACGCAGTCTGGGTCTCCCGTGTGGGTGGCAGGGACCCAAGGACTTGACCGTCACCCGCCGCCTCCCAGGTGCATTAGCAGGGAGCTGGATTGGAAGTGGAGGTGAGACGCAAACCAGGCACTCTCTGTGGGGTGTGAGAGGCTTAACTGCTGAGTCAGCACCCGCCCTACTCAGTTTTGTAAGAAGTCCCTTTCAAATAAAAAAATAATGTTTCAAATTAAGAAATGCGTGTGACTTCAGTTGTGCAGTGGAAGGTGGCCCTGGGCCCAGCAGAGGCCTGCATTAACATTTCATTGCCCTAAAACATCTGAGAAGAGCAGCGTAGGCAGGAATTGGTTCATTTCTAGTGTGGAGCTTCCCCAGGCAGGACGGAGTGGCCCTTGGTTAAGGCATCTGGAGAGGCCGAGGCGTGGTGGAGGGACCATTACACGGTGAGCCAGGACGCACAGCCATGGAGGGAGCACGTGGTCTCCTTACAGAGCTGACGCGCTGGGTCAGGAGGCCATGCGGCGGACAGCCGTGCTGAGGTCACTGACCAAGGCCCCGCCTTCACTCCCATCAGCCATTAGCATTGATCTGGAGACCTGCTGTGGGACTCGGAGATTCACACGTCTACACGATGCATCCCAGCACCGATGACGTTTTTTTTCTTTCTAACTACTGAGGCCCTGGAATGACCCTGCTGGTTTGGGTGCTCTGCATGTTGGAGCCTGGCCTGTGCCCACTGCTTTACGTGGGCGCTGAAGGGCTTGGGCCAGCCCTGCCGTGTGATAAGATTTCTCCCCGATGTCCCTGCTTTCCCAGATCTGAGGCATCCCATGAGCCCCTGAGGATGCTCCTGGATACCTCACACCATTTCTCTTGGGGGTGTCACTGAGGTGTGAATCCTCCTGTCCACTTGCGTCCTTTTTTTTTTTTTTTTTTTAAGATTTATTTATTTGAACTAGTGACACAGAGGGGGAGAGAGAGAGAGAGGAGATCTTCCATCCGCAGGTTCACTCCCCAAATGGACGCAACAGTCAGAGCTGGGCTGATCCGAAGCCAGGAGCATCTTCTGGGTCTCCCATGGTGGGGGGCGTGGGCAGGCACTTGGGCCATCTTCCACTGCTTTCCCAGGCCATCAGCAGCGAGCTGGATTGGAAGTGGAGCAGCCAGAATTCGAACCGGGGCCCATCTGGGATCCTGGCACTGCAGGCAGAGGCATAACCTACTACGCCACTGCGCTGGCCCTGCCTGCTTTGTTTAAGGCCCACCTGATACTCTGTCTCCAACATGCTAGCTACTCCCCGTCTCCCTAACCCCTAACGTACCATGGGTGAGATTCCACACTCCCGGAGCAGTGGGCCCTACCTACTGTGCAGGCGCCCCCTGCCAAGCTCTTTCCCAGGGGAGCCCCACCATAGGTAGCCCTGAAGTTTTCCTTCTCATCCAAAACCAAAACAGAACCCTAAAGTGAGAACAACTACCAGGTCTGGGCTTTGTGTTCCCCTCGTCTTCCTCTAGGGGGCCCCAGAACCAGCTTTTGTCCTGGAAGTCAAGTTTTTAAATCCGAACTGCCGTGTACTCGAGAATTAAACAGCTTTGGTGTTTGGGCTGGTGGTTAGGACCCCTGCGTCCCCCATCCCAGTACTTGGCGGTCAGATCCCGGGGGTTGGTGCCCCCCTCAGCTTCCTGCTGCTGCACACCGGGAGGCCGCGGTGATAACTCATGTAGTTGGGTTCCTGCCACCCACATGGGCGTCCCGGATTGAGTCCCTCAGTCCAGGCCTCAGCCTGGGCTTCCACCCTGGCCGTCTGGGCACTGGGGGAGCGAACCAGTGGATAGGAGCTCTCTTGTCAGTCTCGCTCTGCTTTTCAAATAACAAGAAAAATTAAAAACTAATTTAGGGGCCAATGCTGTGGTGTAGCGGGTAAAGCTGCCACTTGCAGTGCTGGCATTCCATGTGGGCGTCGATTCAAGTCCCAGCTGCTCCACTTCCGACCCAGCTCTCTGCTATGGCCTGGGAAAGCAATAGAAGATGGCCCACGTCCTTGGGCCCCTGCACCCACGTGGGAGACCTAGAAGAAGCTCCTGACTCCTGGCTTCAGATCATAGCTCCGGCTATCGAGGCCAATTAGGTAGTGAACCAGCGGATGGAAGACCTCTCTCTCTGTGTAACTCTGACTTTCAAGTAAATAAATCTTTTTTTTTTTTTTAAAAAAAAAAAAAGCTAATTGGTGGGGCTTGGCGCCTTGGCTCACTTGGTTAATCCTCTGCCTGCGGCGCTGGCATCCCATATGGGCACCGGGTTCTGTCCCAGTTGCTCCTCTTCCAGTTCAGCTCTCTGCTGTGGCCCGGGAGTGCAGTGGAGGATGGCCCAGGTGTTTGGGCCCTGCACCCCATGGGAGACCAGGAGAAGCACCTGGCTCCTGGCTTCGGATTGGCACAGCACGAGCCGTAGCGGCCATTTGGGGGGTGAACCAACGGAAGAAAGACCTTTCTCTCTCTGTCTCTCTCTCACTGTAATTCTACCTGTCAACTAAATAAAAAATCTTTAGGCCGGCGCCGTGGCTCACTAGGCTAATCCTCCGCCATGCGGCGGCAGCACACCAGGTTCTAGTCCCGGTCGGGGTGCCGGATTCTGTCCCGGCTGCCCCTCTTCCAGGCCAGCTCTCTGCTGTGGCCAGGGAGTGCAGTGGAGGATGGCCCAAGTGCTTGGGCCCTGCACCCCATGGGAGACCAGAATAGGCACCTGGCTTCTGCCATCGGATCAGCGCGGTGCGCCGGCCGTAGCGCGCCTACCGCGGCGGCCATTGGAGGGTGAACCAACGGCAAAGGAAGACCTTTCTCTCTGTCTCTCTCTCTCTCTCTCTCACTGTCCACTCTGCCTGTCAAAAAAAAAAAAAAAAAATCTTTAAAAAAAAAGCTAATTGGGTGAAATTTGTGTCAGAGTTGTATTAGTTGTGTGTGTGTGTGTATATATATATATATATATTATTTTTTTTTTTTACAAAATTTATTTCTTTGAGAGGCGAAGTGAGAGAGAATCTCTCCCATTTGCTGGGTCACTTCCCGAATGGCAGCAGTGGCTGAGGCTGGGCCAGGCTGAAGCCAGGAGCCTGGAACTCCATCCAGGTCTCGGGCCATCTTTCATTGCTTTCCCAGGTCATTAGCAAGAAGCTGGATCAGAAGTGGGGTAGCCAGGACTCGAACTGGTGCCCATTTGGTATGCTGCTGGCTTAACTTGCTGTGCCATGGCACCAGCCCTGTGTTAATTATTTAGTGATGACTATTAAAAAAAAATGTTTGAAAGGCAGAGTTACTGAGAGAGAGAGAGGGAGAGGAAGAGAGATCTGTCACAACCCAAATGGCTGCAATAGCCAGGGTGGGAGCCAGGAGTTCCATCCGGGTCTCCCACATGGGTGCAGGGGCCCAAGCACTTGGCTGTCTTCAGTGCTTACCCAGGCACACCGGCAGGGAGCCAGATCCGAAGTGGAGTAGCCAGCTCTTGAACCAGTGCCCGTATGGGACGCCGGTGTCACAGAGGGCGGCCACTGCGCTGCAACGCTGGCCCCAGCGATGGCTGTTTTGGAACTGCTCAGGACACAGGGGATGCCGGGGCACATCCCTGGGTGTCAGGGGTGGGAGGAATTAATGATGGGGCTCATGGTGATGAGTGACAGTGATGGGGATGAGTTTGCTCGGTGATTGATCTTTATACCGTTAGAGCTATCAGGATGGTCAGTATTGAAACACAGGCAGGAAATCACGTTGTTGGTGCTAATATGTAACTCGTGTACCCTGTAACTTCCTTTTTTCCCCATGGAAACAATTGTGCTTTTGGATGAAGTGAGGTTTAGAGGCGTGCAGCCCTCGTGTGGCGGTACAGCTGCCAGCGCCCGGGGGCTGCCGTGACTGAACCGTGTCCCCATGTCCCCCTCTGTAGGAAGGATGGAGGAGCTGAGTCAGGCCCTGGCTAGCAGCTTTTCTGTGTCTCGGGACCTGAACAGCACAGCTGCCCCGCACCCGCGCCTGTGCCAGTACAAGTCCAAGTACAGTTCCTTGGAGCAGAGTGAGCGGCGCCGGCGGTTACTGGAGCTGCAGAAATCGTAAGGACGCGCTAACTCTGGCTGCTTTCCCCAGGCCGGGGGCTGGGAGCCCTTCCGGGGGCCCCCTGCTCATCCCCACAGAGCCCCCTTCCAGGTAGACCCCTTGTAGGCTGAACTGCCTGCCCGCAGGGTGGGAGGCCGAGTCCGGAGGAGGTGAGTGTGTTTTCTGCCCGGAGCGTGGGGAGAGGCTGAGGCTGGGAGGCACAGGCTCCTGGCCACGCTTAGGTTTTTCTGCTTTTCCCGGCAGCATTCCGGAGCTCTGCAGTTCGGGGACTTGTGGAGGCCACGCCCAGGCTTCCACTCCCCGCGTTCCCTGGGCCGCGTGTGTGGCTTCTCCTACACCCGGAATCCTGGTGGCGGTGTGGTCTTCCCGGCTGCCTCCAGCCCAGATGCTTCTGTGGCACCCTCGGGAGTGGAAGACAAACAATCGCACAGGGAGTCTGAGGAAATGTCTTCCATACGCTCGGCTCTGAGTGCCAAGATGAGAGGGAGAGAGCGGGTGGGAGTGGTGGGGCCTGAGCTGCTCTGCAGGCGGGGCCGGCCTTTTTTCTTTTAAGATTATTTATTTGAAAGGCAGAGTACAGAGAGGGGAAGGTCTTTCATCCTCTGGGTCACTCCCCAAATGGCCCCAGTGGCCGGAACTGGGCTGACCCAAAGCCAGGAGCCAGGAGCTTCTTCCAGGTCTCCCATGTGGGTGCAGGGGCTCAAGCACTTGGGCCATCCTCTGCTGCTTTCCCAGGCGCATTAGCAGGGAGCTGGATTGGAAGTGAAGCGGCCATGGCTTGAACTGGCATCCATATGGGATGGCAGTGCCGCAGCGCCGGCTTTACCACAGCTACGCCGCAGCGCCGGCTGTACCACAGCTACGCCGCAGCGCCGGCTGTACCACAGTGCCGGCTGTCCCACAGCTACGCTGCAGCGCCGGCTGTACCACAGCTACGCCACAGCACTGGCCGCAGGGCTTGTCTTTATTCTGGTGCAGCAGCAGGACCAGCTGGGCACCGATGAAGGAGTCGGGGACCAGAGGAGACTCAGAAGCTGCTCAGTTTCCATGCTGGCTGCATATTTGTAGTTTTTAAAGATATATTTATTTATTAGGCAGAGTTACAGACAAGAAGAGAGAAAGGTTTTCCGTATGCTGGTTCACTCCCCAAATGGCTGCGACGGCTGGAGCTGGGCCAATCCAAAGCCAGGAGCCAGGAGCTTCTTCTGGGTCTCCCACATGAGTGCAGGGGCCCACGGACTTGGGCCATCTTCTACTGCTTTCCCAGGCCATTAGCAGAGAGCTGGATCAGAAGTGGAGCAGCCGGGACACAAACTAGCACCCATATGGGATCCCAGTGCTGCAGGTGGAGGCTTAACCTACTATACCACAGCACAGGCCCCATTTTTATTTTTTAAAAAGTTTTATTTATTTATTTCAAAGGCAGAGTTACAGAGAGAGGGAGGGAGGGAGAGGCAGAGAGAGATCTTCCATCTACTGTTTCACTCCCCAAATGTCCACAACGGCCAAGAGCTTGGAAGCCCATCTTGGTCTCCCACATGGATGACAGTGGCCCAACCTCCTTGGCCATCTTCCACTGCTTTTCCAGGCACATTATCAGGGAGCTGGATTGGAAGTGGAGCAGCCAGGACTCAAACTGGTGCCCATAGGGGAGGCCAGTGTCACAGGCAGCCGCTTAACCCTCTGAGCCACGACCCGGGCCCCAGACCTTTTTCTTTCCTACACAAGTAGCAATGTGGTGCTCTCTGTTCTGCATGTGTTTTTTTCGGTGGTCTTTTTGGGAGATGCTGTGAGTTCACAGAGGGCCGGGTCATTTTTGCGTGGTGCTAGCCATTCCCTGAGTGGGTCAGTCATGGTGTAAGCTAACCAGTCCCTGCCCCTGGGCAGCTGGGTGGCCCTCCTCCTGTGATGGTCACCAGCGTGTGGAAGCAAGCATGGCCATGCAGCCTCTCGCTCAGGTGCCACACCAGCTGTCCTGCTGTGCGTTCGTGTCCTCTCAGGTGTGCACCTCTTCAGCAATGGGCACGAGCCCCACCTGTGTTTAAGAGGAAACGAGTTGTTTACCTTAAATTAGAAGGAAAAACTTAAAGAAAGTGGAAACCGGTTGGTATTGGCCTCTCTGCCTCAGTGGCTGAATCCTTGCCTTAGCGCCAGAGAAATCCAGTACAGAAGATTTCATGGCATTTCCAAATCACTTGGGGATAGCTGGGTTCCAGAAGGTTCTTTTGCTTCCCTCTCAATTTCCTGAACTTTCTAGAATATGCAGTTGTAAAAGAAGAGAGAAAGATAACCATAAAGCGAAACAAGAAGTAAAAGTTCTTAAGTCCTAAGCCAAGTGGCCAGCTTTGAAAGTTGCATGGGAACTGCAGGAGGGCCCAGCTTCTCTCCAAGGTGCTGTGTGGAACAGAAAGGCCAGATGCTGTCTCTATTTTCGGCGTCTCCATGAAGCTTATCCCCTCCCCCACCGCTGGGCTTCAAATGAAGCATCGGCCTGGCAGGAAACGTCTTTTTTTTTTTTTAAAGATTTACTTCCAACATGATTGCAGTGGCTGGGGCTGGGCCAGGTCAAAGCCAGGACCCTGGGACACCATCCTGGTCTCCCTGATGGGTGACAGAGGCCCAAGCACCTGGGCCATCTTCCTCTGCTTTGCCAGGTGCATTAGCAGGGAGCTGGGTTGGAAGCAGAGCGGCCGGGACCCAATCCGGTGCTCACCATGCAGGTAGTGGCTTAACCCACTGTGCCACGGTGCTGGCACAGTTCTTACGTGGGGTGGGGTGAGGTCCAGCTCAGCCAGCTAGTGCGCCTTGGAAATTCTTTAGATATCTTACTTTGTCCATTCTTGGGCGTCTCTGAGGAGTGCTGAGTGTGTGCAGAGGGGTTCCTGTTTAGGATCTGTGAGCAGGCATCACTAGGTGAGCCTTGCAAGGAGGACCCATCCTTTCTTTCTCCCGCCGGAATCCCCAGGTTGCTCTCAGACTTGGAGCCCTGGACCTCAGTGCGGTCTGTCTCATCATAGTCTGTCTTCATGTGAGACACAAGAGCTGTCGTTTGCCCTTCTTCCCCCAGCAAGCGGCTAGACTACGTCAATCATGCCAGGAGGCTGGCTGAAGATGACTGGACAGGGATGGAGAGTGAGGAAGAAGACGATAAGAAAAACGATGACGAAATGGACGTTGACACGGGCAAGAAGCTGCCAAAACGCTATGCTAACCAGGTGAGAGGTCTGGAGGAGGTCAGACCCCGCGGCCTCGCTGCCCTGTTGGCAGAAGGGGCTGAGGCAGGGTGTGGAGAGGAGCTGTGTAGGGCCTGCTGATGGGCAGAGTGGGTGGGGCCACGCTGCTGTGGCCTGAGGGGCGGCACTGCAGGATCTGGGTAGCAGGCCTGGGACTGCTGGCCACCAGTGGGCTGCAGGAAGCACCTGAGCTGTGGCTGCAGTACCAGACTCCATGTCTTTGTCACTTTTGGGAAAAAAAAATTTATTTTCATCTACTTGATAAGGCAGAGAGAAAGAGAAATCTTCCATCTGCTGGTACATGCCTTAGATACCTGCAATAGCCGAGGCTGGGCCAGGCTGACCCCAGGAGCCTGGAGCTCCATCTGGGTTGCCCCGTGGGTGGCAGGGGCCCAAGTACTATGGCCATCCTCTGCTGTCCTCCCAAGGCATTAGCAGAGAGCTGGATTGGAATCGGAGCAGCCAGGACATTGAACCGGGGCTCCAATACAGGATGCTGGTGTCACAGCCCACGTCCTAGCCTGCTACACCACAGTGCCAGCCCCCAGCTTCCTGGTAAGGCACATTAGCAGAAACAGAGCCGGGACTGAACCCTGGTACTCTGATGTGGGATGCAGGCGTCTTGTTGTACCAAATGGCTGTGTCCCCCGCCCCCACCTGTTATAACCCTAGGGGACCACTGTTGTAACATGTGTGGTCTGTTGGTGGAAACACCCTTGTGCCCTGCATGGCCATCCTGTTAAGTCTCTGGTTTCTCATCTCTACTACAAGAACAGTAATAGTACTTAGCGTTAGAATTGTAGGGAGGATGCCGTGAGCCAGCGTACCTTAGGTACCTAGCCTGAGCCCACGCGTGCTCCCCTAGTGTTACCTGCTGTACTGTTTTCAAACGGCGGTACTGAGATAGAATTCATGTACTACGTGAGACACCTGTTTCCAGGGTACAGTCGGTACTCACAGGACTGTGCACCCATCACCACTCTTTAATTTTACAACTTTCACGTCACTGCAGAAAGAAATCCTGCGGCCATTTGCAGTCACTTCCCGTTCCTCCTCCCCCCAGCCCTGACCCCCACGAGTCCACTCTCTCTCCTGTGGATTTGGCTCTTCCGGACGCTTCCTGGAAATGGAATCATGCAGTGTGTGTCTTT
This sequence comes from Lepus europaeus, assembly GCF_033115175.1. Lineage (NCBI taxonomy): Eukaryota > Metazoa > Chordata > Mammalia > Lagomorpha > Leporidae > Lepus > Lepus europaeus. Next base: position 112,843,581 of record NC_084837.1, read on the forward strand.
GTGGGACGCTTCTTGTGCCCAGCCTAGGGTTTTCGGGCTCACGTGAGGTGTCGGGGAGGCCATGTTTCACCGCGTGTAGTGTGGAGCAGCGCTCCCTGAGCGCTGTGCCCGTGTGGTTTATCCGGTGCTCAGTCCATGGACGCTGACCCTGCCTCCACTCTGGCTGCTAAATGGGCACAGCTGCTGTGAGCACCGCGCACGGGCCTCCGTGTTTGCCTTTTCTCGTGGGTCTGAACCTTGAATTTCTAGGTCATGTGCTGGCTGTTTACCTTTGGAGGACCTGCTGAGCTCTTTCCCCAATGACCACGCCCTCTTACATCCCCACCGCAGCGCAGGAAGGCTCCCTTTCTCCACCTTCGCCAGCACTTGTCGTCCTTTAGCACACTCGCAGCTCTGCCACTGGGCGTGCAGTGGTGGCTCCTGGGCTTGACGTGTGTCCTCCTGGGGACCGGTGGTGTTGAGCACGTTTTCATCTGCGTGTTGGCCATCTGTATGTGATCTTTACAGAAATGCCCATTCCAATCTTTTCCCCTTTTTTCATTGAGTTATTTGTCTTATTACTATCAAAGGCTCACTTGTTTGAGAGGCTGAGAGTGACAGAGTCCGAGAAAGAGAGAAAGATTGATCGATTGGTAGATACTGATTTTCTCTCTGCTGGTTGTGGGCATCTGGGGAGTGAATCAGAAAATGGAAGACCTCTCTGTCATGCTGCCTTTCAAATAACAAACATAAATAAATAAAAATTCAGTAACGAGTGGTTAACGGGGCTATGAGAGGCAGAGGGGGAGGCTGGGGTAGGATGTCTGAGGCAGCAGAGGGTGGTGAGTCCACAGGAGATGCACGGGGTTTAAAGTTGAGCGAGCACAAGCAGAGGGAGAGGTAGCAAGTGGCTGGCAGGTGGTCCAGGTGCAGGAGAGAGGCGTCTAGAGACAGACGAAGATGAGGGAGCACCCTCTGAGAGGTGGCGAGAGAGCGTGCGCGTAGGTGAGATCTGCCCCCGGGGTTTATTTATTTGAGAGGCAGAGTTACAGATAAAGAGAGGGAGGGGCAGCAGGAAGGCTCTTCTGTCAGCTGGTTCACTCCCCAGAAGACTGCAACAGCCGGGGCTGGGTCTGTCTGAAGCCAGGAGCCAGGAACTTCTGGGTCTCCCACGTGGATGACGGGGGCCAGGGACTTGGGCCATCTTCTGCTGCTTTCCCAGGCCACAGCAGAGAGAGCTGGATCGAAAGTGGAGCAGCTGGGACTCGAACTGGCACCCGTATGGGCTGCTGGCACTGCAGGTGGCGGCTTTACCTGCTACACCACAGCGCCAGTCCCTCAAATACATAAATCTTTAAAAGAAAAAAAATAACTGCTCAACTATGTCTGAGCGACTTTTTTTTTAAAAAAGATTTATTTATTTATTTGAAAGAGTTACACAGACAGAAGGAGAGACACAGAGAGAGGTCTTCCATCCACTGGTTCTCTCCCCAAATGGCTGCAACAACTGCTGCTGGGCCAGGCCGGAGCCAGGAGCCAGGAGCTGCTTCCGGGTCTCCCACGTGGGTGACAGGGCCCGGGGACTTGGGCCATCTTCCACCACTTTCCCAGGAACAATATAGCAGGGAGAGAATCGGAAGTGGAGCAGCTGGGCTGGGACTGGTGCTCTCTGGGATGCCAGTGCTGCTGGTGGCGGCTTAACCTTCTGCACTACAGCACTGGCCCCTCAGAGTGTTTTGTTTTTGTTCTTTAGGATTTATTTATTTGAAAGTAGAGGGAGGGAGAGGCAGAGAGAGAGAGAGGTCTTCTGTCCACTTGTTTACTCCCCAAGTGGCCACATTGGGCGGGGCTGTGCCGGGCCAAAGCCAGGAGCCAAGAGTTTCCTCTGTGTCTCCCAGGTGGGTACAGGGGCCCGAGCACTTGGGCCGTCTCTGCTGCTTTCCCAAGCGCATAAGCAGGGAGCTGGATAGGAAGTGGAACAGCCGGGACTCGAACCAGCACCTGTATGGGATGTCAGCACCTTTACCCTCTATGCCACAGTGCTGTTCCCCTGAAGGCTATTTTATACCATGTTTTTAGTATGCCTGTGGTTTGACTGTGACCTGACGCATGAGGTCAGTTGTGGAATTTTCCCCGTGTGGTATTGTAGGTGCTTACAAAATTTCAGATTTTGGAATATTTTGGATTTCAGATTTTTGGATTAGGCATACAAGGAATAGAGAAGATGCAAAAAAAGTATTTAAGAAAAATGTACTTATTTGGGAAGAAGAGAGAGACAGAGACAAAGACGAGAGCTCCCATCTTCTGGTTCACTCCTCAGATGCCTGCAGTGGTCTGGGCTGGGCAGGGTTTGAAGCTGAGAGCCAGGAGCTCTAGCCACGTCCCCAGGAGGGTGGCAAAGACCAAGCACTGGAGCAGCATCCACTGCAGCCTCCCAGGGTCTGCAGGGTTAGCAGGAGGCTCGAGTCAGGAGCCAGAGCACTGACGTAGCAGAACCGGGCGTCCCCACGTGGGACATGGCCGACGTGGCGGACCCGGGCGTCCCCGCGGGGGACATGGCCGACGTGGCAGACCCGGGCGTCCCCGCGGGGGACACGGCCGACGTGGCAGACCCAGGCGTCCCCGCGGGGGACACAGCTGTCCTGACGGCTGCTCCAAATACCTCCCCTGTTTTGTTTTCGTAAGATTGCAGAGTAGCTGTCTGAAGGGAAGGTTAGGTAAGTGGTTCAAGGGAGGGAATAATTGATGGCACAGAGTGTCCTGGATGGGACGGACTGTGGGTGAAGTTAATTTCACCACAGCACCTCCTAGCATCCTGTAGAACAGGTTTTTGGGACATCAGTTTGGAAAGTGATAGTCTAGGCTCAGAGCATCTTGTGGTCAGGAGCTTTTTTCACGTCTGGAGTGCTGCCCCTGGGAGGTAACGGTGAGGATGGGGTGGGCCTACGGCACAGTGGTCACCTGCATCCTGTATCGGAAGCGCCTGGGATCCAGTCTCAGCTCTGCTTCCCGTCCAGCGCCCTGCTGGTGCACACCCTGGGAGACAGCAGGCGATGGCTCAGGTACTGCCCCCCACCCTGCGGCACCGGAGACCTGGATTGATTGCCCGCTTCTCAGCATCTGCCTAGCCCAGCCCCAGTTCTTGTGAGCCTTTGGGGAGTGAATCAGCAGGTGGACGATCTCTGTCTCTGCCTTCCAAATAATTAAGAAAATTTTTAAAAAATTTAAGAATTGGGATGACAGTAGAGGGTGCACAAAGTAAGGGAAGGCCGAGGGTTCCGTCGCTCTGATGCCGGGGGTGAGTTAGCAGTATGGGGAGGATGCAGGTGATGTTGGCCAGGAGAAAAGCTGAAATCCCTGGGGAGCGGTCTCGACGGCTGCAGGCACGCAGGGTGGATGTCCTGCCGTCAGCGTTTCTGCCCTCACCTTCTTAGGTTTTGTTTTGTAAGATTTCCTTATTTATTTGAAAGGCAGAGTTACAGAGAAAGGAAGAGATAGAGAGCCAGGATCTTCATCCAGGTCTCCCACATGGGCCATCTTCTGTCTTCCCAGGCACGTTATCAAGGAGCTAGGTCAGAAGTGGATCAGGAGGCCAGCCTTGTGGCATAGTGGGTAAAGCCACCACCTGAAACGCTAGGATCCCACGTGGATGCTGGTTCAAGACCCGGCTGCTCCACTTCTGATCTAATTTCCAGCTAATGCACCTGGGAAAGCAGCAGAAAATGGCCCAAGGCTTGGCCCCTGCACCCACATGGGAGACCCAGACAAAGCTCCAGGCTCCTGGCTTTGGCCTGGCACAGTCCTGGCCATTGCAGCCATTTGGGGAGTGAACCAGAGGATGGAAGATCTCTCTCTCTCTGCCTTTCCCTCTCTCTTTCTCTCTCTGTAACTCTGCCTTTCAAAAAAAAAAAAAAAAAAAAAAAAAGAAGTGGATATTCGAGACTGGAGCTGCACTTAACCTGCAAAGCCACAATGCTGGGCCCTCTTTTTTTTTTTTTTAACCATTTATTGTATTTATTTGAAAGGCTGAGTGTTGGAGAGAGAGGGAGAGATTAATTTTCCATTTGTTATTTACTCCTCAAATAGTCGCAAGGCTGGGACTGGTCCAGGCCGAAGCCAAGAGTGCTGAATTCCTGGCTCTCCCACGTGGGTCATCCTCTGCCGTTAGTATGTTAGTATGTTAGTATGTCATCCTCGGCACGTTAGTTTGTAGCTGGATCAGAAACGGAGCAGACAGGGCTCGAACTTGCGCTCTGATGTGGGACGCTGGCAGTGCTGGTAGCAGCCTGGCCCTGACTTGTCCACTTGTCCTTTTATTGCAGACGTAGGCTGCGAATGCTCTGTCACGGTACACACACCCTAACCCCTGCTGATCGTTCCCCTCATTGTCTGTGTTCCTAGTTGATGCTCTCTGAGTGGCTGATCGACGTCCCCGCAGACCTGGGGCAGGAATGGATTGTGGTCGTGTGTCCTGTTGGAAAACGAGCCCTTATTGTGGCCTCCAGGGTGAGTGGCGGCGTCCCGGCCCCAGCAGGCCCGGGTGCGTGGCGGCGTCCCGGCCCCGGCAGGCCCGGGTGCGTGGCGGCGTCCCGGCCCCGGCAGGCCCGGGTGCGTGGCGGCGTCCCGGCCCCAGCAGGCCTGGTCTTTCCTCCGGTCCCTTCTCTGCTGCTGCAGCAGTGCCCGGACCAAGCTGGAAGTGCTTTCCTGCTGCAGGGATTTGCGGAGGGCCCGTGGGGCTGGCGGCAGCCTGCACGGGAGGAGGGGAGGAGGGGAGAAGTCGAGGGGCCCGGATGCCTGACTTTCAGTCCACACAGGGTTCCACCAGCGCCTACACCAAGAGTGGCTACTGTGTCAACAGATTCTCTTCCCTCCTGCCAGGAGGCAACAGGCGAAACTCCACCACAGCCAAAGGTGCCTGCATGCTTCATCTGTTCATTACATTTCGTTCTGTTTTGTTTTTAAAGATTATTTATTTATTTGAGAGGCAGAGTTACAGACAGAGAGGAGAGAGAGGTCTTCCATCCGTTGCTTCCCTCCCTGAATGGCTGGAGCTGGACTGATTTGAAGCCAGAAGCCAGGAGCTTCTTCCAGGTCTCCCATGGGGTGCAGGGCCCCAAGCACTTGGGCCATCTTCCACTGCTTTCCCAGGCCATAGCAGAGAGCTGGGTCGGAAGAGGAGCAGCCAGGACTTGAACCAGAGTCCATAGAGAATGCCAGCGCTGAAGGCAGAGCCTTAGCCTACTATGCCACAGCGCCAGCCCCTATTCAGTAAGCTTTGTAGTCAGTAAAAGACCATATAACAGCTATTCTGAAGACCCGCTCTGAAAGCCAACCTTTGGAACAGTACACAGACGCCGTCCTGGGCCCTGGACCCCGGGCCTCCCCACCTCTTCCTGGTCAGGCCTCCTAGTCACAGGACAGAGGCTGAGCCCTCATAGCTGGGTTAAGGCCACCATGCCTTTGGACTTCCGTTAGGAGGTGGCAGGTACGGTGTTTGGGGTAAGATCCTGGGAGAGTGCCAGGTGTGACAGGATGGACATCTGTTGCAGGGCTGCCCTGCCACTTTCCCTGTCCTTTCTCTTGTCCTGACCTCAGCTTCTCCCTCCCACCTGGGCCCGGCTGAGCAGACTGAGGTCAAGGACATGAGTAATTTGCCCACCGTCATTCTACCGAGAACTGGCAGAGGTGGGCCCAGGGCCTGTGTGCTTGCTCAGGCTCCGTGGCGGTTCCTCCTGGCCTCTGTCGGCTTTTACGTCCTGGCACATCCAGGCTTCGGCTCCCGTTGTCCTGTCTCCCCTGCTCCCTGTGCCCACTGTCCATTCGGCTGTCTTGGTCCTGGTGCCCCACACGTGTTCGGCCCCCTGTTGTCCTGTCTCCCCTGCTCCCTGTGCCCACTGTCCGTTTGGCTGTCTTGGTCCTGGTGCCCCACACGTGTTCGGCCCCCTGTTGTCCTGTCTCCCCTGCTCCCTGTGCCCACTGTCCGTTCGGCTGTCTTGGTCCTGGTGCCCCACACGTGTTCGGCCCCCTGTTGTCCTGTCTCCCCTGCTCCCTGTGCCCACTGTCCGTTCGGCTGTCTTGGTCCTGGTGCCCCACACGTGTTCGGCCCCCTGTTGTCCTGTCTCCCCTGCTCCCTGTGCCCACTGTCCGTTCGGCTGTCTTGGTCCTGGTGCCCCACACGTGTTCGGCCCCCTGTTGTCCTGTCTCCCCTGCTCCCTGTGCCCACTGTCCGTTCAGTGTCTTGGTCCTGGTGCCCCACACGTGCCTGCTTCGTTCTGTCTGCAGGCCCCCGCTCAAGCTGCTTCAGCACCTGGGTGTGATTGCCCTCTCTTCTTGCTGTCCCACTGTTTACTTTGTTTCTATTTTTAAGATTTATTTATTTATTCAAAAAGAAAAGTGACAGAGAGATCTTCCATGCTTGCTCCTTCACCAAATGGCTGCAATTGCAAGGACTGGGCCAGGCCAAAGCTAGGAGCCCAGAACTCCATCCAGGTCTCCATGCGGGTGGACACTAGCACCTGGGCCATCTTCTGCTGTCTTCCCAAGCATTAGCAGGGCCATCTTTCCAAGCTTCTGGATCAGAAGCGGAGCAGTGGGGACTCAAACCAGCACTGTGATATGGGATGCAGCTTAACCTGTTGCACCCCAGCGTGGCCCCTGCCCCCTATTTTAAGTCACTGATCCTGAAAGGTTCTGTTTGTACCACGTCTCTCCTGGGAGGTGTTTCTTGCTGCACCAGTCCTCTCTCTCTCTCAAACTCCTGTTGCTCCTTGTGAGTGTTGTAGCATTCAGCTCAATTTTTTCCTCTGTGATTGGATTTTCTCTGTAACTGAATTGGAACCTTTAAAAAAAAAAAAAAAAGATTTTCTATTTATTTGTTTGAAAGCGTTACAAAGAGAGAGGGAGACAGAGATCTTGCATTCCCTGGTTCACTCTATATGGCTGCAGTGGCCAGGGCTGGGCCAAGCCAAAGCTAGGAGCTTCATCCAGGTCTCCCGTGTAGGTAGCAGGGGCCCAAACCTTTGGACCATCACCCACTGCTTTTCCCAGGCCTAGCAGGGAGCTGGATTGGAAGTGGAGCAGCCGGGACACATAGGGATGTGGTGCTGCAGGTGGTGGGTTAACCTGCTGCACCACAGTGCTGGCCCTGCTTGTTGCTGCTTGAACGCAGAGCCCTGTAATACAGCATCTGCGATTGGAACTCAAAACACTGCAGGCGCAAACTGCTTGCTTTCAGACTTGAGCTTCCGTAAGGCGAGTTAACCCTATCTGTTTAAAGTTCAGGGGTCCCCCTGGCTTCAGGGTTGCCTGCATCCCTGACGCTGCCCTACGCCATGTCGCCCTGCAGCTGCACAGGGAGCGTGCGGGGGCCGTGAAGAGCTCTGCTCCTAATGTGTCCTTAGTCCCAAGACCTGGCGGTTGCTGCCAGCCCTGGGGATCGCTCCACACCAAGGTGGGGCTCCCTGGACTGTGACGGGGGACCCTGTCTTGGAGGCAGGCCTGAGCTGACTTCGCTCTGTGTCCCCAGATTATACCATCCTGGACTGCATTTACAGTGAGGTGAATCAGACCTACTATGTTCTGGATGTGATGTGCTGGCGGGGCCACCCTTTCTATGACTGTCAGGTAAGGTCTGACGCGCCCCTGGGTCTCTTCTCGTCTCCTCTCCCCCGGGAGCGCCGCTCAGCATGTGGGTTTGGAGCGTGACCAGCTCCTTGTCGTGTGCAGGATGTGGTGTGTCAGGAACATTAGCTAATGCTCCCTGCTTCTTTGAGTTTAAATTAGTTCAGTTTTGAAAAAGAACCAGGAGGAGCTCAGGGAGGAGCAGCAGTTCTTGAAGGGGAAGAAAGAAACAGAGGTGTGGGCTGGGACCGCAGCTGCAGCCACGCCTCGGCTCTCTCCAGTCCGGGGGGCTTTTCTGGCAGGGAAGATTGGGGGGCGGGGGCGGGGGCCACCAGGGAGAGTGGACAGAGTGCCAGGCGCCGTCCAGCAGAGCCCTGCCGCCGCCTCTGCTTCACCACCCACCTCCTGTGCCTGACAGTGGCAGGGGCCTCGGAGTACCACAGACCCTCAGATCTCCAAGGCCAGCCCCGGACAGCTCTCCCTGCCAGCTGCACTGCCCCCACCCCGCCCCCACCCCCGCACTTTCCTCATATTGGTGATTGTCATCAGCGCGAGGCTGGGTCAGCCGCAGGGGCCTCCGTCTCTGTGGCTGGCGCTCCTCTGTCTTCGTCCCTCAGCTCCCGGTCAGCCAGGTTGTCATGGTGGTTGTTCACGTGTGGCCTCAGGTCCAGGGGCATCAGAAAGGTTTTAGAACTGCGTGCTGGCCGGCCCGGAGAACCAGGACTTGGTGGGCTTACGTGTTAATAGGCCTCTCGGTGCTGGTCTTGTGGGCTCACACGAGGAAGCATGGGCCCTCACCCACACAGGGTCCCCCCATCCTGCTAGGTTGGGGCATTTCAGGGAGCTGGATTGGAAGTGGAGTAGCCAAGACTCAAACTGGCGCGCATAGGGATGCTGGTGTTGCAGGTGGTGGGTTAACGTTCGGCAGTCGTCGTGGGGATCTGCATCGCCAGGTCTTCGTGGACCTTCCTTCCCTGAGTCCCTCCCAGCAGCCTCCACCTGTCAGGCAGGTGCTGTGTCTCTCCTGAGCACAGACCGGACCAGGGAGAGAGGACAGAGTGCCAGGCGCCATCCAGCAGACCCCTGCCGCCTCCTCTGCTTCACCACCCACCTCCTGTGCCTGACAGTGGCAGGGGCTTTGGTGTGGCACAGATCCTCAGATCTCCAAGCGCTCTGCCCACGTGCAGAGCCACGACTGCCCCCCAGAGCGTAACTCCGGCCAGAGCCCCGTGCTCAGTTCTGTTGAGGGATGCTTTGTGACGTGTGTTCACAGCGGATGAATTTGGTAGCTAACACCACACACATTTGTGTGACATAAGGAGAAGACCGCATGGGCTTTTTTTTTTTTTTTTTTTTTTTTTTTTTTTTTTTTTTGGACAGGCAGAGTGGACAGTGAGAGAGAGAGACAGAGAGAAAGGTCTTCCTTTTGCCGTTGGTTCACCCTCCAATGGCCGCCGCGGTAGGCGCACCACGCTGATCCGAAGCCAGGAGCCAGGTGCTTCTCCTGGTCTCCCATGGGGTGCAGGGCCCAAGGACTTGGACCATCCTCCACTGCACTCCCTGGCCACAGCAGAGAGCTGGCCTGAAAGAGGGGCAATCGGGACAGGATCGGTGCCCCGACCGGGACTAGAACCCGGTGTGCCGGTGCCGCAAGGCGGAGGATTAGCCTAGTGAGCCGCGGCGCCGGCCTTGCATGGGCTTTTAATTTCCAAAAGCAAATTATCATAAATGATGGCAAGGCCCTACACAACTCCGAAGGGTGCATGTCAGTAATCCAGAGAATAAAGTGGCTCACGTGAAGGTACAGCTGCAGCCTGGGTTCTGATCATCGGGGTGAGAGGAACACAGGGGTTCACATATGTGCTTTGGAGCTGGAGAGCCAGGTCCCCAGTGTTTTCTCTACACACACAGACAAGTGACTTAACCTCAGGGTCGTCAACTGTAAAATGCAGGTGATGATGATACAACTCCCAGAGGGTGGGGGGATTAATAAGATTATGGAAGGTGGCTTCAGAAGTTCATGGAAAATGGAAATTAAAAGGGCGGCACTGCATTGCAGCGTCAGCTTGGGATGCCTGTATCCTCACTTGGAGTGCCTGGTCCAAGTCCCACCTCTGCTTTTGATGGAGCTTCCTGCTGACGTGCCTGCGAGGCAGTAGGTGATGTCTCAAAGTGCTAGGGAGACCTGGATGGAGTCTCTGGCTCCTGGCTTCAGCCTGGCCCAGCCATGGCTGTTGCGAAGTGAAGCAATAGATGGGAGATTCTCTCTCTCTCTTCCTCTCTGTCTCTCTCTGTCACTCTGTCTTAATTTAAATAATAGTAATAAGGTTTATTTTAGTACAAAAACCTTCCAGCACCCATGCACGTTTTTAAGTAACACCCATTTCCCTTGAATCTCTGGAGCTCCTCTGCGTGGAGCTTCCTGTGTGGAGCTTGACACGGAGAAAGCTTCCGTGTAACTGTTGGCGCCACGCTGTCAATGATGCCCCTGGATTTAAGGACACGAGCCTCAGGGATTCTGTGGACATCATCCTGACTCGCGGTTTTAAGGACAGTGTGGGTGATGTCGGGAGGGCGGTGGCGGCTTCTGCTCTGCTGGTTTGGGATGAGTGGTATTTCATCTCTCTGTGTCCCTCCTCCATGACAGACTGATTTCCGGTTCTACTGGATGCACTCCAAGTTACCAGAAGAAGAAGGGCTGGATGAGAAGACCAAGCTCAACCCTGTAAGGGCTGGTGCCGGGGTGGTGGCGCTCTCCGTGGAAGTTGGTTTGGATTGGTCTGTTCCCAGGATCGTCATTCAGAGTGAAGCTGTCTGTTCTGAGGCAGCAAGGCACCATGGGACGTGCACTGGCCTGGGAGTCATCTAGATCTGAACTGTGCTTTGGCCTTTAAGAAATTCTGGGTTGGCCAGCGCCACGGCTCACTAGGCTAATCCTCCACCTTGCGGCGCTGGCACACCGGGTTCTAGTCCCGGTCGGGGCGCCGGATTCTGTCCTGGTTGCCCCTCTTCCAGGCCAGCTCTCTGCTGTAGCCCGGGAGTGCAGTGGAGGATGGCCCAAGTGCTTGTGCCCTGCACCCCATGGGAGACCAGGAGAAGCACCTGGCTCCTGGCTTTGGATCAGCGCGGTGCGCCGGCCGCAGCGCGCTGGCCACGGCGGCCACTGGAGGGTGAACCAATGGCAAAAGGAAGACCTTTCTCTCTGTCTCTCTCTCTCACTGTCCACTCTGCCTGTCCAAAAAAAAAAAAAAAAGAAAGAAATTCTGGGTTAACAGTCTTGGTTGGCCTTAGCTTCTTCATCTGCAAAACAGAGTTAATACCACCTGATTTCTAGGGTTGTTTTAAGAACCAATTGACAGGGGCCGGCGCCATGGCTCACTAGGTTAATCTTCTGCCTGTGGCGCCGGCATCCCACATGGGCGCGGAGTTCTAATCCCGGTTGCTCCTCTTCCAGTCCAGCTCTCTGCTGTGGCCCGGGAAGGCAGTGGAGGATGGCCCAAGTGCTTGGGCCCCTGCACCCGCATGGGAGACCAGGAGAAGCACCTGGCTCCTGGCTTCAAATCGGCACAGCTCAGGCCGTAGCGGCCATTTGGGGAGTGAACCAATGGAAGGAAGACCTTTCTGTCTCTCTCTCTCACTGTCTAACTCTATCTGTCAAAAAAAAAAAAAAAAAAAAAAAAAAACATTTGACAGGGGCCGGCGCTGTGGCGTAGTAGGCTAAGCCTCTGCCTGCAATGCTGGCATCCCATATGGGTGCTGGTCCATGTCCTGGCTGCTTCCAGCTCTCTTCTATGGCCTGAGAAGGACCTAGAAGAAGCTCCTGGCTCCTGGCTTCAGATTGGTTCAGCTCTGGCCATTGTAACCGTTTGGGACGTGAACCAGCAGATGGAAGACTTTTATCTCTCCCTGTAACTCTGCCTCTCAAATAAATAAATAATTAAAAAAAAGAACCAGTTTTCAGAAACATACAGGTCATCCTCACATAACACTTACGGTAGCACTCAGTGGTTAGTGGTTCGTATCAGCGCTATCCCCTGCTTTTGATGCTGTTTTGAATTCTAGGCCACTGAGTCTTAAACTTTAGGTGCGTGAGCAGCACCTGGAGGCTTGGTGGGACAGAGACTGCCGGGCCTCACCCCGAGTTGCTAACTCAGTCGGTCCAGGCCAGGGCAAGTTCCCCAGCGGTGCCAGGGCCACCAAGAACCCCCGTTCTCATGTGTGAGCTGGGAGTGCCCTCCTCTAGGCAGTGCGCTCGAGTTACAGGAGAGGCTCCAGGCTCAGCGGGAGCTGCCTCTGCAGGGTCCGCTGCCCAGGAGGACAGTACAGGTGTCTTGGTGGTCTCTAGTGATTTAAATACAGGACAGCGGTTCTCAGGGCATTTGCCTGGATGGTTTATAAGAATTTTTTTTTTAAACTTTTTTTAAAGATTCTTTTATTTATTGTAAAGCTAGAGTTACAGAGAGAAGAAAGACACAGAGGGAGAGTGCTTCCATCTGCTGGTTCTCTCCCCAAATGGCTTCAACAGCCAGGGCTGAGCCAGGTCAAAGCCTGGATCCAGGAGCTTCATCCAGGTCTCCCATGTGGGTGACAGGGTCCCAAGCACTTGGGCCACCTTCTGCTGTTTTCCCAGGCACATTAGCAGGGAGCTGGATCAGAGGTGGAGCAGCCAGGATACAACCCAGCACCCGTATGGGTTCTTGGCCCTCAGGCATTGGTTTAACCCACTATGCCACAATGCAAGCCCCACAAGAATTTTTTTTTTTTTTTTTTTTTTAAGATCTATTCACTTACATTAAAATCAGTTACAGAGAGGGCAAGGCAGAGGCAGAGAGAGATAGAGGTCTTCCATCTACTGGTTCACTCCCCAAGTGGCCACAATTCCTCCTGGCCAAAGCCGGGAGCCAGGAGCTTCATCTGGTTTCCTATGTGGGTGTAGGAACCCAAGGACTTGGGCCATCATCTACTGCTTTCTCAGGTGCATTAGCAGGGAGCTGAATCGGAAGTGAAGCAGCCGGGTCTCAAACCAGCGCCCACATGGGATGCCGGCACTGCCGGCGGCCGCTTAACCCCCTACGCCACAGCGCCAGCCTCCCCACAGGAATTTTTAAAGGCAACTGGACAAGCAGTCCAGTAGGAGGCCAGAAGCCTTGGTTCTTTGAGTGATGTCAGTCAGCAGGTGCTGCAGCCCGCCTTGAGGAGGGGATGAGGCAGCTGCTGTCTCTGGGCCGCTGCTCTGAGCGCTCTGCCTGCGTCGTCTCATGGAAGCCGTGCGACAGCGCCATGCAGAAGATACTGTTGTTGTTCTGTTCTGCAGATGGGGAATGGAGGCACGTGGAGACAGAGTGGTGGGCAGCGCTGGGACTCAAACCCGTGCAGTCTGACTTAAGTCTGTGTCCTAATCCCGCGGTTCAACCGCTTCGGTCTAAACGTCCTCGCTGGTGTGATGAGGGCTTCACGAGCTGGGGCGGCTGTTCCCCTGAGCTGTCAGCCCTGTCGGTCCAGCTGCGTGTTAACATCAGCACAGAGCATAAGAAACACCTGGGGGCCGGCCTGTGGCTTAACAGGCTAATGCTCCGCCTTGTGGCGCCAGCACAGCGGGTTCTAGTCCCAGTCAGGGCGCCAGATTCTGTTCTGGTTGCTCCTCTTCCAGTCCAGCTCTCTGCTGTGGCCCAGGAGGGCAGTGGAGGATGGCCCAAGTCTTTGGGCCCTGCACCCGCATGGGAGACCAGGAGAAGCACCTGGCTCCTGGCTTTGGATCAGCATGATGCGCCAGCCGCAGCGGCCATTGGAGGGTGAACCAATGGCAAAAAGGAAGACCTTTCTCTCTGTCTCTCTCTCACTATCCACTCTGCCTGTCAAAAAAAAAAAAAAAAAAAAAAAAAGAAAGAAAGAAACAGCTGGGACCCACCCCAGACCGTGCAGTAGATTCTCAGGGTGTGGTCTGGTCATCAGGGATTTTTATTTTACTTATTTTTTGTCAATAACTTAAAAAATTACTTATTTATTTTGAACGAGTTACAAAGAGAGAAAGGGAGAGACAAAGAGGCCTTCCATCCACTGCTTCACTCCCCAAATGGCCACAACGGCCAGTGCTGATCTAGGATGAAGCTAGAAACCAGGAGCTTCATCCAGGTCTCCCACGTGTGTGGCAGGGGCCCAGGCACTTTGGCCATCTTCTGTTACTTTTCCCAGGCCATTAGCAGGGAGCTGGATCAGAAATGGATGGGATGACAGCCTCACAGGTAGTGGCTTTACCTTCTGTGCTACAACCCTGCCTCCTATTAGTAAGTTTTTTAAAAAGCTCCCCTAGACGGTTCCTGCGCTTAAAGGAAGGTTGAGAACCACTGACCGCGTGGGTTAGAGGTTGGGGAGGAGAGAGTAGGCGAGGATGACACTAAAAACTTCTCCTCTCTGATGGAGCTTATTTGCTAGAGCAATATCACTGTGACACTATGAATTATTTGTTCTGATTTGTATTTCAGTTTAAATTCGTGGGGCTGAAGAATTTCCCTTGTACCCCTGAGAGCCTGTGTAAGGTGCTGTCCATGGATTTCCCTTTTGAGGTAAGGAAGCCCTGCCTTTGCTTGTGTGGTGTGATGGGCGAGTGACCCAGCGATGCCGGCTCTCACGGGGGCGCTGCCGCGGCTGTCACAACCTCGGAGGGGAGCAGGAAGCCTGCTCAGAGCCGTGCATGTGCTGGCCGCCCCCAGAGCCCAGTGGGAACCGAGGCTCAGAGCGGAGTGAGTGCTGGCCGCCCCGCAGAGCCCGGGGTGCAGAGTGGGAACCACAGAGCAGGAACCGAGGCGCAGAGCGGAGCGAGGACTCCCGTTGCTAGGTCTTTCCTGCCACGAGCTGAGAACCATGCCCCTACTTGAGTGCCGCGGCTGGTTGTAAAGTTACAGGGGGCACAGGGGTCCCTGGAAGGCAGCGCGTGCTGAGCCCCGTGCGGGTTGCTGATCCTGGTGTGCCCTGGATTGTCGGGTTTCAGCTGTGGCAGCCTCACGGCCCAGATGACCCCTGCACCATCCTTAGCACCTACAAGCCCAACAGGCAAATTCCCCTCGGCCCGTCGTGCCCGTGCTGTGCACCTGCTGGCCTCTGCCTGAACGGGGTCTGCGCTTGTAAAGGGGGTGTGGCTTCCCCAGTGCGGGAGTGGCGTCGGCCGCCCTGCACTCTTCTCCGCGAGTCCATTAAGAAGCCGGAGGAGCGCAGGCTTTGTTTGTAACCCGAATGCCCCGGTGGCCATCAGTGCCTTTCAGAGATGAGTCACCGAATCGCAGGAAACAGAATGTGGGCCTGTGCCGGGCTTCCCGCCCAGGAAAGCTGTTTCCCAGAACACGGCTTGCACACCGCCTTCAGGGAGGTTCGGGCAGCCACGAGCCGGGGGAAGCGGGGTCTGAACCGCCCGTCTCCCAGGCGCCGTCCTGGTGGCTAAGGGGGTGAAGCCATGGGTATGAAAGCGCCCCACAAGCAGGAGTGTGCTGTTTGTATTTTTACTTTCTAAAATTTAGCCTCCTGAGCCATTTCTTCTCCTAGGAAGACTGCTTGTGCGAGAAGTGAGGACTGTTCCACTGGCCATGAGCCGGTGGGCAGAGTGGCCTCTGTGTGGGTCAGCGCTGCTGGCACACGTGGCTGTGGACGGCATTTTCATCCCTGGTCTCCCCTCTCGTAGGTAGATGGACTTCTCTTCTACCACAGGCAGACCCACTACAGCCCCGGCAGCACGCCCCTGGTGGGCTGGCTTCGCCCCTACATGGTGTCAGATGTCCTTGGAGTGGCCGTGCCGGCCGGCCCGCTGACCACCAAGCCCGAGTACGCTGTGCGGCAGCTCCAGCAGATCATTGAGCACAAGAGGAGCCAGAAGGAGGGTGCGCAGGAGGAACTGCAACACAAGGCCTCTGGGAACGGGTGCTACGAGTTGGAGCACCTGTCCACGCCCACGCTGGAGAGCCCTCCCCTTAGCCCAGCCGGTCCTGGGAGCCTCATGGAGAACTAAAGGCAGCCCCAGGATGGCGTCCGGCCGGGACTGCAGCAGGCGCCTCACGTGAGACTGGGCTTCCTGAAGCCATTCGGGTGGGAGCCGCCTGTCCCCCGTCCGAGACGCCAGCTCGGCGGGGGCGGGGAGGCCCCGAGTGCGTGTCACTGATTGTCTGCCCAGATCCGTGATGTGAATATAGGTGATTCTTCAGACCGGAGCTGTTTGAGTCTTCAGCTTTAGGCAGACGTGAGTCCTCCCCACCTCCCCTCCCCCGAGGCTCCTGAACCATGACTGGTCACATCCTGGCCCGTTTCACTCCTTTTTGCACTGAAACGCCGTGCTGAGTTTCCAGTAGCTGCTGCTGCTAACGTCATTTTCTGAACGGCCTTACCAGGAACTGCAGTTCTGGGTACTGGAGTGTTCCCACTTCTGAGAAGACCAGTGTGCTTGTCTCTGGTTTAGACGCTACCAGAGATAAAGTGCACGCGGGGTTCATCCGCTCCTCTGGAGATGCGTCAGCTCCTGCGGGGCCTGACCCTGGCGCGGGGCCCCTGCAGCAAACAGTGGGTTCTGGAGGTGGGCAGAGCTGGGGCCCAGCCAGTGAGCTCACAGAGCGCCACGGTGGCGAGGCGACTGCTCTGGGCAGGGGATGTGAGAGCGGCAGAGCCCGGCTGAGGCTCTCTGGGGTACACAGTGTGCTCTGCTGGGAAGGAGTCTCCCCAGGGGCAGGCCGGGTGCAGCTGTGCTTGGACACAGCCAGCTCTGGGGACTCCAGTAGGGTTCGCATTGCTCGAGTGTGAAGTAGGACAGAGAGCCGGGAGAGGAGCTGGCGTGAGACAGGAGGCTTTGTGTCCTGGAGAGAGGGAGCCCCGGACCCTCGGATCTCTGGACGAGAGCTCCGTGGCAGCCCTGGGAGTGGAAGGCGGCGTCCCAAAGTTACCTGAGCCATCTCTGCTCTGTGATCAGAAATGCGTCCTATTTCCTGTGGCCTCTGTCTGCTCCCCCACTTCTTTCCTTGCCGAGACTTCTCACGCTGGGCAAAGGGGTCACATAGAGAGACCCGGGTCTGATCTCGTCGGACGTGCAGCTGTCCCTCTGTGCCGATTAGTTCTGGGAACGGATCTGGCAGGAGCGGTGATTCAGAGGGCCTGATTACACCGGTTCAGCACATCCAGGGGAACTGGCCCCAGCGCTGGCTCTTGGAGAGCCGCTCGAGCTGACGCGGTATAATTGGAGAAGGAAGAACCCCGGCCCCCACCCCACCCCGCTCCCCCCATGATGATCCTACTGGCTGCAGATTCAAGTACTCACCTCCATCAATTAGCGCTTTCCTAAATTTAGGTCAACTTGCGATAGCAATGTTGTGTTCCTCTTGCCAAGGAGCGCACGGTAGGCTGCCCAGACACTGGGTGTCCGTTCGGTGATCTGTGCTGACGGCAGCGACTGCACCCGTTCAGAAGCTGTGTGTGCTGCTGTCACTTGCAGCTTGGCCAGGCTCTGCTCAGAAATGGTCGGGTCTGGGAGGACAGCGTTCCCAAAGGACGCTCGGCAGGGACAGACGCCTGCGGCAGTCAGAGCAGCCATCAGCCAAACTTGCCCACAGGCACAGGTGGATTCTGGTGGACGGTGACGTAAAGGACTTGTCTCGAGGAGAGCCCTGTGTGTATTTAACCCAGGAGCTGGTGGTACCGTTCCCTGGGGAGCACCGGCTCCCCTGGTCCCGGTGATGGCTAGTGCTGTCTCCTGGTCATGGCACTGGAAGTGATAGGACCAGCCCCTGCCACGTGTTTCAAAGACAGCTGTGTTACAGTGATGGGCCGCCCTTCCGTGGAATCCTTCTCACGTGGGATGGTGGGGTGAGACGACCCTGGGGGAACTGCCCTCCCTTAGCCACGTTGTCAGGCTTCGGACCCAAGATGGCCCAGTTGCATGCTCCTCACCAAGAATTTATATCTGTTTTTGGAGGAAATAACTAATTTCCTTTGTTAAGGAAGAGATGTACTTCATTTGAAAGGCAGAGAGACAGAGAGAAAGATCTTCCTTCTACTAGTTCACTCTCCAAATGGCCACACAGCTGAGGCTGGGCCAGGCCGAAGCCGGGAGCCAGGAGCTCCCATCTCAGTCTCCCACGTGGGTGGCAGGGGCCCACGTGTTTGAGCCACTATCTGCTGTCTCCCAGGGTGCACATGACCAGGGAGCTAGAATTGGAAGTGGGCCTTGGACCCAGATACTCGGAGGACGGGATGAGGACAGCCCGGGTGGTTTCCTAAGCACCGCACAGGTGCCTTTCCTGGGAATTTGTATCTTGAACAGGGGGTCGAAGAGGATGAATCAGTCGGACTTCATCTGCTCTGTTGGGACATGTGGGTGTGTCTACGTTTCTTGTTCCTGCTGTGGAACCTTGGCATCCAGTAATTCTATCAAATTGGCTCAAATTAGCCAGAGCTGCTTTCTGGGCTCGTAACCAAAGAATCCTAATTGGCACCACTCTCAGTGCAGCCCACCCTTGCTTGCCTGGGCAGGAGGGCCAGGTGGGCATGCGTTATTGTGTCATCCTGACTGGGTTAGGGGATACCTAGAGACCTGGTCAAGGCTGAGCGGTGTTCTCACAGGAGGCGGCATGCGCATAGCTGGGCTGGATGGGGACACTCCACCCTCAACGTGGGCAGGTACCATCCAGACAGCTGGGGCCTGGGTGGAACAAAGAGGTGATTCCCTGCCTCTTCCGGAGCTGGGGCATGTGAAAGTTAGGAAGATCCCACGACCACTGGACATCAGAGCTGTAGGCTTTGTGATGCCAGACCTGCACCAGTGGCCTTCCCCAGGTTCTCGGGCCTCTGGCCTTGGACGGCTTGGGCTGAGAGTTACACCATTGGCTTCCCTGGTCCTGAGGCCTTTGGACTTGGACTGAGCCATGTTGCCAGCTTTGCTGGGTCTCCAGCTTACGGCTAGCCTGTCATGGACGTCTCAGCCTGCATAGTGGTGTGAGCTGACTCCCCACAAGCCCTGTCGGGTGTCTGTGCGAGTCCCCGCGTCGCCTTGGGTCTGTCTGTCTTCATCCCGAGTCCCGTGGAACCCACGCACCTACGGGAGAGCATCCTTCCCAGGCACCTTGTGCAGAATGGGAAGCCTTCGGTTTAACGTCAGCCCGGGGAAGCCGTGTCGTGCTCCGTGCCTGCAGGGAGACGTTTCCGTCTGCCTAGTCCACTGGCGTCTGACGGGGATTTATCCGCGCCGTGGAGCCTCCACCTGTGCCCCTCGACGTGTCTCCACCCCTGAAATCCACCTGCGCTGCCGCCGCCACCTGCGCTTTCCTCCGAGGAACGCCGTCTCCGTTCTCCCAACCTCAGGGCCGTCTCCCCCCTCACCTCTCGGGGACTGGTGCCCCCCGCCTTACTTCCAGCCCCGAGCTCCACACCTCTGTGTGTATCTGTCTGTCTCCCAGGCACCTCAAATCAGCATGTCCCAAGCTGACCGAGTGTCTCTGCCTCTCAGTCCCCGTGCATCCTGGGGTCCCTGTCCCTGTTGGTGGCACCAAGTCGCTCACGCTAGGACCCTAGGGACTTTGTGATGGTTCCTGTCGGTCTCTTGCCTCTCACAGCTCGTGAGTCACCAGGTCCTTGAAGCCCCACCTCGCTCCTTCACCTTTCCTAACTCGAGCCTTCATCGCTGTGCCTCCCCCTTCTTGCCCTGCCACCCGGCTCCCCGCGTCTGATCCACCCTGCCGTGGTGCAGGGATCCCTTCGCGTTCCCTCGGCCGCCTCCTGCTGCGGCTGCTTCCTCGTGACCTGGAGCTGGGGGCGCTGCAGCCTCACCTGTCACTTTGCCTCCTTTGCCACCTGGCTGCTTGTCCAGTCCCGAAAGCGTCATCCCTTTTCCCGCCCGCTTGGACTGCACTCGCCTGGGAAGCAGACCTCCTCATCCTCCACAGGCTCCTCTCCAGAGACCCTGTCTGCTCCTCTTCCTCCATGGGCAGAGAAGCCGTTCTTGTCGCTGGATCCCCCAGGCCCAGTGTAGGGAAGAGTCCTCAAGACCACCCTCCGTTCTCATTCCACTTGCAGCCTGGGGAGCTCCTGAGACCGCCCTCGGGTTTGAGGACTCAGGACCCCACGCAGGAGCAGGCTGTCCCCGTGGGAGGCCGCATCCTGCATTGCTGGCTGCTCCACTGTGATCCAGGTTCCCGCTAACGCACACCCTGGAAGGCAGAGATGGCTCTGGTACTTACAGCCCTACCACCCACGGGAGAGACCTGGAGAGAGTTCTTGGCTCTCGGTGGTATCCGACGTTCTCAGTGTGGCTGTGTGCCCGCATGGCCAGCCTCACTCTCCAGCCCCCCCAGGAGTCTAGCTGATAACATTGAGCCAGAGCCTTCCCCTCCCCCTCCATCGCACTGCTGGACTGCCCGATGTGGCCCCAGGACACCAACCTGGACCGTGCTGAGTGCCTGTCGTGTGGCTGAAGTCTGCAGATAAACAAAGCCACTTTATCTGGCAGGACATTCCAAGGGCCAGGGCAGAGGCCAGGCCTGTCTTGGGGGAGGTTCAACTTTTTACTCCTTCCATCCTCTATTAAACTGCAGGTGCCATGGGGTCCATGGGGTCAGGGACCTGATCTTGTTCATCTTTTTTTTTTTTTTTTTTTTTGAGATGTATTTATTTGAAAGAGCTTACAGAGAGAGGGAGAGACAGAAAGAGAGATCTTCCACCTGCTGGTTCACTCCCCAAACAGCCAACAACCAGAGCTGGGCCTGTCCACAGCCAGGAGCTTCTTCCAGGTCTCCCTTGTGGGTGCAGGGGCCCAAGGACATGGGCCATCGTCTGCTGCTTTTCCAGGCAAGTTAGCAATGAGCTGGATTGGAATTGGAGCTGCTGGTTCTTGAACCAGCGCCCATATGGGATGCCAGTGTCAGACATGGCAGCTTTACTCACTATGCCACAATGCCAGCCCCTCTTGTCCCTCTTTAGAGTCCCAGAATCTGGTGTTAGGACTGGCATGTTGCGGCACAAGCCTCCACTGGCAATGCTGGCATCCGTATTAGAGTGCCAGTTTGAATACCTGCTAGTCCACTTCCAATCCAGCTCCCTGCTAATGGGCCCTGGCAGGTGACAGAAGGTAGCCCAAGCACTTAGGTCCTCCACCCATATGAGAGACGAGAGACAGGAGGGAGTTCCCGGCTTCTGGTTTCAGCCTGGCTTAGATTTAACCTTTTGGGGAGTGAATCAGCAGACAGAAAAATCTCTCCCTCTCTCTGTCACTCTGCCTTTCAAGTTTTGTTTTGTTTTTTAAGGCACTTGTTACATGAGCGACTGTTGGTTGTGTGAATGAAGAAGTGGTGAGCTGGAATGGGAAGGCGGCCTGGGGGAGCCCCCTCCCCCTGCCGCACACAGGGCTGACCTCTGCAGCAGGCTGAGAGCAGGTGTGACGGGCGGCGCACAGGCGGCTGGATGTGCTGCAGACTTCTAAGAACAGAAACTCTGTTTAGTTCTGCAAATGTGATTCAAAGGGTGCCCTAAAAACCCACTGCCTGCTCTGCTGGGGCAGTGTAGGGAGACACGACCTTCCCAGCTGAGACTTCCTTTCTAATAGAGAACTGACTCAAAACCCCACGTGCTTTTTTTTTTTTTTTTAAAGCAAATGTGGTTTTTGATATCTTCTGATATGTAGGGCAGGAAAGGTGGACAGAAGCCTTGAGACTTGAGTCTGAATGTGGCTGCCTGCTTTGGCTCAGATGAGCTGAGTTTTCAGTTCCCACCCTGCTTGGGATTCTGTGATTGTATCCAATCCTTGTATCAAACAAGAATCAGAGTACTTGTATCATTTTGTTTCCTCATTAGGTGCCAAGTGGTTTGCTCTTGAACCTTGATTTGAGTTTCTTTAAGATTTATTATATTTATTTGAAAGGCAGAGTGACGAGGAGGGTTGGGGGGAGAGGCACAGAGAGAGAGAGAGAGACATCTTCCATCTGCTAATTCACTCCCCAAATGGCCACAACAGCCAAGGCTGGGCCAGCCCAAAGCCAGGGACCTGGAACTCCACCTGGGTCTCCCATGTGGGTGCAGGGGCCCAAGCACTTGGGCCATCTTCTCCTGCTTTCCCAGGTGCATTAGCAGGGAGCTGGATCAGACGTGGAGCAGCCGGACTCGAATGGTACTCAGGTATAAGATGCCAGCATTACAGGTGGTGGCCCAACCTGCTGTGCCACCATGCTGATTCCCCCTTGATTTGCGATCCAACCCCCGCCTCCCCACATGAGGTCCACCATCCCTGACAAGGTGGAAGCCGAGAGGGTCCTGCAGCCACCTGGGTGGCTGGCGGCAGAGCAGCCCCAGGCAGCAGAGCCCCTGCAGCAGCCTGCGAGCATTTGCTTCCCCGGCCATTTCCACAGAAGGATGGTTCTTACGTCTGTTTTGAGGGGGGCAGAAAAGTGGCCAGAGACAGCCCAGGCCTCACCACTGGGCTCAGCCCCGGTTCTAGGGGCCAGTGTGGAACTTGACGAGGTACATCTTGAAACCTAGAGTCCTGCAGCGCGGGCCCCAGCCCTACCCAGTAGTGTCTGCAGGAGGCTCCCTGTCTGTGGGGTATGGGGTCTGTCGCCTGTGCCACCGGCCTCCAGGCCTTCGGTCTTGGCTCTGCCTGGGCCTTTAGGCTTTCTCCACAGTCAGACGGGGAATAAAAGACAGGCAGAGTGGATAGTGAGAGAGAGAGAGAGAGAGAGAAAGGTCTTCCTTTTTGCCGTTGGTTCACCCTCCAATGGCCGCTGCGGCCGGCGCATCTCGCTGATGCGAAGCCAGGAGCCAGGTGCTTCTCCTGGTCTCCCATGGGGTGCAGGGCACAAGCACTTGGGCCATCCTCCACTGCCCTCCCAGGCCATAGCAGAGAGCTGGCCTGGAAGAGGGGCAACTGGGACAGAATCCGGCGCCCTGACCGGGACTAGAACCCGGTGTGCCAGCGCTACAAGGCGGAGGATTAGCCTGTTAAGCCACGGCGCCGGCCTAACAAAAGCTTTTATAAAGGAGGATGTTGAAACTGGCTCAGACCAGGCGCATCTCCGCAGTAGCTATGCTGCCCTGCGAGGGCGGGGTGACGTGGATGGCACCTGTCTCCTCTGCTGACGGCTCCCTCCCAAGCCCCTGATTGTCAAAGGTAACCGGACCTGTTCCCCTGATTGTCAAAGGTAACCGGACCTGTTGCGTATTCTTTGGCAAGAACTGGACCTTGGGGCTGGCATTCTGGCACAGTGGGTTAAGCCACCACTCGCAACAGTAGCATCCCATATTGAAGCACTTGTTTGAGTCCTGACTGCTCCACGTCCAATGCAGCTCCCTGCTATTGCCTGTGGGAAGGCAGCAGAAGATGGCCTGAGTGCTTGGGCTCCAGCCACCCAAGTGGGAGACCCCGATGGAGTCCCAGGCTCCTGGCTTCCGCTTGGAAATGGCCCAGCCCTATTCTGGCTCTTTGGGCGATTTGGAGAGTGAATTAACAGTTAGAAGATCTGTCACTGCCTGTCAAATAGATAAATATTTAAAATTCTAATGTGGTTTGGCATCATGGCACAGTGGGTTAAGCCACCACCTGTGACACCAACATCCCATCTGTATGCTCGCTTGAGTCCCAGCTGCTCCACTTCCCAGCCAGCTCCCTGCTCATGTGCCTGGGAAAGCAGCGGAGGACGGCCCGAGTGCTTGGCCCCTTACAGCCAGTGGGAGACCAGGATGAAGTTTCAGGCTCTTGGCCCAGCCCTGGCTGTTGCATCCATTTGGGGAGTGAACCTGTGGATGGAAGGACTCTTTTCTCTCTCTTTTTCTCTGTAACTCTATGTTTCAAATAAATATAATAAAAATTTCAAAAAGATTTATTTATTTGAAAGGCAGAGTTAGAGAGAGAGGGAGAGACAAAGATCTTCCATTCTCTGGTTCACTCCACAGATGGCTTCAATAGCCAGGGTGGGGGCAGACTGAAGCCAGGAGCCAGGAGCTTCTTCTGGGTCTCCCACATGGGTGCAGGGGCCCAAGCGCTTGGGCCATTGTCTGCTGCTTTCCCAGGAGAATTAGCAGGGAGCTGGATGGGAAGTAGAGCAGACAGGACTACCTGGTGCCCACATGGGACGCTGGCATTGCAGGTGCAGCTTCGCCTGCTATGCCACGACGCCGTCCCTCCTATAATATCTTTCAAGCATCCTGATGGCAGCTTTGGAGGCCTCTGTGTTCTCCCAAGTCCTGCCAACAACTCCTTTCCTGCCTCCCTGGAGCTTGCAGTCTAGCTGGGCCGGCAGGGACTGCCAGGGAACACAGAAACGGGTCATCAGTTACATGTTGTGGTCCGCTTGCCAGCAAGCAAGAGGGTGCAGGAAGTACAGGGCGTCTAATTCAGCTTAGGACGTAGTCACGGAAGCCCTTGCTGCTGGCCTGTGAAGTGTTTTTAACCCGAGACCTGAAGGGTGAGTCAGATTTGTGTGGTGGCTGGGGGTGGGGGACAGCTTTCTAGGCTGAGACCTGAAACCCGTGCTTTCAAAGGAAAACCACACACACACACACACACACACACAGAGCTACACACCGTAACAGCCTCCCCACGCAGGGCTCCCGCTTTGCAACTGACTTTCCACTTTCAGATTTTAGTTCATATTAATAAAATGTGATTTTTCTCTGCCACCCCCAGCCCCTCCACCTTGTCTCTTGGCCTTCTAGGCTCTGCCAGTGAACACAGCAAGGAGGCTTCGTCAGCACATATGGGTCTACCTAGGTACGATGGGGACCGTCATTCTCCTGTCTCATCGGTCACTTAGTGCAGTGTGGGTGTGGGAGGGGCACGTGGTGAGGACACAGCAAACCTTTGGTCACCTCAGTGTGTTATGCGCACTGAGTCTCCTAGCTGGTGGGCCACTGTGTCACTCCCCACCTTTTGCTTCCTGAGATTTGAGCAGGGCGACAGCACCTCACTTGGCAGTTAAAGGCGCCGTCCCGTCCATGAGCAAAGCCAGCTGGTAGCTACCTCGCACCTGATTTTGTAAGGTATGGCTCTGCTCAGTAACTTCCAGATGTTGTTGTGTTAAGACTGGGGGGCCGGTGTTGTGGCGTAATGGATTAAGCTACTACCTGTAATGCCGGCATCCCATATGGGCACAGGTTTGAGTCCCGGCTGCCCCACTTTGATCCAGCTCCCTGCTATTGCACCTGGGAAAGCAGCAGAAGATGGTACAAGAGCTTGGACCCCTGCACCCACACAGGAGACCAGGAAGAAGCTCCTGGCTTCAGCCTGGCCCAGCCCTGGCCATTGTGGCCATTTGGGGAGTGACCCAGCAGATGGACGATATCTCTCTGTCTCTCCTTCTGTAACTCTGCCATTCAAATAAAACATCTTTAAAAAAATTATTTTAGGGGGTCTAAGCTCTTGGACCATCTGCTATTTCCCCAGGTACACTAGCAGTGATCTGGATTGGAAGTGGAGCAGCCAGGACTCAAACTGGCACCCATATGGGATGCTGGTGCTGCAGGCCGCAGCTTTACCCGCTACGCCACAGCTCTGACCCCTGAAATAAATCTTAAAAAAAAAAAAAAAAAAAAAAGGACTGGACTGGGCAGCAGTTCCAGAGAGCTTCCCTTACACGCTCAGCTACACTTCCTTTATTGATGCTCACCCAGTCCCAGGACCAGGAGTTAGAATGCCTGGGTTCACTAGCTCAACACTGATCGCTTCTGTGACTGCATAAGTCACATCAACCCCTGTTTTCCTGAGGGTCACCGGGCAAAGCCAGCGTAAAAATGTCAGCAGCTGGGACTCCAGCCCCTCCTGTCTCCAGTCGGTTTATATGATCAGCCCTGCCACTGCTTACTCCAGCTCAGTCCTAGAACCATTCACCTGCTAAGGGAGGAACAGCAGGTCTTCGTCTAAGCTGCTCGCACTGTGGCACAGTGAGGCAAGCTGCTGCCTGCAATGCCGCATCCTGAGTCGGAGTCCTGGCTGCTCCAGTTCCCATCCAGCTCCCTGCTGATGGCCTGGGGAATCAGAGGAAGATGGCCCACAGCCTTCGGTGCCTGTCACCTATGTGGAGACCCCGAAGGAGCTCCAGGCTCCTGTGTTTGGCCTGGACCAGCTCCAGCCTTTGCAGCCATTGAGGGGTAAAGTAGCAGATGGAAGGTCTCTGTGTCTCTGTCACTCTGCTTTTCCAGTAAAGGAATAATTAAGTAAGAATCTTTTAAAAAGATTTATCTATTTGAAAGTTACACACACACACACAGGGGTGGGGGGGCCTGCTATCCAGTGGTTCACTCTCCAATTGGCCACAATGGTCTGAGCTGCACCGATCCGAAGCCAGGAGCCTTCGTCAGGGTCTCCCACGCGGGTGCAGGGGCCCAAGGATTTGGGCCATCTTGTACTGCTTTTCTAGTCCATAGCAGAGAGCTGGACCAGCAGTGGAACAGCCGGGACTTGAACCGGTGCCCATAGGGGATGCCGGCACTACAGGTGGTGGTCTTACCCGCTATGCCTCAGCGCCGGCCCCATAAGAAATTTTTAAAATGCAAGGTTATACACCCACAGAAACACACGTTAAGCTCTGCTGTTACAGGCTGGGGTAGTGTCCCTTCAGGGAACAGTGACTGGAGGGGGCAAGAGCAGGTCCTTGGCATGTTGGGGGTATTCTGCTTCATGTGCTGGTTTATAACAATTCATCAACTGTACGCTTACAGAATGCTTCCAAAAATCTGTGCAAAAATGGAGTCAAAAGCCCGTGCAGGGGCAGCTCTGTCACATTGGGTGGGTTAAGTCACTGCCTGCAATGCCCACATCCCATATCGGAGCGCCGGTTAGAGTCCAGGCTGCTCTACTTCCGGTCCATATCCCTGCAAATGTGCCTGGGAAAGCAGTGGAAGATGGCCCACTTCCTAGGACCCCTGCCACCCACATGGGAGGCTGGATGGAGTTCCTGGCTCCTGACTTCGGCCTGGCCCAGTCCTAGTCATTGTGGCCATTTGGGAAATGAACCAGCAGATGGAAGATCTCTGTCTCTCCTTCCTCTCTATCACTCTGCTTTTCAAATAAATAAATCTTAAGGAGGAAAAGAAAAAAAAAAAACAACGGGGGGGGGGGGGGTTGGGGCAGGCCTTTGGCCTAATAGTAAAGCTGCCGGTTATGACGCCCGAGTCCCACGCTGGAGTGGCTGGGTTCAGTTCTAGATTCCTGGTAATACAGACGTTCAGGAGAAGGAGGTGATGGCTCCAATAATTCGGTTCCTGCCACCCAGGTGGGAGATCTGGATTGAATTCCCAGCTCCCAGCTTTCGCCCAGCCCAGGCCTGCCCCAGTCCTGGCATTTAGGGAGTGAACTAGTAGATGGGAGCCCCTGAGTATCTGCCTCATAAGTTAAATAAAAAATAAATGAATGTTGCCGGCGCTGTGGCTCAATAGGCTAATCCTCGGCCTGCGGCACTGGCACCCGGGGTTCTAGTCCCAGTCGGGGCGCCGGGTTCTGTCCTGGTTGCCCCTCTTCCAGGCCAGCTCTCTGCTGTGACCCGGGAGTGCAGTGGAGGATGGCTCAGGTCCTTGGGCCCTGCACCCGCATGGGAGACCAAGAAAAGCACCTGGCTCCTGGCTTCGGATCAGCGTGGTGCGCCGGCCACAGCAGCCATTGGAGGGTGAACCAACGGCAAAAGGAAGACCTTTCTCTCTCTCTCTCACTGTCTACTCTGCCCGTAAAATAAATAAATAAATGAATGGGTGCAGCTGTGTGCTTGGGGGGGCACATTTGGGACCCCATACTGGAGTGCCTGCTTCCAGTCTCCTGCCAGTCTGCTGATGCAGCTCCCTGCCAGTGTGCACCTGGAAGGCAGAAGATGGTGGCCAAGTACGTGGGTCCCTGCCAGCTCCATGGAACAGCGGCTTCTTGGCTTCGGTCTGGCCCAGCCCTGGCTGTTGCAGACATTTGGAGAGTGAACCAATGGATGGAAGATCTTTGTTTTTCTTTCTGCCTTTCAAATTAAATAAATACATACAATTAATGATTCCGGTTCTATTAAAAAAAGAAACAACCCAGGAAAGCCCGTGTGGGGAGGGATCTCCCCTTCTGCTTCTGTTCCCAGCTCTCAGCCCCCCCCCCCCCCCCCCCCAGCCACCCTGTTGCCATTCCGGAGTGTTGCTCCCTTCTGTGCGTACGTGCGTTCATTTTGTTCTGCATTCGAATGACGACATATTACGCCCACCAAGCCCTCTTCAACTCCAGGATACCTCAGTCCGTATGCTTCTATGGACTGTTCATTCCGGTGTCTCCAGTGCCTAGCCCAGGGCCTGGCATGTAATGTAAACAACACCTTCCCGCAGAGCCTGGGTGCAGCACAGGAATTAACTCCTGGGGGGTGAGGACCTGCACCTGGACACCAACAGAGCCCAGCAGCACTGCTCCCCGCCCTGCTTAGGCAAGCACAGCTGGGGGGAACTGCAGGAAGGACACCAGGGCAGAGCCTGCTTCCCAAAGCCTGGGGGCGGGGGGACCCAGGCGGCCTCTCAGCTGGCTGAGAATCCCACCTTTGGGTGTTGTCGCCAGAAAGTTACCTCCCCAGCTAACTTGCTGCTGCCACCTCCATGCGGGACACCAGCCCCTCCATCTCTCCCTGTCTCTCCCCCACTCTGTCTCTCCCTGTTTCTCCCTCCCTCCCCTCCCCATCTCTCCCTGCCTCTCCTCCCTCCCCATCTCTCCCTGTCTCTCTCCTCCCCCCCATCTCTCTCCCTGTCTCTCCTCCCCTCTCCCTCTCTCCTCCCCTCCCCATCTCTCCCTGTCTCTCCCCCTCTCCAGTCTCTCTCCTCCCCCTCCCCATCTCTCCCTGTCTCTCCTCCTCCCTCTCCCCATTTCTCCCTGTCTCTCCTCCCTCCCTATCTCTCTCCTCCTCTCCCCATTTCTCCCTGTCTCTCCTCCCTCCCCATCTCTCCCTCCCTCCTCCCCTCCCCCACTCTCCCCTCTCTCCTCCCTCCCTTTCCCATCTCTCCCTGTCTCTCCCCCTCTCCCAGTCTCTCTCCTCCACTCCCCATCTCTCCCTGTCTCTCTCCTCCTCTCCCCATCTCTCCCTGTCTCTCCTCCCCTCCCCCCCATCTCTCCCTGTCTCTCCCCCCTCTTCCTGTCTCTCTCCTCCCTCCCATCTCTCCCTCTCTCCTCCCTCCCCCCATCTCTCCCTGTCTCTCTCCTCCCCTCCCATCTCTCCCTGTCTCTCTCCTCCCCTCCCCACTCTCCCTCTCTCCTCCCTCCCCCATCTCTCCTCCCTCCCCTCCCCACTCTCCCTCTCTCCTCCCTCCCCTCCCCATCTCCCCCGTCTCTCAGGGGTCAGGGTACAGCCTCGGAGTCAGTTTGGGGTGCGGGGCACAGGGAGGGACGGGGCAGGGCCCCGCAGGGCTGGCGCCCCCGCGCGGAGGCGGCGGCGGCGGGACATCCACCCAAGAGAACGTGTCCCCTGTAAGACACCTTAAGCGGGCGTCCCACAAACCGAACCCCAGAAACACAGACTCCACTCCAATCGATGCAAAGGCAAGAGGAAGTTTATTTCATTTGCAAATGGGCCGTTTCAGTAGCACCCTCTAGTGAGGTGCAGAAAGAGAGAGCGGCCCGAACATCCATTCCGCTTTACTGGATACTTAAAGCTCAAAACCACAGCATTAGCATATTTAGACGTGTTAAAGTTCTATTGGATATGTTAAAGGTTACTATGGTTACTGGGTAAGGGTTTGGGATGGGGGTAGCAAGGGCAGTTTCTTCTTATCAGCTTAAGCAAGCAGGGGGGGGTGGCAGTGAGACCTTGGTATGTCCTAACAGGATAAGGGTTGGGGACTTTCCGTCTGGTCTGGGCCCGGCTACGACCATGTCTGGAACATACATAAAATTCTTCCTGACGAAGAAGACACCGTCTTCGTCTGTCTGCACACCCGTAGCGGGCCTGTTCTCCGTTCGGTGGAGTATTTCCTAAGGGAACCCTACTCGGGGAGTCTAGGTCAGGCAAATCCCAGGTATCTAACCCAGCAGCCAGCTGGCACACATCAGGGCGTAGGGAAGGCCACCAGGAGCCCAGCGGGGCAGTGGTGCTTATATTCCATACCTCGTCCCCGGTGGCTGATATTACCTGCCACGTTAAAGTCTGGGGCGTGTGGGGGGTTATGGGCCAAACTACAAGGTATTAGGGTTGTACACAGCAGGGTTAAGCAGATTTTAAGAGTGTTATCTTGAGGGGGTTTTGAGTGCGTTGTAACTTCCATTCCGGCGCTGGCTCGCTGGTAGGAGTGTCGGTCTCTTGATTCCGCTCAGCTACTGCCTTCTTGACGTGTGACACGTGGATCCAGGCGGCGATGCCGTCCACCTTTACCGCCGTTGGTGTGGTCAGCAGTACCATATAAGGTCCTTTCCAGCGCGGCTCAAGAGTCCTGGTCTGGTGCCTGCGGACGTAGACGGCGTCCCCGATCTGGAACGAGTGCGGAAGCACCGGACACTTGGACTGATATGCGGCAGCCAGCTGCTTCCCTACGTGCTCGTGAATTAGCTGCAAGGCACGGAAGCGGGTCTGCAGGGCAGGGGATGTTGCAAAAGAGTCAACACTGGGTCCTAACAGATCCACCGCGGGTGGGGGGCCTCCATACAATATTTCATAGGGTGTTAGTCCATATACAGAAGGTGTGTTACGGGCCCTAAACAAAGCCATCGGCAGCAATGCGACCCAGTCTCTAGTGCCAGTCTCCATTATTAATTTAGTCAAGGTCTCTTTAATTGTCCTGTTCATACGTTTTACCTGGCCTGAACTCTGGGGTCTATATGCACAATGCAATTTCCAATCAATCCCCAGCACCTTGGCCACCAGCTGACTTACCCGGGAGACGAAGGCGGGCCCGTTGTCCGACCCCAATACCTTAGGTAGGCCGAACCGTGGGAAGATTTCTTCTAATAGTTTCTTAACCACGACTTGTGCCGTCTCCTTCTTCACTGGGAATGCTTCAGGCCAACCGGAAAAGGTGTCTACGAACACTAGAAGGTACTTCATTCCATATTTGCTTGGGCGGACCTCGGTGAAATCTACCTCCCAATTGACTCCAGGCCTATCTCCCCGTATCCGTACTCCTTCAGGTATTTTAGAACATCTGGGATTCACCTTGGCGCATGGGATGCAGGCCTCTACGGTTTGTTTTACCGCTGTATCCAGTTCCAATAAAAAATGAGAAGTCTCCTCCCTGTCCAGCAAGGCTTTTAGTTTCTTATACCCTAAGTGTGTCCATCTGTGTAGGTCTTGCACTAGTCTCCTAGTTTCTTTTCTGGGCAACACAATCTTGTCCTGTATTTTCCAATTTTTAGTGGCCTCATCATATGTTCCCCCTAGCTTTTGTATGGCTGCCACATCCTGTTCTGTATAAGTCCATTCCTGTCCCTGGCTGGGGGAATCCTGAGTGTCGATAGTCAACACGCTGCTACCCAGGGCGCTAGTCCTGGCCACCTCGTCCGCCATCCGGTTACCCTGTGCCACCGGGTCCTCTCCTCTCTGGTGACCTGGGCAATGCATGATGCTCACCTTCTTTGGCAGGAAGAGGGCCTGTAGGAGGTCTAGGATCTCCTGTTTATTTTTGATTTCTCTGCCTCCGGAAGTCAACAGTCCCCTTCTTTTATATATTTCACCATGCACATGTGCCGTGGCAAAGGCGTACCGACTGTCCGTATAAATGTTCACCCTCTTCCCTTTTGCCTGTCTTAGGGCCTGAGTTAGCGCGACCAACTCAGCTTTCTGTGCTGAAGTGCCTGGTGGCAAGGCAGAGGCCCAGACAACGGCCTTCCCGTCGACCACCGCCGCCCCCGCCCTCCTCTCACCTTGATGGAGGAAGCTACTGCCGTCCGTATACCAAGTGTGTTCCGCGTCTGGCAGGGGCTGGTCTGTTAAGTCCTCGCGGGTCCCATGGACTTCGGCCAACACCTGCTGGCAGTTGTGGCTGACCTGCGTCTGGTTTCCTGGTTCCGGCAGCAGAGTGGCAGGGTTGAGGGAGGCCGTCGTTCCAAACCGGATGCGCTCGGGGTTGAGCAACATCGCCTGGTAGTGAGTGATTCTGGCATTTGACAACCATCGATCGGGCGGCTGGCGTATGATCGTCTCGATGGCATGAGACGTCACTATGGTCAGCGGCTGTCCCATAGTCAGTTTGTCGGAGTCTTTCACCGCGGTAGCCACCGCCGCTATCATGCGCAGGCATGGTGGCCATCCAGAAGCAACACTGTCCAGTTTCTTTGAAAAATAGGCCACCGGCCTTTTCCAGGGCCCCAGTTTTTGAGTCAGAACTCCCTTTGCAATTCCCCCTTTTTCGTCTATGTAGAGGGTAAACGGCTTGTTGGGGTCAGGTAGGCTTAGCGCGGGGGCTTCCAGCAGGGCCTTTTTTAATTTATCAAAGGCTAGCTGTTGTTCCTCTCCCCACACGTACGGGGAGTTGGTTCTCGTGAGGGGATATAGGGAGGCCGCAATCTCCGCGAACCCCGGAATCCATAGGCGACAGAAACCGGCACTCCCCAAGAACTCCCTCAACTGGCGTGGGTTTTTAGGTGGGGGTATAAGAGCCACTGCCTGCTTACGCCCCTCCGTTAGCCACCTTCTGCCCCCTTCCAACTTATAGCCCAGGTAGACTACCTGTTGGGCACATAGTTGGGCCTTTTTAGCAGAGGCGCGATATCCCAGCTCACCTAGCCTCTGGAGCAGGGATTCCGTACCTCGTTTACAGTCTGCTTCGGTTTCTGCTGCCAGCAGTAAGTCATCCACGTACTGCAAGAGAGTCCATTGAGGGTTACTCACCCTGAAACTGGCCAAGTCGTGATGTAAGGCCTCATCAAATAGTGTGGGCGAATTCTTAAATCCTTGAGGAAGTCTTGTCCAAGTCAATTGCCCTGAAAATCCAGTCTCCGGGTCCTTCCACTCGAAGGCAAACAAGGGTTGGCTCTGGGGGCTCAACCTCAGACAAAAGAAAGCATCTTTCAAATCTAACACCGTATACCAAGTGCGCGACGGGGGCAAGGTACTTAGCAAGTTGTACGGGTTTGGCACTGTCGGGTGAATGTCTTCAACCCGACGATTCACCTCGCGTAAGTCCTGCACGGGTCGGAAGTCATTGGTGCCTGGTTTCCATACCGGCAGTAGGGGTGTGTTCCAGGGGGATTGGCAAGGCTTTAATATCCCCAAGTCCAACAGTCTCTTAATGTGGGGCCGAATCCCATCCTTTGCTTCCTTGGTCATAGGGTACTGCTGTACAGATATGGGTTCAGCCGTGGACTTTACATTTACCATTATGGGTGGCTGCTGAACTGCCAATCCTATTCCTCCAGTCTCTGCCCAGGAACCCGGAAATTTCTCTATCCACTCAGGGGCTAGCGGGGCCTCTATTTCCTTCTTATCGTATAGACGATGTTCATCTTCCAATTGAAGAGTCAATACTTGTAGAAGACGTCCCCTAGGGTCTGCTACTGAGGCCCCCTCCTTCTGGAAGTGGATCTGGGCTCCCACTTTGGATAGCAGGTCTCTCCCTAGTAAGGGGTATGGACAGTCTGGTACTAGGAGAAACGAGTGGGTGACCCGGCCGGTGGCCAAGTCTACCTGGCGTTCTGTGGTCCATCGGTACATCTTTCCTCCGGTCGCTCCCTGGACAAATGAGGTTTTTGAGCTAAGGGGGCCAATATTTTTGTTTGGACAGTCCCTGGCCCAGTGTCCTTTCTCCTTGCAGTACACACACTGGTCTCGTCCTATCCGCGGTCTATTATTGTCTCCCGGGTATTTCCCTGTCTGACCTCTACCATAACCTGACCTGTCTTGTCTGTTTGATTTGCTCACTGCGGTGACCAAGATTTTAGCTAATTCCTCATTTTTCTCTTTATCTCTCTGATCCTGTTCCTTACGCATTCTTTCCTCTTTTTCCTCCTTAGTTTCTCTCTTATTAAAAATCCTCTCTGCTTCTTTTAGGAGGTCCTGTAATGTATAGCCCTGTAGGCCCTCCAGCCTTTGCAGCCGCGTTCGGATGTCTGGGGCCGATTGGCCGATGAAAGACATTATTACATCCGATTGTCGGTCAGGGGCCTGGGGGTCAAACGGGGTGTACATCCGGTATCCCTCCATTAACCTCTCCAGAAACCCTGCCGGGGTTTCTTCATTACCTTGGGTTATGGCACGTACCTTAGCCAAATTGGTGGGGCGTCTCCCTGCCCCTCTGAGACCTGTCAGAAGAATCTGGCGATAGAGACGAAGTCGTTCCCTACCGGCTGCCGTGCTGAAATCCCAATCTGGTCTGGTCAACGGGAATGCTGCGTCAATCTCATTTGGCAGTTGGGTGGGTTGACCGTTGTCCCCCGGAACATTTTTCCGAGCCTCCATGAGAACTCGCTGTCTCTCCTCCGTGGTCAGGAGAGCCTGCAGGAGCTGCTGGCAGTCCTCCCAAGTCGGTTGGTGGGTTAAAAGAATAGATTCGATTAGTCCTGTCAAGGCCTGCGGGTCCTGGGAAAAAGGCGGGTTATGTGTTCTCCAATTGTACAAGTCTGAGGCTGAGAACGGCCAGTAGTGCATCTGGCCCCCACTGAGCGAAGCGGGGAAAGCCTGAGCCTCCCACTGGCCATCCTCACTCCCCGCCCCCCCACGCAAAGGCAGCCTGGCACTCATGGGGGTCGAACGAACCGGGGGATCCTCCTCTCTCTCTCTCTGCGTGGAATCCGGGGAAGGTGCCGGGGGTTCTCTCGGGAGGGGTGCGTAAGGCGGTGGGGTGTCAAAAAGCAAAAGACCCTCCTGTCCACCCAAAAGGACAGGGGTTTTCTTAGGTTTAGAAGAATCTAACTCCTCCAAGGGGTAAAGATTCGAGGTGGGGCTGGCTAAGGGAGGTTTCTCCTGGTCCGCCGGCGTCGGCAACAGGGGTGTTGAGGACGAAGGCTGGGCGGGTTTGGGACTCGACTCCGTCCGAATTCTGCCAGTGAAAAGGAAAGGTTTCACCCATTTTGGGGGGTTCTGCGCCAGGTCCTCCCACACGAAGATATAGGGCACCTGGTCCGGGTGCCCCTCTTTTCCTTCTTTGCAGACCTGGCTCTTCACCTGCAAGATAACAGAAGAGTCAAAAGTTCCATCCCATGGCCACCCGACATTGAAGGCTGGCCAGTCGGAGGTGCAGAAGACTGTCCAATTTTTCTTCCGCACCTCCACAGACAAGTTCTGGGCCCGCTCTCGGACCTCCTTCCAGTGATCTAATGTGAGGCTCAGAGGTGTGGTTAGTCCCTGTCCCATACTGAGGATAAAAGGCAGGTAAATTGTGACACAAAAGACAATCACAAGACACACAAAGACTGCGCGCAACAACAAAACGAGATAAAACTGAAACCAAAACTTCAGATGGGGTCGGCTGCCTGATCAGCCTTTCCCGGGGAAGGAGGGAGACAAAGTCCTTCCCTTCTTCCCACTTCACCGCTGGAGCGTCCCCGAGGGCTGAGCCTTCCTACTCCTGGCTCCTTACTCCTTTGGCGCCCAAACAATAAACAGAAATCTACAAAATCACAGAAAGCAAAACTTACCTCCGATTGGGAGATGGAGAGTGGGTCTGGGGTCTCAAGCGGGCGTCCCACAAACCGAACCCCAGAAACAGACTCCACTCCAATCGCTGCAAAGGCAAGAGGAAGTTTATTTCATTTGGAAATGGGCCGTTTCAGTAGCACCTTCTAGTGAGGTGCAGAAAGAGAGAGCGGCCCGAATATCCGCTTTACTGGATACTTAAAGCTCAAAACCACAGCATTAGCATATCTAGTCGTGTTAAAGTTCTATTGGATATGTTAATGGTTACTATGGTTACTGGGTAAGGGTCTGGCATGGGGGTAGCAAGGGCAGTTTCTTCTTATCAGCTTAAGCAAGCGGGGGGGGGGGGGGGGGGGTGGCAGTGAGACCTTGGTATGTCCTAACAGGATAAGGGTTGGGGACTTTCCGTTCTTCCTTATTCTCACAAGACAGCACATAGTTTGCAGGCTTAGGCAACTCACACAGAAGCAAGAGAATGCGGTTAGCCGCCAGCTTCAGTTCCTCCATTTTGTCCCTGACTTTACCCTTTCATCCCCGAGAGAGGACGCCTCGCTCTGCCCGCGCCTCGGAGCCGCCTCCGGCCGCCGGCCCCTCCCTCCGGCTCCCCGGCCGCCCCTCCCGGCGGCGCCCTGGCTCCCGGGCCTCCGCGCCGCCCGCCCGCCAGCGAGACGCTCGGTTCCGCCATGGAGCCGCGGGGGGCCCGGGCGGGGGGCGCCGCCGCCCCGCGCCGCCGCCGGTGAGAGCCGGGCCCGCAGCCGGGGCGAGGCCGCGTCCTCTGAATGCGGGGCGGCCGCGCGCCTGCCCGCCGGCGCCTTCCCCGCTCGCGAGCGTGAGCAG
This sequence comes from Lepus europaeus, assembly GCF_033115175.1. NCBI lineage: Eukaryota > Metazoa > Chordata > Mammalia > Lagomorpha > Leporidae > Lepus > Lepus europaeus. Next base: position 112,879,526 of record NC_084837.1, read on the forward strand.
CAGAGCACCCGGGCTGCCGCGGGCGCAGGCCCCGCCGCCCGGCCATGCGCGCCCCGGGCCGCTGAGCGCGGGCGAGCGGAAGCGCAGGCGGCGGCTGCGGGATGGAGCCCGCGGCCGCGCCCCGGCCCGACATGGCGCCGGAGCTGACCCCGGAGGAGGAGCAGGTAAGCGGCCGCCGCGGTGGGTGTGTCCGGCTCTGCCGCCCGGCCCGGGCCTCGGGCCCCGCCGCAGTCCCGCCCCGCGCGGCCGCAGGAGCCGCGCGCGGTGCCGTCCGGGCCTGTGGGCTCGCTGCTTCGGGGCAGGGTGGCCGGGAGGTGGACATGGCGCCGGGGCAGCGGCGCCCCTGGGGTCCGGCCGCTTCTCGGGCCCGGGCAGGCCTCGGCCGGGTGGGCGCAGCCCCCCGCCCCGCTCGCCGGCGCCACCTCTCCCGCGCGTCTCCATCTTTCGGAAGCTCACAGTGGGCTCCATTGTCCCTAGCCGCGGTGACCTTCAGTGCCCAGGAGGAAGTGGTTTGCGGTGTCATGGGGGGGCGGTCGGGGAAGGGACGAGCCCGGGGCCCCGGAGCCTTCCCAGCCCCGCGGCGTGGCCGTGGGGACGTGGACCCCTGCGTGGACCCCTGCGTGTGCCCGCCGCGGCCCGGGGCTTCTCCATCTCCCTCGGCGTGGCCCGTGCTCAGCCCCCGCCGAGCTCAAGTAGAGCCGCTGGCTGACTCCCTGTGTGTGTGTGTGTGTTTTTTTAAGTGATAAAATAAGGAAAAAACGGGGAGAAAGGACAGGGCGGGCCACGTGGGTGACCCGTTTGCGGCTGGCCAGGCCCCCGGGTGCGGGCAGTCTGGTTCTACAACGCGGTGTTGGCTCAGGGGCTTGTTCCGCAGCCCCTGACTTTAACTCCGCGTTTGTGGACCCGACGTTTTCCACATTTGGTCGCAGACCCAGGTTTGCCTTTTGGTGCTGTGAGATAAAATAAGCCTGCAGGGAAAAAATTAAAAAAAAAAAAAAAAAAAAAAAGAATTTGGCTTGGTACGAGCCCAGGGGCCTGGCCACTGCAGTTGGACGCCATTCAGAGGGAGGTGGGCAGGTGTCCCCAGCTAGGGCAAGGCCTCCGTGCTAAGGTGTGGTGGGCTGGCTGGGCATTCCAGACCCCAGCGTCCTCCCTTGTCCTCCTACCTCAGCTCTGTCAGATTTGAAATTTCTCCATTTATGAAACTCAAAGGCATCAGGTCTGTATGACAATGGTATAGATTATAAATTAAAAAATTAAAACTGGAGAAAATAAATATTGAAATAGTCACAAAAGGTTTTCATCAGATTCTTCCCCCCCCCCCCTTACAAAATGCTTGATGTTCTAAAGGTCTTTCAAAATGTTGAAATAAACATAAAAGAAACATAGTTCTAATTACATGAATCCTTGCTCTTCTCCTGTTTTAATATGATGTCCTCTAAGAGCAGTCTGAACTGTTACTGTTTCTTTAAAGTCTTTAGGCAGCAGTACGTGTGTGCCAGCCTTATGAAGGGGTCGTCATGGGAAAAGGCACTTTCGTTCCATGATGCTGCCCAGCGCGTTGCCCAAACCATTTCAGAAGTCATTTGGGGTTGATTTCAAAGCTTCCGCAGCGTCTTCGAAATATCTTTGGTGTTGGAAAATCCTTGTCCTTTTGAGAGTCAATTCGATTTTTGGAAATAGCTAGAAACTCTTTGGGCATCCTGTTTTGTAAGTAAGATGGAGACGAAACACATTTCCAGGCAAAAGTACTGTCTTGCAGGCCCCTCTGGGGTGTGTGTACTGCCTCGCCGAAGCTCTGGAGCAGATCTTCCTGGTTGGTGCCTCCTGCTACCCAGGGAGGCCTGCAGACACCCAGCAGTCTTGGACACTTTGCTGTGCCCTGGCCCCCACACATCCTCACGCCTTCCTGAGAATCTGTAAACCATCGGCTTCCTTTCGTGGCCACCACCCCTCTCCCTAGTGAGCTGCTGTCCTGTCCTGACAGGACTTTTGTTTTCTGCTTGATCCATCTGTGTTCCAGAAGCCAAAGTCAAACTGCAGCTCCGCCTGCCTGTGCCCCGAGTGAGCATTCACAGAACCCTGGAGTGGCCTTGCTTTGTTCTCCGGACCTTGTGTGGCCCAAGGCCCACACTTCACCCCCGCTCTGGTGGGTGCACTGGCCTTTTTTTTTTTTTTTTTTTTTTGACAGGCGGAGTGGACAGTGAGAGAGAGACAGAGAGAAAGGTCTTCCTTTTTGCCGTTGGTTCACCCTCCAATGGCCACTGCGGCCAGCGCATCTCGCTGATCCGAAACTAGGAGCCAGGTGCTTCTCCTGGTCTCCCATGCGGGTGCAGGGCCCAAGCACTTGGGCCATCCTCCACTGCCTTCCTGGGCCATAGCAGAGAGCTGGCCTGGAAGAGGGGCAACCGGGATAGAATCCGGCGCCCCAACTGGGACTAGAACCCGGTGTGCCGGCGCCGCAAGGTGGAGGATTAGCCTGTTAAGCCATGGCGCCGGCCACTGGCCTTTTTTAAATTTTATTTTATTTTAACATTTATTTATTTATTTGAAAGAGTTACAGAGAGAGGGAGAGACAGAGAGGTCTTCCATCTGCTGATTCCCTCCCCAGATGGCTGCAGTGATCCGAAGCCAGGAGCAGGAGCTGGTTCTGAGTCTCCCGCGTGGGCCAGGGGCCCATGGGCTTGGGCCGTCCTCAGCTGCTTTCTCAGCGTTGGCAGGGAGCTGGATCGGAAGTGGAGCAGCTCTGGGACTTCTGTGCTGCAGGGGGGCTTTGACCGGCTGCACCAGAGCGCCTCCCAACCTCGCCGGGCCTCCAGCTGCGGGGTCTTTGGTTTGGAGACCTCTGCCCGGGTCCTGTTCCGTGGCCTCCTCACTCAGCTCTGTCACGCGGTCCCTGCACACTTGCCTGGCTGCCTGGCGGGGAGCTCCTTGGACAGCCTGTGTACCTTGCTCAGCGTGATGACTGGACTGGGTGGGCGTTCAGGAGGTATCTGCAGTGACGGGAGGGTCGCTCCCCTCCCCACGTGCAAGTAGGCAGCGTCAGCTCCTTTCAGAGCGGCTTATGAAAGTAAGGGCATCGCGCGTGTGGGTCTGTGTTTTGAAGGTCGCCACCGTCACTTCCAGCCTCCTTTCCTAGCTGGGCACCTGTTGACCTGATGCAAAGTCACTTGGTTGCCTCTTTCTTTCCCCTCCAGTTCCTCATTAATGTTGGTGTTCACAGATGATTGGGTTACAAGGACAAATGTGATTTGCTTTTAAAGAGCGTCCATGAATAATAGCAAAGTCATATTAGTAACTTTCTGGGTGGGGCTCTGCCGGAGCATTTCACAGCGTGTTCCCCCGGACTGCAATCAAATCCCCTGATTTTGCAAACAAAGACGTACCCAAGGTCGCAGTGGAGGGCGAGTCCTGGAGCTGCACACTCCACCCAGTCTCTTCTGCCTCCATGACGGAAACATTACTTCCCATTAAGCATTAGCCAGTTTTCTCAGATGCCCAAGTGGCTATCGAGTAGCTAATTTTGTGGGTTTCGATGCAGATATCTATGTTTGGCTATGGTGATGCTTCTTCAAGTACAGAGGAACGGATTTGGAAGAGTTTTACTCAGAACTACGTATGCCAGCAGAAACACATTGTACACTCTGTTTTATAAGAAACTGTGATGACATGACTCTTGGAAAAAGTTTATTTATTTATTTATTTTTTAATTTTTGACAGGCAGAGTGGACAGTGAGAGAGAGAGACAGAGAGAAAGGTCTTCCTTTTGCCGTTGGTTCACCCTCCAATGGCCGCAGTGCGCCCGGCCGGCGCACCACACTGATCCGATGGCAGGAGCCAGGTGCTTCTCCTGGTCTCCCATGGGGTGCAGGGCCCAAGCACTTGGGCCATCCTCCACTGCACTCCCTGGCCACAGCAGAGAGCTGGCCTGGAAGAGGGGCAACCGGGACTAGAACCCGGTGTGCCGGCGCCGCAAGGTGGAGGATTAGCCTAGTGAGCTGCGGTGCCGGCTGAAAAAGTTTATTTCTTACAGTAGAGTTGGCAGTTCTCCATGGGGGGTCACAATCACAATACATTTTATTTTCTTTGTACCTTCTTTGTCCTGTACAAGAGGAATACCTATTCTTGAAGCCAAATATGCAGCCTCTTCTCCCTCCCAGCTGTAAGAACCAGGCTGTGAGCCGGCGCTGCGGCTCACTAGGCTAATCCTCCACCTTGCGGCGCCGGCACACCGGGTTCTAGTCCTGGTCGGGGCACCGATCCTGTCCTGGTTGCCCCTCTTTCAGGCCAGCTCTCTGCTGTGGCCAGGGAGTGCAGTGGAGGATGGCCCAAGTGCTTGGGCCCTGCACCCCATGGGAGACCAGGAGAAGCACCTGGCTCCTGCCATCGGATCATCGCGGTGCGCCGGCCGGGCGCACTGCAGCCATTGGAGGGTGAACCAACGGCAAAAGGAAGACCTTTCTCTCTGTCTCTCTCTCTCACTGTCCACTCTGCCTGTCAAAAAAAAAAAAAAAAAGAACCAGGCTGTGGTCGTGGCCCTGATGTGTTTTCTGTCTGCGCCCAGGTGGGAGGCTCTCTTAGCAGGCTGCCGTGTGGGCTGTGGAGGCTCTTTGCTGCCTCTGGCCTGCTGCACCCTCACGGTGTCCCTGTTAGTTTTGCTTGCCCACAGCGTGTACTCATATTGATAGCTTGGCCTGAAGTTGGTCATGTTGTTGAATTTGCTAAATTATAATTAGCTTGGCCACAAAAGTTATGAATATTGTACTCATCTGTTCTCTGTGTGAGCTACAGAAAGTCACAGAGAACTCCTTGGGTTATACTTTCGTCTGTTTGGACATGAATTGTGAGGACGTCCCCTTTGAAATAAACCATGAAGTAAAGACTTAGCCAGAACTCCAAGGATATGGAATTCAGTAATTATAGCCTTGGAGGGTCTTTTGGTTTTGCATGTAGTAGTGATTGACACAGTAGGACAATAGTTTTCTAAAGTGCTTAAGCTTCTATTCATATTTTTATTTAAAACCAAAGATGGCTTTAATAACTCATACAGTGCTTCCTTCACATTAAAAATAATTCATGATTTAGTTTGTATACTTAAAAGTTGCTACAGCAAGCAATCTGCTAGTATTTATTTTCAAAGTCTCTAAAGAAAATTATTTTAAGAGTTCATATTGTTAAGAGCTCACAGCATTATAAGGATTAATAAGGAAGTGCGTGTATCCAGTGCTTACGTAAGAGTAGCCGTTATTAATGGTATTCCTTGTCTTGAGCAGGGAGAAGTTCTAGAGCCAAGTTAGCTTAAATCAACCCAACGGGGAAGAATATTCACGTTCACCCCAGACAGACGCGGCCCTCTGCCTCTGTGTGGGTTTTTGTGAATGCCAGGAAACCATTATCTTGCGTCTTCGTAGTTTCCCCAAACCTGTTCTGATTCCATGCTGTGGTTTGGATTTTCATAATGGAATCTTTGGAAGTTAAAAATTTAGCTGCTGTACAGTGGACTTAAGAGATTGTTGGCACTTTTCCCAAGGGCAGGGGTTTTGTCCTGTCTTGTGGCCAAGAACTTCCCTTTTCCCACAGTCTTACGTGTCCTGTGCTAAATGTCATCTGTCCCCCCGGAAGTAACAGTATGTCAGGGGCCGAGTGATTCACGGGGCTTCCAGAGAGAAAGGACAGAGGGAAAGGAGGACTCTCGTTGCTTTTGTTACTGGTAGTAATCAATGATGCTATAATCGGCAGTTAGTCTCACTTGGATGTGAGGATTTCATTCTGATTTTTTTTTTTTTTTGACAGGCAAAGTTAGACAGTGAGAGAGAGAGACAGAGAGAAAGGTCTTCCTTCCGCTGGTTCACCCCCCTAAATGGCCTCTACAGCCAGCGCTGTGCCAATCCAAAGCCAGGAGCCAGGTGCTTCTTCCTGGTCTCCCATGTGGGTGCAGGGCCCAAGCACTTGGGCCATCCTCCACTGCCTTCCCAGGCCACAGCAGAGAGCTGGACTGGAAGAGGAGCAACCGGGACAGAACCGACGCCCCAGCCGGGACTAGAACCCTGGGTGCCGGCACTGCAGGCAGAGGATTAGCCTAGTGAGCCGCAGCGCCGGCCTATTCTGATGTTTTTTTTTAAGGTTTATTTATTTATTTGAAAAGCAGAATTATAGAGAGGCAGAGAGAGAGGTCTTCTATTCACTGGTTCACTCCCCAAATGGCCGCAATGGCAGGAACTGGGCCAATCCGAAGCCAGGAGCCTGGAGCTTCTTCTGGGTCTCCCAGGTGGGTGCAGGAACCCAAGGCCCTTTGGGCCATCCTCCACTGCTTTCCCAGGTCACAGCAGAGAGCTGGATTGGAAATGGAGCAGCCGGGACTAGAACCAGCGCCCATACGGATGCCAGCACTGCAGGCAGCTGCTTTACCTGCTGCGCCACAGTGCCGGCCCCTTATTCTAATGTTCAACATTTCTGTTCCTGACACAAAGAAATGATGTATGTCTGAGGCGATGGATATGCCAGTTCCTGTGATCCTGGTCATTACACATCATACGCATGTATTGAAATGTGCCCCCTTGTGCCCCGTAAGTATGTGTGGTTACTGTGTCACCTAAAAACATAGAAAAGGATTAAAAATGTTTTGAGCATAGCAAGGATCTGCACTTCGGTTTTGTGAATGTTGAGAAGCCTGGAGGTTTTCTCACAGGAACCTGACCGTGTACTAGTTACTGATGAACCGAAAAGTGAGACTGTCCTTTAGAAGGGAGCAGGACCAGTTAATTTATTATTTTTCAAAAAGTTTTACAAATATTTGTTTATTTGAAAGGCAGAGTGACACAGAAAAAAACAGAAAGAGAGAGAGAGAGAGAGAGATCAGGCTTCCATCCACTCATCTGTTCCTCAAATACCTGCAGCAGCCAGGGGTGGGCCAGGAGCCAGGAACTCCATGTACATCTCCCAGATGGGTGGCAGGGGCCCAGATACGCGCGCCTTTTTCCAGGTATGTTAGCAGGGAGCTGGATCCGAAGTGGAGTAGCCTGCACTTGAACTGGAACTTGGAATGCCAACACCACAAGTGGTGGCTTACCATGCTGGTCCTATATTTTTTAATATCTATTTTTGTCTTTCATCTCCTTCAAAGGCAGAGCGACAAAGAGAGAGTGATCTTTCATCCGCTGGTTTACTCCTCCAGTGCCCACAGTAGCCAGGGCTGGGCCAGACTGAAGTCAGGAACCCAGAACTCCACTGAGGTCTCCCACGTGGGTGGCAGGGGCCCATCATCCACTGCCTCCCAGAACGCATCAGCAGGAAACTGGACTGGAATTGGTGTAGCAGGGGCTTGGGCCAGCGTTCTGATACAGGATACAGGCGTCCCAGCCCTGTGCCAATATGCCTGCCCCTGAACCATTTTAAAGAGGCGAAAGCTAAGACTCGTGGGTCAGTGCCTTTGAGACGCGTTTTCTGGTTTTTATGCCTTTATTGAAAAAGACGCAGTAATGTGGCTGTGCGTTAGTTTTGGTTTCTAAATGCTAAGCCCTGGGTCAGACATTTGGCCCAGCAGTTAAGGTTTTGCCTGGGACGCCCGCGCCCATGTCCGTGTGAGTTGTCGGGTCCAGCTTCCTACTGATGAGCACCTGGGAGGCAGCAGGTGCTGGCTCTGGCGGCTGAACGCTGCCAGCCACCTGGGAGACCTGGATTGAGTGCTGGACGCCTGACTGCGGCCTGGCTAAGCACTGGCCATTGAGGATATTTGGGGAGTGAAGCAGGAAATGAGATCTCTGCCTCTTAAAACAAACCCCAACAACTAAGAGCCAGAATTCATTCCCAGGGTTGGTAGGCAGCTGCTAAAGAGAGCCGTCTGTAACTTGGTGTCGCCAGGACGCAGTGTCCAGAGATACGAGCCCGTCTGTAACTTGGTGTCGCCAGGACGCAGTGTCCAGAGATACGAGCCCATTAATTACTTGTTCATTGTTAGAATACCTGGCTGCCTTCACCTCCCTGCTGGTTCTGATAGACATCGTGATTACAGTCATTTGTAAAATGGGTTTGTAGGTTGTCTTCAACGACAGTATGTTTCTTTAATTATTAGTGACAATAACATTTTGTGAAAAGAGCTGTGTGCTCTATACATGGTTCAGATTATGCTGTTAAGTGCTGAGAACCTAGTATTTATTTAAGATTAATGCAAACCTGATGTTTTTTGAACAGAAAGATGTACAAGTAAAACCGTCTTCTGGAAAGCGGTGGTGATGCGTCCTGGGGAGACGTCAGGAGTCTCCAGCTTCCTCTGCTGCGCTTGGCGTTTTGTTTAGTATTTCTAAGGTTGTTTGTCTTCTTCCCTTAAGGAACTTTTGAGGAGATCTGCTTAAATAAGTAAAATCCCCCATGGTTACACAATACTCAGCTAGTAACACTGATAATAGTGTTGTCGCCCTCTATGATCCAGGAAACAGTCTTTTCCCAGCTGAGAAGAGGAAGAAAAACGAAGCACGTGGCTTTCAGAGAATCTTCAAAGAGTTCAAGATGGCTCAGGGATTGCAGCCGCTCCCAGGCCCGCGTGGCGAGCGTAGGCGGCAGCCCGAGTGCGTGCTCAGCTCCTTGCTCCCCTCAGTCACAGGGCACCGTCGGGTCCTCTGTGCTGCCGCTGCTTTGCAGACAGAACCTCGGAGGTCATCCCAGCTCTGAAAGTGACTCAGGCGTAGAGCAGAGAGAATGGCCTGGGTATCACCTTCGGCACCTTCTTTAAACAGTCTTTGTGGAGAAGTCTCAGATCAGTGGTTCCCAGCCAAGTGATTTTACCGTCCAGGGAACATTTGTCCATAGCTAGAGACACCTTTGGGTCTTCAGTTGTCCCTCCGCAGGGACTCTGCAGGCCTGTAGTAGGTAGAAGCCAGGAATGGTGCTCCCCACAACAAAGAATTATCAGACTCAAAATGACTGCAGTGCCAAGACTGAGAAGCCATGGTTTATCTCTGAAGCATCTTGTAGTTAGGAGCACTTACAAGTTCCTGCTTTTAAGGAAAAGTTTATTCATTTTCATTTATTTGAAAGGCAGAGAGAGAGAGAGAATATCAATGTCTTCTACCCACTGTTCACTATCCAAATGTTCTCAACCACCAGGACTGGGCCAGGCTGAAGTCAGGAGCCCAGAACTCCATCCTGGTCTCCCTCATGGCTGGCAGGGACCAAGTCCAGGAGCCATCACTGCTGCCCCCGGGGTGTGTGTCTCAGGAAGCTGGGGACAGGAGCCGGGGCACTGTGACAGGGGATGCTGTCGTCCCAGGCTGGGCTGCAGGCTCATCCACTGGGACTCTACAGCTGTCCTACTTTTTTGCCTTTGTGAAACCAGTCTTTGGTCTTCTATTTGGAGACTGTAATCTTTTAAATATTTTCATCAGCATGTTGGGGACTTGTGCAAGGGCACTGCAAAAAGTTTGGGGAGGGGCCGGCACTGTGGCATAGTGGGTAAAGCCACCGCCTGCAGTGCCAACATCCCACATGGGCTCCAGTTCAAGTCTCAGCTGCTCGTCTTCCAATCCAGCTCTCTGCTGTGGCCTGGGAAAGCAGTAGAAGATGGCCCAAGTCCTTGGGCCCCCGTACCCATGTGGGAGACCTGGAAGAAACTCCTGGCTCCTGGTTTTGGATCTGTGCTGCTCCAGCCATTGCGGCCAGTTGGGGAGTGAACTAGCAGATGGAAGCTCTCTCTCTCTCTCTCTCTGCTTATTCTCTCTCTGTGTAACTCTGACTTTCAAATAAATAAATAATTTTTTTAAAAATAAGCTTATCTTTAATTTTATTTTCCATAAACCTTTTAAAGTTCCCTTGTATATACACTTGGGACACTTGTCTGTCAGTATCTGGGATGAGCCACAGCTGCTGCCCACCCCACCCCCCCCTTTTAAGATTTATTTAATTATTTATTTGAGAGGTAGAGTTACAGACAGCGGGAGGGAGCGACAGAGAGAAAGGTCTTCCATCCACTAGTTCACTTCCCAAATGGCCACAATGGCTGGAGCTGGACCAGGCTGAAACCAGGAGCCAGCAATTCCTTCCGGGTTTCCCACAGGAGTGCAGGGGCCCAAGGACTAGGGCCATCTTCTACTGCTTTCCCAGGCCACGGCAGAGAGCTGGAAAAGGAGCAGCTAGGACACTAACGCGCCTTTATGGGAAGCCAGCGCTGCAGGTGGAGGCTTAGCTACTACGCCACAGAGCCGGCTCCCATTTAGTTTATTTGAAAAAGGGAGATAGAGAGATCTCCCATCTGCTGATTTAGTTGTCAAATGCCAGCAACAGCTCAGGCTGGGCCAGGCCTAGACAGGAGCTAGGAATGATAGAGACCTAAGTGCTTGAACCATCACCTGGTACCTTTTAGGGTGTGCAATAACAGGAAGCTGAAATAAGAAGCACACCTGGGGCTCGAACCCAGATACCCTGAGACCCTGCAGGGTCTAAAGGAGATGCTTGTGCTGTGTTCATTGCAGCGCTGTTCTCAGTAGCCTGGAGGTGGCGGCAACCCACATGCTCATCAGCAGTTAGAGAGATACACATACAATGGAATGTTACCCAGCCACAAAAAGAAATAACTGATGCATGCTGCACCACGCATGGACAACAGTTGAGTCAAGTAAGCCAAACACAGGACAGATGTTGCATGAGTCCGCTTATATGAGGTACCTAGAGAGGCCAAGTGCAAAGAGACAAAAAGTAGAATGCCAGGGGTTTTGGGGGGGGTATTATTATTATTATTATTATTTACAAAGGGATATGAGCTTTTTTTTTTTAAAAAAAAATCTTTTATTTATTTGCAACGCAGAGAGATTTTCCAGGCTCTGTGTCACTGCCCAAATGCCTGTAACAGGTGGCACTGGGCCAGGCTGAAGCCAAGAGCTGGGGCCTTAACCTGGGTCTCCCACAGAGGTGGCGGGGGGAAACTACTTGAACCGTCACCCACTGCCTCTCAGGGCGCACATTAGCGGGAGGCCAGAGCAGAAGTAGAGCCAGGAGCTGATCACAGGCACTCTGACATGGGATGTGGGCCTCCAGAGCAGTGCCTGCCCTGACAGGGACTGGTTAATGGGTAGGCGGTTTTTGTTGGGAATGGTGAGAACTTTGAGTTATAAGGAGTGGTGATGGGTATACCAGTGTGAATGGATTTAATGCTACTGAATTGTATACTTACAAACAGCAAAAAGTGACATCTGTTGTGTGTGTGTGTGTGTGTGTATATATATATATATAAAAGATTTATTTATTTGAAAGTCAGAGTTAGAGACAGAGAGGTTTTCCATCTCCTAGTTCACTCCTCAAATGACTGCAACAGCTGGGCTGGGCTGGTCCGGGGCCAGGAGCCAGAGCTGCTTCTGGTCTCTCCACGTGCGGGGGCCCAAGCACTTGGGCCATCTTCTTCTTCTTTTTTTTTTTTTTTTACAGGCAGAGTGGACAGTGAGAGAGAGAGAGACAGAGAGAAAGGTCTTCCTTTTGCCGCCGCGGTAGGCGCGCTGCGGCCGGCGCACCGCGCTGTTCCGATGGCAGGAGCCAGGTGCTTCTCCTGGTCTCCCATGGGGTGCAGGGCCCAAGGACCTGGGCCATCCTCCACTGCACTCCCTGGCCACAGCAGAGAGCTGGCCTGGAAGAGGGGCAATCGGGACAGGATCGGTGCCCCGACCGGGACTAGAACCCGGTGTGCCGGCGCCGCAAGGCGGAGGATTAGCCTACTGAGCCGTGGCGCCGGCCTTGGGCCATCTTCTGCTGCTTTCCCAGGCCACTAGAAGAGGGCTGGATGGGAAGTGGAGCAGCCGGGACTCGAACTGGCGCCCATTTGGGATGCCAGCTCCGCAAGCAGAGGCTTAACCGGCTACACCACAGCAGCAGTCCCTGTTATGTATATTTTACCACAGTAAGAGAAGTGGCTAAGCACTGTGCTACATGTTTTACAGGTCTTGATTCATCTAGTGAATCATGTGGCTTGTGAGCCAAAGAAAAAGAAAGAACAGGTGTTACTTCCTCTTCTGGTTTTGCTGCTGCTCTTGAGCTTGGCACCTCTTACATAGGCGTGATTCCTTGGTGACAGATGGACCTATAACGTGTTAGCATGTGAATGTCCTGTCTTTTTAAACAGCGGACTATCTCCCCATGTGACACAGTGGAGGTCTGTTAGGAGATTAGGGGGTTTCCTGTGTCGTCAGAGCACTGAATGTCAGGATGCTCATGGACCTACATGCAGAGCCTCTTCCTCTCCTGTCCCCCCATATAGTTCTGGAAATGACCTGAAATTTGGTCAGTCTGGAACAGTGGTTCTGAAAGCCTGGGCCTCAGAGCAACACGAGCAAGCCAGGGGAGTTTTTAGGGCCCACCCAGAACTGCTGCACCAGGTCTGCAGGTGGGACCAGGAACCTGTTTGAACAGCCTCCTCCTCCTCCTGGTGGTCCAGTGAATCCCTGCTGTGCTGCTGTGTTGGTCAGGGAACCATCTAGAAGTAAGTGTAGACATTCAGGCCCGCTTCAGGAAGGGAAGTCCTGGGTACAGAGCTAGTCCGGACAGGATGCAAGCTCCAGAAATCATTTGATTCTGGACCGGAACTGTTCCCTGGGAGAGGAGCAGGAAGGCCCAGTTTTCAGTGCTAGCATTGATTATGGTTTCTCACCCAAAGAAAGAGCAGAGCCTCTACCCACTGGAGCAGTGGGAATGCAACCAGTGTGTCCGCGTGGTTGAAAAGCGGGCGCTGAGACACCTGGTGTCCGCTGCAGAGGGCGTTCCCTGGAGGCAGTCTTGGCTTCCAGGGGATACTGAATCCAAGCAGACCCAGGCTGCTCTGATTCCGCCAGGAAAACCTGCCAGCTTTGACGAGGCTCTTCCACGGAGAAGCTCGTGTTACTCCAGTGTCGGTCGCCCTGAGAGTCTGGACGTGGGAGTCGCCGGATTTCACCGTCTGGGTCCTGCCAGGGAGCGGAGCGTTGTTCCAATTGGAACTGGAAATGGGGTGTGCAGTGAGCATGTTTGTCTGCAGGCAGCTTTCCCAGGCTTCCTTGGACGCTGGTCATCATGCTGTAGCTCATGAGCCTTAGGGACTTGCTCCTGGGATTTGGAAGTATTGATCCAGAGGGTTTGGAATGGCTCAGGTCTGCGATAAGCATCAAGCTGTGACTGTCGTTGCCTAATTAGTGTCTTGAGCGGCTGTGTCCTGCAGGGGACTGGTAGAGCTGTGGGTCAGGGCAGAAGAGGCCTCATCCCTGGCGTGGGAGTCGGTCTCAGGAAGAATTCAAGGGGCCAGCTGGACGTGGTGCAGGTCAACAGCAGGTCTAATCTACAGACCAGGAGTAGATGAACAAGTCTCACTTGCCACGTCCTACAGTGTTGGACAAGAGATCATCAGATTATCCTGTCAGATCCATTTGGAGCTTTGGAACTAAAGCAAAAATGATCTGAGGAGTGTGTGTGTGTGTGTGTGTGTGGATGGGACGGGGAAGGGGGCAGGAGTATAAGAGAATGAGTAACAGTTGGGGAATAGCGGTGGGAGCAGTTGTCAGTTCGGTTGGGTGGAGTGGAGGGGCCAGTTCCTGTGGGTTCCATGCTTCCCGCTGTTCTGGTCTCCTGGACTGATTCTGGTTTGCCAGTGACCCTTTTAGAGCCGAGCCCTGGGGACTGAAGACAGCATCCCAGCCGTCGCCTGGTGGGCGCCTTGTCTTGGGCACTGTGCTTCCGTCCGGAGTTCCCGGTGCGCGGGAGGTTCTGGCAGTCCAGGCTCACTGTTGACTCATAGATTCAAGTCAGCTGGGATCCTGAAGTCTTTCCTTACGTGCCTCTGCCAAGTTCATCTGGTGTTTCTATAATTGGTTTTCTTGCACTCACCCTTCTTAAATTTCATTTTGGTAGATGGAAGGTTCTCCACTGTTGAACATCATGTCCCAGGAACTTTACGGATAGCGTGCTTCCTCCCACCCCCCTCAGAATAGTTCTTTGGAGGAGTATTCCAATTTTATAGATGTGGAAATTAAGGCTCAAAGACATGAAATAACTTGCTTGGATTCTAAATATTCAGTGATGGAACTTGGTACTCAGATTCTCGCCTGTTGATTGTGAAGCCCATTCTGACCCCATTGTTCTCTCCAGTTTGGATCACTTGGGTCAGGGTCCTGTTACGCCATGAATTCTCTTCGTTAAAGGCTCCCTTCCGTATGGTGAGCCTGGTCTAGTACCTATCTCAATCTTTCAGGGGACCAGTTCTAGTTAGCCAATGGCCCCCTTAGAATGGAGCCGTGGGGACTGAAGACAGCCTTACCGCTGACTTCTAATAGGCTTCCTGGTCTGGGACACTGCTGCAGTGGGACCAGGCCAGAGCCAGAGCCAGAGCAAATCATTTTGGTTTTGTTTGTAAAGGTTTGTTTATTTGAAAGGCAAAGGGACAGAGAGAACGGCCCTAACGGCCAAATCTGGGCCAGGTTGAAGCCGGGAGCCAAGGACTATCTGGGTCTCCCGCACGGGTGGCAGGGACCCAAGTGCACACTAGTGGGAAGCTGGGTTGGAAGCAGAGCAGCTGGAACCCAAATCAGCACTCAGATGTGGAATGCCAGTGCTGTGAGCAGCGGCTTGGCTCCCCTGTGCCACGTCAGCCCCATGGTACACCGCTCCCTCCCTCCCTCCCTCCCTCCCTCCCTTCCTCCCTTCCTCCCTCCCTCCCTCCCTGCCTCCCTTCCTCCCTCCCTCCCTCCCTGCCTCCCTCCCTCCCTCCCTCCCTCCCTTCCTTCCTTCTGATGTGGAATGCCAGTGTTGTAAGCTTGGCTCCCCTGTGCCACGTCAGCCCCATGGTACACTCCTCCCTCCCTCCCTCCCTCCCTCCCTTCCATTTTTTATTTATTTATTTGACAGAGTTACACACCTTGGGGGAGAGAGACAGAGAGAAAGGTCTTCCTTCCGTTGGTTCACCCCCAAAATGGCCGCTAAGGCCAGTGCTGTGCCAATCCAAAGCCAGGAGCCAGGTGCTTCTCCTGGTCTCCCATGAGGTGCAGGGCCCAAGGACTTAGGCCATCCTCCACTGCCTTCCTGGGCCATAGCAGAAAGCTAGACTGGAAGAGGAGCAACAGGGACTAGAACCCAGTGCCCATATGGGATGCTGGCACCGCAGGCGGAGGATTAACCAAGTGAGCCATGGCGCCAGCCCCCCAACCTATATTAATAGTGATAAAATATGGATCATAATGCCTCCTTTAAGAGTTATTATGGGAATTAAATGAGGTGTGTCAACTGCTTAATATTTTTCCTGACAAATATATGTAATTGTCATTTTTTTTATTTAAGATTTTATTTATTTATTTTAGAGGTAGAGTTACAGACAGTGCGAGGGAGAGACAGAGAGAAAGGTCTTCCTTCCATTGGTTTGCTCCCCAGATGGCCGCAAGGGCCAGAGCTACACCCATCCAAAGCCAGGAGCCAGGAGCTTCTTCCGGGTCTCCCATGTGGGTGCCGGGGCCCAAGGACCTGGGCCATCTTCTACTGCTTTCCCAGGCCACAGCGGAGAGCTGGATTGGAAGAGGGGCAGCCGGAACTAGAACCGGTGTCCATATGGGATGCTGGCGCTGCAGGCGGATTGACTACTGTGCCAGGGCACCGGCCCCTGTAATCGTCATCTTAATGGAAGGAAATCTTCCTGTTCACAAAGAGATGAAATCCTCATCAAGTGCCTCCTTGCTGCTGTGCAGATCTGTTCTGTGACTCAGTGCTTTGTGAGCCTTTTTGTGTCTCAGAATCAGCTGGAGATCTTGTTAAATGCAGACTCTCTTACACAAAGTTTATTTTTATCTACTTGAAAGGCAGAGTGACTTGGGAGGGTTGGTGGGGCAGGGAGAGAGAGAGAGAGAGAGAGAGAGCTTCTGTCCCTTGGTTCACTTCCCAAATGGCTGCAACAGCCAAGCCTGAGCCAGGCTGAAGCCAGGAACCTGAAACTCCATCTGGGTCTCCGGGCGGGTGCAGGGGCCCAAGCACTGGAGCCACCATGTGCTGCCTGCCAGGGATGCATTAGCAGGAAGGCAGGTTGGAGGTGGAGGAGCTGCAGCCTGAACGGCCACTGCTGTGCCACACACGCTCCCCAGAAATGCAGATCTGATTCAGCAGGTATGTGGCAGGACCTGAGATTCTGTTGTTTCTTTTCTCTTGTTTTTTTTTTTTTTTTTAATATTTATTTATTTTTATTTACTTGAAAGGCAGTTACAGAGAAGAGGAAAGAGAGAGATCTCACATGCGCTAGTTCACTCCCCAAATGGCCACAGCAGCCGGAGCTGGGGCAGGCCAAAGCTAGGAGCCCTGAGCCTCTTCCAGGTCTCCCACACGGGTGCAGGGGCCCAAGAACTTTGGCCATCTTCTGCTGCTTTTCCCAGGCTGTTAGCAAGGAGCTGGATTGGAGGGGAAGCAACCAAGACTCGAACCAGTGCCCGTACGGGATGCTGGCACTTGCAGGTGGAGGCTTACGTGCTGTGCTACGGTGCTGGCCCCTGTTGTTTCTGATGAGCTCATAGGTGATGTCAGAGAAAGGTCTGAAGACTACACTTCTGAGTATCATTACTCTATAGTTTCCTGCACTTTTCACTCTAGCTGGCCTTCAGGAGTTCATGTTCTGAGCTTCAGTTCTCCCTTCCCACTGTTTTTTTCCCCTCTTGAAGCTGAAGATTGTGCTTGCTAGTAGAGCAATGGCGGAAGTAAAGTTGATCCAGACAGTTCCTACAAAGCCCTTCTGTTTATCTTTATTAACAGGCCGTAGCTCACTCTGGGCAGTGGCTTTCCCTTAGCTCGGAACCACAGTCTGACATCTTTACTGTGCGTGTGACTGAGTGCCGTCTCACATCTGTGCACATCTGTGGAGGTGCTGCTTAGCCACATGCACTGTGCTTTTCAGAGTGTGCTCCTTTTAAACTTGAAATCAGACTAACTTACAGCTAACTGCATAACTGTCAGAATCTCATGTTTGAGGATTTCTTTTTAAAAATGCTAACATCTACTATTTAGACTTTTTTTTTTTTTAAAGATTTATTTATTTATCTGAGAGGCAGAGTTACAGAGAGAGGGAGAGACAGAGAGAAAAGTCTTCCGTCCACTGGTTCACTCCCCAAATGGCCACAACGGTCGGGCTGGGCCAGGCTGAAGCCAGGGGCCAGGAGCGTCTTCTGGCTTTCCCAGAAGGGATGCTGGCAGTGCAGATGGCAGCCTAAGCTGCTGTGCTACAGCCCCGAGCCCTGTTAAGAGTTTTTGATGACGAGATTTCAGTTTTAAGTCTGCATTTTCTTTCTTAAGGAATTTATTTGAGAGAGAGAGACAGAGACAGAGAGAGAGAGAGACAGACAGACAGAAAGATCTTCCATCTAGTGGTTTGCTCCCCAAATGCCTGTAGCATTCAGGGCTGGGCCAGGCAGAAGCTGGGAGCAGGAACTCCATCCGGGTCTCTCACGTGGGTGGCAGGGGCCTGAATAGTTGCCATAAGCTACTTCCCAGTGGCATAAGCAGGGAGCTGGACTGTAGAGAGGACCGGGACTTGAACTGAGGCACTCTGATATGGGATAAGGGTGTCCCAAGCAAAGTGCCAAACTGCAGCACCTACAGCTGCATTAAAAAAAAAAAAAAAAAAAAAAAAAAAAAAAAACCTATTTATTTAAGATGTAGAGTTACAGAGAGGAAAGTCTCTTATCCACTGGTTTATTCCCCAAATGGCCACAATGGCTGGAGCTGGGTGGATCAGGAGCCAGGAGCTTTTTTCGTGTCTCCCACGTGGGTGCAGGGACCCAAGCACTTTAGCCAACTTCTCAATCAGAAGAGGAGCAGCTGGGACTTGAACCAGTGCCCATATGGGATGCCGGTGCCGCAGGCAGAGGCTCAGCTTACTACACCACAGTGCCAGCCCCTGAATCTGCATTTTTAAGCACGGTAGCACCATGGATAAAAATGTGGACTCTCCAGAATTAGAGAACCTAGGTTCTGATTCAGGCTCCACCACGCCTCTTGTTCTGGAACTTTGAGCAAGTTCCTTGACAGCTGGAAGTCCGTTTCCCCTTCTGTAATATGGGGATGGTAACCGTATCAGCCCCAAGGACACAGAGAAGAGTTGATGATTTGTCGGGTTTCAGTGGTTGGCTCATGGCTGGGATTCAGTGCCCAGTAACTGTTGGCAGTTACTGTTCTGATGTTGCATTATTTTAATCAGAGTGGCAGGGCTTACGTAAGCTGCACGGGTAGCCTGTTGTTTGATCATATGAGTTAGGTAGGTGTTATCTGTTTCTGGGGGAGGAACTTGATGGCCCAGGGGATTCGGACCTGCCCGCGTACACACTGTGAAGGATCTGGCTTTTAGTCCAGCAGCACCAGTGCTGGTCTCAGACTGGCTGAGCTGGCTCCTGCTGACACAGCGTCCCGGCTTTGAAACGCTTTCAGTTCTTCAGCTGGTCTTTCTCCTTGATCTGGGTTAAGTTTAGTGTCATAGTTCTTCATCCTTTTAGGACGAAACTGTCAGTAAAAATGGATCAGATTTTCTGTCCCCTCCCCTAAGGTGAATGTGATGACCAACAGATGTCAAGGTGCTTGAAGTGCCCTCTTCATGGTCTCATTGTCACCACGCCAGGCTGGGGACCTGCACCCCAAGAACACCCCCATTCTGGTTCCTGCACAGCCTGAGGGGTACTCCCAGTAGTAGCATTGGCTGTGAACTGCATGGAAAGACAAGAGTTGGGAGATCTCTCTTTCTCTTTCTCTTTCTGCCTTTCAAATCAGTAACTGAAGATCCGAGAACTGTTACCAGCCCCTCCACGTCCCAGCTCTTCAGATTTCCCCCTAGAGAGACATTCCAGGTTTCTTTTGGCCCGTGCTTTTACTGAGCCCAGGAATGGGTAGCCATTGGCTAAAGGCCTTCAGCAGCTACCCCAGTGTTTCCCCTGGGAGCTGGGATGCGTTCACTCGCGCTGATGGGTGAGCAGCTTCCTGTTTATTCTGTAGAGTTTTGTTTTTTTTCTTTCACTTCTGTGTTATATTCTTCTGCCCCTCAACCTCCTGACATGCATTTTCTGCTGTGGCGGTTGAGAATTGTTGACGTCCTTGTTTTCTGGTTGAATTATTTCCTCCCTGTGTCTGCTAGTTCTTCACCCTCTTTGATAACCCCTGGCTGGAGAGTGGGTTTGAAGCCGGAAAGGAGAGCCGGCAGCTTGCGTTTTGGTAAACAACTTCTTCCACCAGCAGGGAAGTGAGCGTGGTGCACTTCTGTAGCTCTTCAGAGGGTCCCTGGCCAGGACTGGGGCTTCATCAGAGCACCCGGACCCTCTGCCTGTTTGTTAGCCCCCATAGCTCATTCCTGTTGGCCCTGAAGTGAAGGCTGTCATTAGACTCCTTGTCCTTTGGTGGCACACCTACGGTTCTTCTGAAATGTCGTGTTCAGGTGGAGGTGTTTGGCACAGCAGTTAAGATGCCACTTGGGACACCCACGTCTCTCGGCAGAGCGCTGGGTCTGATCCTGGCTTGGCCCCACTTCTGATTCCTGCTCCCTGCCCGCACACGCCCCTTGAGGCAGCAGGCAATGGCTCAGGTACTCAGATCCCTGTCACCATGTGGGAGACCCAGATTGAGCTCCTGGCCTGGCACAACCCTGGCTGTTGGTGGGCACTTGGGGATGAACTAGTGGATGGAAAAGCTCTGTCTGTCTCTCTTCCAAATAAAATGTTAATAAGCCAACAAATTTAAAATCTACTTACTGAAATGGGGATAAGAAAACAAAAACTTTTTAAAGATTCATTTATTTGTTTGAAAGGCAGAAATAGAAAGAAAGAGAGAGACACAGAGAGAGAGAGAGAGAGAGAGAGAGAGAGAGAGAGAGACCTTTCATCTGCTGGTTCACTCTCCAAATGGCCACAACAGCCAGGGCTGGGCCAGGTGGAAGCCAGGAGCCAGGAGCTTCTTCCAGGTTTCCCATGTCAGTTCAGGGTCCCAAGCACTTGGACCATCATTTGCTGCTTTCCCTGGCGCATCAGCAAGGAGCTGGATGGGAAGTGGAGCAGCTGGGACTTGAGCTGGTGTTCATATGGGAGTCCAGCGTTGCAGGCAGCTTTATCCACCGTGCCACAACACTGGCCCAGAATTTATACTTTTGACACGGGGGTGACCAGACATGGAGTTAGGTCCAGATGGGCTGAATTCTTGCCGGCCCCGGAATGTAGCCTCATCGCTTCACCTGTCAGCTTCATGTGCCCACGTTTCCAGGAGGCACCTTTGTCTCATCTGGGACCAGGAAAGAGCCGCCGCCACCGTGAAGACCACATGGAACTTAAATTCTACCTGCAAGTGCCGTAACAATTCCCGAATTCCCGATGGCAGCACAGTGCTAAGACACTGCCCCGTCTGCGTCTTCATTAAGGTGCTGCCCCAGCCTCATAAAAGAGCCTGAGGGTGCGGGGAGTGCTCTCTTCTGCCCTGACCAAGCTTGGAGGTGCTGCTATGCGTCCCTGACCCTCTTATGATGGGTGTTTGTTTCTCCATGTGGGGTGGCCTGACCTCAGGCGTGAATGGATGTTCGTTCTCTCACTTTTTAAACAAATCCTGTTCTCACTGGTGAATTTTATGTATACCTTTGCTTGGAATCCTTTTTTTTTGTGGGGAGCAAGAGCCAAGATTAAAAGTTAAGATATCGGGGCCAGTGCTGTGGTGCAGTGGGTTAATCCTCTGCCTGCAGCGCCGGCATCCCAATATGGGTGCCAGTTCTAGTCCCAGCTGCTCCTCTTCCAATCAAGCCCTCTGCTGTGGCCTGGGAAGGCAGTAGAAGATGTCCCAGGTCCTTGGGCCCCTGCACCCATGTGGGAGACCTGGAAGAAGCTCCTGGCTCCTGGCTTCGGATCAGCTCAGTTCTGGCCATTGCGGCCATTTAGGGAGTGAACCAGTGGATGGAAGACCTCTCTCTCTCTCTCTCTCTCTCTCTCTCTCTCTCTCTCTCTGCCTCTCCTTCTCTCTCTGTGTAACTGTGACTTTCAAGTAAAATAAATAAATCTTAACAATAAAAAAGAATACCCAGCAAGCTTTCAACAATGGTTTAAAAAATAAATAAATAAAAACAAACCGAAAGCCGTACAGAGGGAGTATATACTCTCCCCGCTGCGGCTCCTAGCACCTGGTCCTCTGCGACAGCCCGTGTTCCTGGAGTGTTCAGAGTAATCTTGTGCAGACACTCAGGCCATGTGGGTTACCTGATAAGGGCCATGATAACTGTATTTCCCGAGGCTACTTGGTGAAGTGAAGACTGTAGGATTTGAAAAGACTTGGAGTCCCACCTCAAAGCTTCAGTTCCGTTTATTGGTTGAGTGCCTTGGGCAGCATGTTCAGTTGGGTCCTGGAGACTTCTGGTTTCTTTATGTGGTCAGTGATCAAGGTGGTTGACTCTGACGTGTCCAGTTCCGTCTTCTGCACGTCTGAGCTGCTCCCGCAGTGGTTGTTCCCAGTGTTACTTCTGACTGGACCGTGCTTCTTGGCCTGCGAGCTCATGCCAGCAGGGGAGCGTCTTGCCCTAACGAATGAATGATTGAAGTGCCTTCTTCACTGCACTGTATCACGGGTGGCAGAGAACCAGCAGCCAAGGGAGGCAGAGAACACGCCCTGCTCATCGGGTGTTGGAGACAGGCTGTCCTGTATGACAGGCGGAGTGCTGATAAGCCCTGCCCTTAGCTTCCTCTGGCCGGAAGTCATTACCATGTTGGATAGCTCAGTTAACCCTGGCCCTTCAGTGTTACCTGAAGCCTTGGCCCCCCGAGGGACGCCTCGCTGGGTCTGCCCCAGGCTCCCTTGTTTTTTCCCAATGTGGTGTTTCATAGCAGTTGGCATCGCTCCTCTTTGGGGTCTTCCACAATGCTTCGTGTGTAGGAGATGGAAGTCGACTTCAGAACCGTGCCCACTTGGTGGGTGTTGGGCGTTTCTTCAGGCATATTGGGCCTCTGGATTTCGGGTAGGATTTGTAGGGCTTCGAGTTTGGAGTCCTTAATGATCTGCGTTATCTTCTGAAGTCATGGAACTTCTGCAGACCCTCTGTGCAAGGCTCTGTGCTGGCTGTGGGTTTATGCCTTTAGTTCTGAGTTCCCAAATAGAACTGTCCAGATTGCTGAGAGCGGTCCTATCGAAGATTAAATGTTTGTAACCAAAGTACATTTACTACATGGGGACTTCTAAAACCTCATGGAAAATGGAGTTAAAAGATGAGTTTTCTTTGATACAAAAGAATTTTTAAATACATGCTTATGAGGAGTCTTTTAAAAAGTGTATGTACGAAACATGTATATTATGAGAAACTGCATGTGATTCCAGTCTTTAAATGTTTTTAAAAATTTGTTTATTTGAAAGTCAGAGAGCCAGGAAGAACGGCAGGTAGATGGGCCACAGACAGAGAGCTCGCATTCACTGCCTCCCTCCTTGAAAGTCCGTAACAGCCAGGGCTGGTCAGACCAAGGCCAGGAGCAGGGAGCGCTTCGGATTGCCCCCATGGATACCAGGGACCCAGGCAATGCAGCCGTCGCCTGCTGACTCCCAGGGCGCAGAGTAGCAGGAAGCTGGGGTCAGGAGCAGAGCTGGGACCCCAACTCAGGCACTCAGATACGGGATGGGCTGTCCCAACCAGCCGCAGGCCAAGTGCCTGCCCCTGCTTCTGTTTGCAGTCATGGAAGGAGGTGGAATTTTGCCAGCTCTTTTTCGTATCACTTGATGTGACCATGTGGTTCTTTATTGTGTTGTGGTGTAGTGTGTGTTATGTCATTCCGGTTGTGTATGTCGAACCATTGGTGCTTACGCTTGTGTATGGCATTTGAACCTGTTAATATGCTGATGGATTTAGTTTGCTGGTATTTGTTGAGGATTTTTACACCAGTGGTCGTAAAGGATATCGGTCTGTAGTGTCTTTGTCTGGCTTTGGGATGGGTAGTTCTGGCCTCTTAGACAAGCTAGGAAGTTTTCTTTCTTTTTTTTTCAATTTATTTTAGGGGTCAGCACTGTGGCATAGTTGGTAAAGCTGCAACTTGTGATGCCAGCATCCTATATTGGCATCAGTTTAAGTCCTGGCTGCTCTACTATCCAGCTCCCTGCTAATGCACCTGGAAACAGTGGAAGACGACCCAAATGCTTGGGCCCCTGCACCCACGTGGGAGACTTGGAAAAGCTCCTGGCTCCAGCTCCGGCCAGTGTAGCCATCTGGGAAGAGAATCAGCAGGTGGAAGATTGATTCTTTCTCTCTCTCTCCCTCTCTCCCTCTCTCCCTCTCTCCCTCTCTCCCTCCCTCCCTCCTTCTCTCTCTCTCTCCTTCTTTCCCTCTCTCCCTCTCTCCTTCTCTCCTTCTCCCTGTTCCTCTCTCTCTCTCTCCCTCTCCCTCTCTCACCCTCTCTGTGCCTCTCCTTCTCTGTGGCTGGCTTTCAAATAAATAAATAAATCTTTTAAAAAAGATTTATTTGAAATGCAGAGTTATAGAGAGAGAGAGAGGAAGAGACAGAGAGAGGT
Organism: Lepus europaeus; assembly: GCF_033115175.1. Lineage (NCBI taxonomy): Eukaryota > Metazoa > Chordata > Mammalia > Lagomorpha > Leporidae > Lepus > Lepus europaeus. The sequence goes on from NC_084837.1 coordinate 112,902,995, forward strand.
CTTCCATCTGCTGGTTCACTCCCCAAATGGCTACAAACAGCTGGGGCTGGTCAGGCCAAAGCCAAGAGCCAGGAGCTTCTTTCAGGTCTCCCATGTGGGGGCAGAGGCCCAGGCATTCGGGCCAACTTCTGCTGCTTTCCCAGGCCATAGCAGAGAGCTGGATCGGAAGTGGAGCAGCTGGGACTCAAACCAGCGCCCACATGGGATGCTGGTATCACAGGTGGCAGCTTTACCCACTACGTCACAGCGCCAGGCCCAGGAAGTTTTCTTTCCTTCAGTTTTTGGAAAGTTTTGAGTTCTTTCAGAGTCGGGCAGAATTCACCAGTGCGGCCGTCCGTTTCATGGCTCTTCGCAGGAGACTGCTGGTCACTGATTTAAGGCCTTTACGGATTACAGGTCTGTTCAGATTTTCATAGTTCAGTCTTCCTAGGCTTTGTGTTTCCAGGGACTTATCCACTCTGGGTCGTCCGGTTTGTTGCTGTTCATTAGTGCTTTCAACAGAAGACTGAGGTCCCTTGATTTCTGCACGGTGATCTGTTATGTGGACATAGGAGAATTGATTCCCTTGTCTGTATTTGGTCACTGAGGTTTTTTTTTTTTTAAGATTTATTTATTTGAAAGAGTTACACAGAGAAAGAAGGAGAGGCAGGCAGAGAGAGAGAGAGAGAGAGAGAGAGAGAGAGAGAGAGAGAGAGAAGGTCTTCCATCCGCTGTTTCACTTCCCAGTTGGCTGCAACGGTCAGAGCTGCGCCGATCCGAAGCCAGGAGCCAGGAGCTTCTTCCAGGTCTCCCATGCAGGTGCAGGGGCCCAAGGACCTGGGCCATCTTCCACTGCTTTCCCAGGCCATAGCAGAGAGCTGGATCGGAAGTGGAACAGCCGGAACATGATCTGGCGCCCATATGGGATACCGGCACTGTAGGCAATGGCTTTACCCACTACCCCACAGCGCCGGCCCCTTCTTAGGTTATTTCTAATACGTTACCATTAGAAACAGTGCTGCTCTGACTGTCCATAGACCCCATACTATTGCAGTGAGGTTTCTGGAGCAGGATATTGGACATGAGATGCCTGAGTGTCTGGGCTATACTGTTTATGTTTTTGGTACAGATTTGCTAGAAATGGTGATGTTGGGTGATGTTCTGTCATATCCTCTACCTCTACATGTGGACATTTAGAATTGTGCTATGTGGAGTGGGCATCTAGCCTAGTCCCACATCTGAGTGCCTGGGTTCAATTCCCAACTCCAGCTATTGACTCTAGCTTTGCACCAGCGCACATCCTGGAAGGCAGTGCTGATAGCTCCTACACAGGAGACCTGGAAGGTAGAGATGATGTCACCCAGGTAGGTGACTTGAGCCCTGGCCCCACCCAGCTGTTGCAGGCACTTAGGGAGTAATCGTGGAGGGAGCACTCTGTCTCTGTCTCTCTCCTCTGTCTCCGGCAAAAAATAAATAAATAAATAAATAATAATAAAATTGTGCTGTATAAATACCAAATCGATACACAGAAATTGCATGAGTTACGTGGTGGCTACAGGGTGTGGAAGCACCCCCTTTCCTTGCAGTATTGCTAGTGCTGTCAGTTGTCCGTGTTTTTACTTCTGTCAAACAAAAGGGGGGGGGGGAGAGGAGCTCTCATCTGATTCACTCCCAGGTGTCCGCAGTGGCCAGCAGGAGCCGGACAATGGCTGGAGCCAGAAGCCAGAGCTTGATCTGGGTCTCTCATGTTAGTGGCAGGGACCCAACTGCTGGAGCCATGACTGCTGCCCCCGGGGTCTGCACGGCAGGAGCTGGAGCTGGGACAGACCCAGGCCCTCTGATGTAGGCACGGGTGTTCACTGGGGGGCTAAACGCGGGCTCTGGCCCCTTTACTTCTGTTCACTGTTTGTGTGTTAGGTCTGCCCTCATCCGGAGCCCTGTTGTCTGGGAACTCGCCTGCCTGGCACTCGGGGGAGCTCCTGCTGGGGCCTCTTTGGGCCTCCTCTGTGACCTTCCCAGGGGCTGTGGGGCAGTGACCGCCCTCTGCTGAACTTTCCTCTGCTCTTCAGATGAATGTACCTGTTTGTTTATCTCTTGGCCAGGTTGTGAGGAACATGGTTTAAAATGTAAAAGGCATGAAGGTCTGTCGTGGACTCTGCACCCCCACTTCCCAGCCCCCCAGCTCATTTCCTCTGCCCAGAGGTGGCCGACAACGCTGGTTTTGTTTTGTATCCTTCCGCAAATATTTCATGCGTGTACGAACAAACTCATGCAATGCCGTTTCCCTACTGCTTGTCGTGCCGCTTCTGTCGTGTCCTCCATCTCTGTGTGAACCTAGGCTGCTTTCTGGGTTTCGTTCTTTACAGTTCCCGTGTTCAGGCATCCGCTTTCTTGTTGCCTTGCTGCATTTCCAGCAGCTGTTGAGAAGGTTCTCTGCTTTTTTTCCTTTACTCTGTGTTAATAATGAATTACTGTGATGTCCTCATGTTAGACCAAGTCTTTGTATCCCTGGAACAAGCCTCCTTGCGTAAGGTGAGTATTACCTAACCCAAGAGCTCTCTGCGCCGTGAGGTTCACTAGCATCTCTGGTGTTCAGTGCTCACTGGTATTTCCAGAGCAAGTCTTAGGCATTCCGTGGTTCTTCTTCCTCTGTCTGCCTGCTGAAGGTTAGTGCTTCCCAGACTTCTGCCTTTCACTCATTCACTTCGGAGGGAACTTTGTCCCGGCACCGTGGTGAGGAGGTGGCTCCAGCCCTGGGGGTGCCCCTCCCTGCTGCTGAGTCTGCCCCCTCCAGTCGGCATCCCCCCGCCAGCCGGCAGTTTTTCGGGGAAGGGGGGCCCGCCTTGTCTCACCCCTTTGCTTACAGATCTCTGTTGACTCCTTCGTGCTTGGATTCTCCTGCCTGCAATTGGGAGAGCAGCACGCAGGCCCCCCAGGTCTGGCTCAGCCTCCCTGTCCTCCCCCCTCCCACCGCTTCCTGTCAGGCTCCCTGCACCGTGCCCCCAGGGAGCCCTGTCTTCTCACGATGGCTTCGCACGTTTTCTCTCCACGTGTTTGCCCTGGTTCGGTAAATTCCTGCTCAACTTCAAGCTACTCCTCTGAAGATACATATAAAATCTATTTGGTATTTCCCTAGAGAGAATTTGAATTCCGTGGCATTCCATTCATAAGTCATAGGGTCTTTATCTCACCTTCACAGCAGCTACCATGCTGCCTAGCACAGAGTAGGCCCTCAGCGGATACCCCTTGTGGATTCTCGGCAGACGCCAGACTGGCTTCCTCAAAGAGCTCTGCTGTTCACCCCTGCTGCGGGCCGGGAGGGCTGCCAGGGAGGCAGGGAGCCTCGGACTGGGGTGGCTGGCACGGTCCTTTCTGCTCCCCTTCCCCATGTCTGCCCCCTCTCCTCTCCTCTCCTCTGGTGGTTGTGCAGACATATTCTTATCAAATTACATGTTTAGGGCCAGTGCTGTGGTGTAGTAGTTAAAGCCATAAGCTGCAGTGCCGGCATCACATATGGGCACTGGGTTGAGTCCTGGCTGTTCCACTTCCGATCCAGCTCTCTGCTGTGGCCTGGGAAACAGTAGAAGATGGCCCAAGTCCTTGGGCCCCTGCACCCACATGGGAGACCCAGAAGAAGCTCCTGGCTCCTGGCTAAGGATCGGTGCGGCTCTGGCCATTGTGACCAATTGGGGAGTGAACCATTGGATGGAAGACCTCTCTCTCTCTCTCTCCCCGCCCCTTTCAAATAAATAAATAAATCTTTAAAAAGAAAAAGAGAGAGAGGAGAGACAGATCTTGCATCCTCCAGTTCACTCCCCAAGTGGCTACAGTGGTTGCACTGGGCAGGCCTAAGCCAGTAGCTGGGAACTCCATCCAGGGATGTGGCAGGAACCCAAGTACCTGGGCCGTCAGGAACCCAAGCACTTGGGCCATCTTGCGCTGCTACTTTCCTGGCACATTAGCAGAGAGTTGGATCAGAAGTGGAACAGCTGGGGCTTGAACTGGTGCTCCCCTAGGGGACGCCAGCATCACAAGCAGCTGTTTGAACCACTGCTCTACCATGCTGGACCCTGTGAATTGATTTTTTTAAAAAAAGATTTATTTATTTGAAAGAGTTGTACAGAGAGAGAAGGGGAGGGGGAGAGAGAGAGAGAGAGAGAGAGAGAGAGAGAGAGAGGGAGAGAGAGAGGGAGAGAGGTCTTTCATCCGCTGGTTCACTCCCCAGTTGGCTTCAATGGCCAGAGCTGCACTGAATACAGATGGGAACAGCAGGAGGGGAAGGCAGCTCACAGGAGCCTCTGTCACTGAGGTAATGCTGCGTTGCGGAGGTGGCCTCAGATCTGGCAAGTGCAGCAGCCAGCGCTGAGGGTCAACACGGCGTCACTTGCCTTGTTTGGAAATCCAGTGCAGGGTGGCTGTGCCCTTTCTGCGTGGCTCATCCTTCCTTAACAAGAGATCGTTCCCTGACTGTCACTGCTAAAGAGGGTTTGTTCTCGGCTTGCAGGTTAATCCCTGGTAGGACAGGTGTAGCCAAAAAGCAGGGAGCAAGGGGTAGGAGAGGGAGGAGTCTAAGCACATCTGGAGTCAGCTGCTCTGTGTCAGCTCGGTGGCCTTGAACGAGGAGGTTTCTAATTTAAATCCATGCTTTTGCATAAAAATAGGTTAGAGAGCTGCCCTGACACAGGATACAGGGAGACAACAGAGCCCCCCCCCCCCCCCCCCAGGAGCTCTCTGTTGGGAGAAGGTGTAGTGTGGAATGTCTGGAGTGCGGAACGGAGGAGTAGCTCTCCATTCAGAGCCCTGGGTGCTTCTCCATCTGTGTCAGGGCCAAGGCTTCGCCTCGAGCCTTTGCCCGCGAGGAAGTTGAGGCTTAGAGAGGCTAAATGGTTCACTCTGACAACACACAGCAGTGAGAGGACTGGGCCCTGCTGACTCCCCAGCCCGCATGGCTTGTCCCTTGGTGGCTGATACCTCTCAGGAGACTGCAGTGTTGAGTTTATTTCAAGAGCAGGTTTCTCGTGGGTCAGCTCTTCACTCTGCCCGATTGACGTGGAACAAAGGACTGAGGGTTTGCACCTCAGAACCAAGAGTACCGGCACACTTTTCTTGACATTTTACTGGGCTAACCCCTTGCCCAAAGCTGATCTTGAAACTGTGGCTGCTCTTGGGAGTTTTTATTTTGTTTGTTTGTTTTTAACATTTATTTGAAAGACAGAGTTACAGAGAGAGTTAGAGCTAGAGAGAGAGAGAGAGAGAGGTCTTCATCTGCTGGTTCACTCCCCAAATGATTGCAATGGCCAGAGCTGGGCTGATCTGAAGCCAAGAGCCAGAGCTTCTTCCAGGTCTCATGTAGGGGCCCAAGGGCTTGGGCCATCTTCTGCTGCTTTCCCAAGCCATAGCTGAGAGCTGGATCAGAAGAGGAGCAGCTGGGACTCGAACTGCGTCCATATGGGATGCTGGCACTGCAAGTCGGGGCTTTAACCCGCTTTGTCACAGCACTGGCCCCCTGGGAGTTTGATATAACCTAAAGACAGTGCTGTTGGTTTCATTCTCCCCAATGCCATTATTTCAACACCAGTGGATGGTGTCCAGGGTGGATCCTGATTAACTGGCACATTTCTCAGCTGTTTGATATCAGGTTCTCTTGTATCTTTAGCCTCACGGCCATAGCCAAGAAACTTATTTTTATTATAGTATTTTTTCAGATTTATTTATTTATTGGAAAGGCAGACTAACAGAGAGAGAGAGAGAGAGAGAGAGAGAGAGAGAGGGATCGGGATCTCCCATTGTCTGGTTCACTCCCTGAATGGCCACAACAGCCGTGGCAGGACCAGGCCAAAGCTAAGAGCCAAGAACTCCATCCGGGTCTCACACATGGGTGGCCGGAGCCCAAGCACTTGGGCCGTCTTCTGCTGGTTCCCAGCCACATTAGGCAGGGAGCTGGATCGGAAGCAGAGCAGTCGGGATTCCAGCCAGGACTCCACTCTGGGATGCTGGTATTGCGAGCAGCAGTTTAAGGTGCTGTGCCTCTATTGTAGCCCATATTTAGTTTTTTAAACTTGTTTGTGAGAGAAGTATGCAATATTAGTAAGTCCTTTGAATAAATCTTACCCTTATCTGAGAAACTGGGTAAGGGGGTGGTAAGTGCTATTGCTAGTTTTTTAGTACAGCCATTCGTGCCTTCTCCCAGAGGAAAAGCCAAGCTGTGAGCGCTGGGACCACTGCTCTGCTGCCAGGGGCTGGCAGAGTGTGCCCACCCATCAGCCTGGAGGTCCACACCCTGACCTTGACGTGTTTTCTAAGCTGTGACTCATCTTTTGGCCCACTCTTTCTTTCACCAGGAAATGCACTGAATAATGATTTCAGGAATTTCGTGGCCTCTTCCAGAGAGTATGTTGCTGATTAAGTTGCTAGGACTTCTGTCTGGTAAACAGCAGGGCCCCACATTAGTCTACTGGGCGGTTACGCTGAATCCACACGTTAACAGAGGAGAAACCTGACTAGCTGTCTAGAGGGAGGCTGTTGAAGAAGCCAGCGTCATTTCCGACAGCTGTCAGAGGGTCAGCTCTTCCCCCAGAGGGGTAGGGAGGCAGGAGGTAGATGTGAGGCCGAGCAGAGCAGGTGGGGTGTGTGTGTGTGTGTGTGTGTGTCTGTAAATATCACATCTTTGTTTACAGTACACTGGACTCTGTTCATGCAAGGCCTGGTCAGGCCAAACCAGGAGGAATTTTTCCCGTGCTTAGAGCCAAGAATAACATCCTGACCAGCAGGGGGACAGAGGTCAGCCCAAGGCAGCAGCTCTTGGGAGCCACGGCATTAGGAATCTTGGAGGGACCGAGTTTATTAAAAATGGAGGCAAGATGTCCTTCGAAGGAAGTGTGTGAATCCCGCCTGCCTCTCTCTTAGTAGGGCAGGGCTTGTTTGTGAGACACAAGAAGTCACCCGCACCATTGGATCTGTCACTCCCTGGCCCTTTGAATCATCTCCTCCAACCTATTCTTGATTTTTCTGTTCATTATTTTTATTAGTAACATCAGAGAAGCCCACCAGAGGGCTGGTTTTAAAAGATGCTATGTTAACTGAAAAGCAGATCTTGTTGACTAAGTTTCCTGGGGAGCGTCCCGCTGGAGCTTTGTTTCTGAGCCCTGAGCCCTCGCCGTGCCCACGTCTGTTCTCTTCCCTTGCTCCCGTCCTCAGGCCCACGCTGGCCGCTCACTCCAGAGGTGCTCAGACTGAGTCCCTGCGCTGCAGGAGCATTCCAGGTTTGTCCTGTTGTCTTTGGGACTCAGTTCTCTGTCCTGGGGCCAGGGGGACCGCCTGAAAGCTGCGTGCCTGGGCCTGAGGGGTTCAGCTGGGCTTCTCCTGTCCCAGTGGTGAAGTTAGGTTTAGGTCGCCTCTGTCGGAGGCCAGAAGACTCAGGTCTGCTCTCAGGCCTCTGGGTTATGAAGTGCCGTGTCCCTTCCTGGAAACTGCGAGGAGGAACAGGCTTCAAGTTAGCAGGTGGCCTCAGCAGTGTTAGCAAACTGGATTTTATTTGCAAAGTGAGACTTGTTGCTGGTCACCTCCTCCCCACCCCTCCACCCCTGAGTCTTCAGTTGGAAATTAGTGAAGAGAGAATTACCTTATACATGATAAATCAATCGATCTTTCCCTTTAAAAGTAAATCTCACGTTTGTATTTCTTATACTGATCAGCACAAGCTTCACAAATAGGTGTTTAGTAAATCTGAATAATTCCACCTGAACGTGGGCTGATTGGCAGCCGGACTGTGTTGAACATTCGGCATGCCCATCGTGATGGTCACTTCGTGGACAAGGGCAGCTTCTGGATGGGAGGGGCAGCGGAGTTGTGTAGACAGCTTTAGCCATGGAGAGTATGCACACAGAACAATCTCATTCTTTATTATATTTATTTGAGAGGCAAAAATCTCGATTTAAATCATACTAAGTGAAGACACAGCAGGGGTGGTTTGGCTAGAGCAGGACTTGATAGAATGAGTTAGAAACGGTGCTAAGAATAGTTCTAGAAACTTGCCAGTTTGGGGTCACAGAGTAAAAGCAAAAAGTTTCCCCTCCCCTCCCACTTTCTTTCTTTCTTTTTTTTTTTTTAATATTTATTTATTAACTTGAAAGTCGGAGTTACACACAGAGAGAAGGAGAGGCAAAGGCAGAGAGAGAGAGAGAGAGAGAGAGAGAGAGGTCTTCCATCTGCTGGTTTAGAGAGAGAGAGAGAGAGAGATAGAGAGAGAGAGGTCTTCCATCTGCTGGTTCACTCCCCAATTGTCCACAATGGCCTGAGCTGCGCTGATCTGAAGCCAGGAGCCAGGAGCTTCTTCTGGGTCTCCCACGTGGGTGCAGGGGCCCAAGGGCTTGGGCCATCTTCCACTGCTTTCCCAGGCCACAGCAGAGAGCTGGATCAGAAGTGGAGCATCCAGGACTCGAACCAGCGCCCATGTGGGATGCCAGCACTGCAGGCTGTGGCTTTACCTGCTATGCCACAGCGCTGGCCCCCTCCCACTTCCTTAGTCACCCTCCTCCAAGCCACTGCGTGGAGGGCCGTTGCTGCATGTCTGTGCAGAGGGTGCAGTCTGGGGAGGTCTGTGGGCTCAGTCATCACAGACGACAGGTGGCCCTCGGATTGTTCAGTTCTTGCTCTCCTGTGGGTTTTGCTGCCCTCGGATAGTCCTGCTTACCCCAGAGCCAGAGTGTGTTCTGATTGTTTGGCTGTGTCCACTTGACTTGTGGCTCCCATGCAGCAGGCGGACTGTGCCCCACCTCCTCATGCCATCACCTTCAGAGGGCCCTTCCAGAGCGAAAGAGAAGAAAGTTGTGCTCCGTTTTGCTTGGGAGCGGTAGTTTGTGTTGCCTCTGGGAGCCCACATCCTCTCCTGTGCTTCCCTGGGCCAGCCAGGTCCTCTCTGAACCCTGCCCTGACCTGGCTGACTTGTGTTAGCTGCTTCTGGTTTCAGGCCCGTTTCTACCGTTAGCCTTCCCTGCTCCCTGTAGTGAATTTTGGGTTTAGATTGGCTTGGGGGGAAGGATGACAGTTTTTACTGCCTGTTTGTAGGTTGGTCCCAAACATATGTTCTGTTCTTACTAATTTTTCTACCTTTCTTCTTCCAACAGGCGACCAAGCAGTTTCTTGAAGAGATTAACAAGTGGACAGTTCAGTACAATGTCTCCCCGCTCTCGTGGAACGTGGCTGTCAAGTTCCTCATGGCCAGGAAGTTCGATGTGCTCCGTGCCGTGGAGCTGTTCCACTGCTACAGAGTACGCTGCCAGGGAGCACCAGCCGTGGTGGGGCGGCAGGGGAGGGGGCTCTCTGCGCGTTGCTCTCCTCCCTGCCGGGCTCTACCCATTGCTTCCCTGAGAGTTCCCCTCACTCCAGAAAGTGAATCAATACCTAAGAGCCCTGTGAGAGCTGGGGGTGGGCAGAGACGGCAACACTTACGTTCTGCTCTGTATCTGAGAGGCAGACTGGCAGAGAAAGCAGGCTCCCATCGGCTGGTTCCTCCCCCAAGTGCATTCAGTGGCCAGGCCTGGGCTGGGCTGAAGCTAGGAGCTGGGAATTCAATCCAGGTCTCCCTTGTAGGTGGCTGGGACGCAGTCGCTTGAGCCATCACCTGCTGCCTCTCAGGGTCTGCATTAGCAGGAAACTGGAGTCCGGAGCCGGAGCTGGGATTGAACCCGGGCCCTCTGATGGGCGTGGGTGTCTTAACCGCCCGGCCAGACACCTTCCCCGGTGTCTGCGTGTTGGCTGTAGACCGGGGTGCGTCATGTGATGTTTGAAGCTGAGGGTGTAGCCTGACGTCGTCCTGGCTCACCGCTCCTGCTTTCCTCACTGGCCTCAGGTCAAGCCCGTTTCCTCCTCTTGTTTCAGCAGTGCTGGGGTGTTTAGTGCCTGGCTCCGCAGAGGCCGCTGGCTTGGTGTGGGTGGTTGAGGCAGGGGAGCTGCAGCCCTGGGAAGGAGGAGCGGCTGTGTCGCGTGGTCTGTTGTCTTCACGGGGCCTTCGTGTGAGCGTAGCTGCAGCAGCGTCTTCCCGCTGTTGGTCTTTGTTTTGATTTTTCCTAAGGCATAGATTTTCGTCCAGTGTCTATGTTTCCCTTCTAGTTGACAGTGTCCTTGAGGACACATTGTATGGCAGGCTGCTCAGGGACCAGAAATCCTGAACAGATAAAAAAATCTCCTGAAATTAAAAACAAAGGCAAAAAACCGAAGTCAGATTAGGGGAGGGGACAGACACTTGAGGCAGAGGGTAAGGTGCTGCTTGGCGTGCCCGCGTGGCGTTCCAGCGTGCTGTAGTTCAAGTCCCGGGACCGCCTCAGTCCCGGCTTCTTGGTGATGCACACGCTGGGGAGCAGCAGCAGGCGGCTCGAGGGCTCGAGTCCCTGACACCCAGGCAGGAGGCCTGAACTGTTCTCCTGCCTTCAGCCTGGCCCAGCTCCAGCCCCGGCTGTTGTGGGCATTTGGAGAGCAAACCAGTAGACGCAAGATCAGTCTTTCTCTGTCTCTGTTCCCTGCCTTTCAATTAGGATGAGAATGAAAATGCAAAAACAAAAAATTAAAATTAAAAACAAAAGCCCTCTGGATTGGGATAGTGGACACTGGGATTAGGGAAGGACTAACGCTCACTCACTGGGATTAGGGAAGGACTAACGCTCACTCACTGGGATTAGGGAAGGACTAACGCTCACTTACACTCAGTTTGCCAGTGTTTGCTCATTTGTTCCACAGATAATCGTTGCATAGCCACCGTGTTCCAGGTGCAGAGAGCACAGTGGGAAGAACCAGCAGTTACAGAGGTGCTGTGGACAGGCTGCCCTGGGTTCTGTGGAGGCACATTTAGTCACGAGGGCCTAGGGAGCCTGTGAAGAGCATGGCTTGTGTATGTGTGTACGCGTCTTCGTGAGAGACAGAGAGAGTGCGCCATCCTCTGGTCTGCTCCTTAACCCTGAGCCAGGACTCCGTGCAGGTCTCCCATCTGGGTGGCAGGGGTGGGTGCATCACCACTGCCTCCCACAATGCACTTAGCAAGAAGCTGGGGCCCGGAGCTGGAGGCAGGTGTGAATCCAGACGCTCTGATCTGGGATATGGGCTTCTTAACTGCTCGGCCTTCTCTAATGTGGATGTCAGGGTCAGCGGTGGCATCCGCTGAAAGAGGTGTGTATGTGTGCTGTGTGTGGAGGCCATGAGCTCAGCTGGTGCTGTTAGGCTGGAAGTGCCCTGGGGAGACCCTTCTAGGCCTGTGTGCTGTGCAGCTGCAGGGTGAGTCTGGGGTGGGCTGCATACAGATGGCGTGACCACTGCAGAGCTGCGCACTGGGGCTGGGGAATGCACAAGGTCATCTCAGGAGGCCAGCCTCGCCTCAGACGCTGCTCTCTTTGTATTCTTCTAAAAATGCACTCGAGTCCATTCGGTAGAGTGTTTGCTGTCACACAGTCACATCACTAGCATTGTCCTCACAGCGGCATTGCCCTGGAAGGCATTTGAGTGTGATTTTAAGGATGGGGTAGAGAGGAATATAAAAAAAAGCGCTAGCTCAGGTCCTGTCATAAGATAGTTGCCCTACAAATATTTGCCAAATGAATGAATGAGTCGGTGAGTGAGTTTAATGGGCGAATGAGTTGAAATGTCCACAAAAGAGACTTACGAGGAGTAGCTAAAGAAATAGGAAACCCAAGAAAGTTTTGGGATTTTTTTTTTTTTAAGTTTTTTTTTTTTTTGACAGGCAGAGTGGACAGTGAGAGAGAGAGACAGAGAGAAAGGTCTTCCTTTGCCGTTGGTTCACCCTCCAATGGCCGCAGTGCGCCCGGCCGGCGCACCGCGCTGATCCGATGGCAGGAGCCAGGTGCTTCTCCTGGTCTCCCATGGGGTGCAGGGCCCAAGCACTTGGGCCATCCTCCACTGCACTCCCTGGCCACAGCAGAGAGCTGGCCTGGAAGAGGGGCAACCGGGACAGAATCCGGCGCCCCGACCGGGAGTAGAACCTGGTGTGCTGGCGCCGCAAGGTGGAGGATTAGCCTAGTGAGCCGCGGCGCCGGCCAGGGATTTTTTTTTTTAAGATTTATTTATTTACTTGAGAAGCATAGTTACAGAGAGAGAGAGGGAGAGAGAGAGAGAGCGCTCTTCCATCTGCTGGTTCACTCCCCAAATGGCCTCCACGGCTGGAGCTGAGCTGATCTGAAGCCAGGAGCCAGGAGCTTCTTCCGGGTCTCCCACGCGGGTGCAGGGGCCCAGTGCTTGGGCCATCTTCTGCTGCTTTCCCAGGCCACAGCAGAGAGCTGGATTGGAAGAGGAACAGCCGGGACACGAACCGGCTCTCATAAGGGATGCCGGCGCCGCAGGCGGATGGATGTTTAACTTACACCACAGTGCCAGCCCCGGGGCCTTTTTTTTTCAGCCGTTGTTGTACACTAAGGTAGACAAGGTGAGTGGCCAGAGGAGCACTGGGCGGACTGGTGCTGTGGTACAGTTTGTGCCACTTGTGATGCCAGATCCCGTATTGGAGGGCCAGTTCAAGTCCTGTTGCTCTATGTCTGATCCAGTTCCTGCTAATGTGCCAGGAAAGACAGTAGAAGATGTCCTAAGTACCTGGACCCCTGTCACCCCTGTGGGAAACCAGGGTAGAGTTCCTGGGTCCTGGCTTTGCCTGGCTCAGCCCTGGCTGTTGCAGCCATTTGGCAAATGACCCAGTGGATGGAAAATCTCTCTCTGCCCTTCTCTTCTGTCACTTTGCCCTTCAAACAAATAAATAAATCTTTTTTAGAAAAAAATTAAGTGAAAGGACTGGGGTGGGCATTTGGCTGGTGTTTAAGACCCCCACATTCCCGTGTTGGAATACTTGGGCTCATTGCCTGCTTCTCACTCCTGATTTTAGCTTCCTGCTAACGCAGACCCTGGAAGTGATTGGGTTCCTGCCTTCCACGTGAGGGGCCTGGATTACACTCTTGGCTCTCGGCTTTGGTCCAGGACCAGCTTTGGCCGTTGTGAGCATCTGGAGCCTGAGCTAGTAGATAGGAGCTCTCTCCCTTTCTGTCTTTCTCTTTGTCTCTCAAATAAATAACTTTAGAAAAAGATTTATTTATCTGAAAGTCAGAATTACAGAGACAGTGGGGGGTGGGAAGAGATCTTCCATCCGCTGGTTCACTCCCCAAATGGGTGCAACAGCCAGGGCTGGGCAGGCCGAAGCTGGAGCTTCATCCGGGTGTCTCATGTGGGTGCAGGGCCCAAGCAGGGCCATCCCCTGCTGCTTTCCCAGGCGCACTCTCAGGGAGCTGGATGGGAAGTAGAGCAGCCAGGACTGAAGTCAGCACTCTGACATGGGATGCCTGCGTTGCAAGTTTCTGCTTAGCCAGTTTTACTATAATGCCTATCCCTTTCCACAAACTTTTTGAAGATCTCTTTTATGCATGGATTTCCAGTTTTTTTGGACTAAAGTAAACTTACATTTTACTTCCATTTTCAACAAGCCTTTTTTTTTTTTAAGATTTATTTTATTTGAAAGACAAGATGACAGAGAGAGAGAAAGAGACAAATGGCTGCCTTGGGCAGGGCTGGGCCAGGCTGAAGCCAGGAGACAGGAGCTCCACCAGCTCTCTCGTGTTGGTGGCAGGGCCACTTCAGCCATCACCTGCTGATGCCCAGGTCCTGCGTGAGAGGAAGCTGGATTGGAAGCAGAGCCAGGACTGTAACCCAGGCGCTTCCACATAGGATGGAGGCGTCCCAGCTGGCATCTTTTTTTTTTTTTAAGATTTATTTTATTTTATTTGAAAGACAATTACAGAGAGAGGTAGAGACAGAGAGAAAGGTCTTCCATCCACTGGTTCTCTCCCCAGATGGCCGCAACGGCAAGAGTTGAGCCAATCCGAAGCCAGGAGCCAGGAGCTTCTTCCGGGTCTCCCATGTGGGTGCAGGGGCCCAAGGGCTTGGGCCATCTTCCACTGCTTTCCCAGGCCACAGCAGAGAGCTAGATGGGAAGAGGAGCAGCCGGGACTAGAACTGTTGCCCGTATGGGATGCTGGCACTTCAGGTCAGGGCTTTAACCCACTGCACCACAGCACTGGCCCCCAAGCTGGCATCTTAACTGCCAGGCCAAACACCTGCCCCTTATAAATTTATGTATTTGTGAGAGACTTCTTGTCTACTGTTTCACTTTACAAATGGGTGCCATGACTGAGGCCCCAAATTCAGGAGCTTGGAAGTCAATGCAGGTCTTCCAAGTGAGTGATAGGAACCCACTGCTTGAGCCATCACCACTGCCTCCCGGGGCCCATAGTAACAGCGACTGTAACGAGGAGCAAATCTGGGTGTGGGGGCCGGTGCTGTGGTGTAGCAGGTTAAAGCCCCGGCCTGAAGCGCCAGCATCCCTTGTTGGCACTGGTTTGAGTCCCAGCTACTCCTCTTCTGATCCAGCTCTCTGCTGTGGCCTGGGAAAGCAGTAGAAGATGGCCCGAGTCCTTGAGCCCCTGCACCCACATGAGAGACCTGGAAAGAAGCTCCTGGCTCCTGGCTTCGGATCAGCTCAGCTCTGGCCATTGCGGCCATCTGGGAAGTGAACCAGTGGATGGAAAACCTCTCTATTTCTCTCTGTCTCTGTCTCTCTCTCTGTCTCTGTCTCTCTGTCTCTGTCTCTACCTCTACCTCTCTCTGTAATTCTGTCTTTCAAATAAGTAAAAATAAATCTTAAAAAAAAATCTGGGTGTGGAACTTAGGCAGTCTTAATGAGGGATGTGGTGTCTTTCTCTCTCTCTCTCTCTCTCTCTTTTTTTTTTTTTTTTTTTTTTGAGAGGTAGAGTTACAGACAGAGAGAGGGAGAGACAGAAGAAAAGATCTTCCATCCATTGATTCACTCCCACAAATGGCCACAATGGCTGGAGCTGAGCTGATTCAAAACCAAGAGCCAGGAGCTTCTTCTAGGCCTCCCACTGAGGTGCAGGGGCCCAAGGACCCAGGCCATCTTCCACTGCTTTCTCAGGCCATAGCAGAGAGCTGGATTGGAAGAGTAGCAGCCGGGACTTGAACCAGCGCTCGTATAGGATGCTGGCACTGCAGGCGGAGGGTTAGCCTGCTACGTCATAGCACCAGCCCCCCTGGATGCAGGTGTCTTAACCTTTAGGCCAGATGCCCATCCCCAGACTTTTTGAAGTGCTTTGTATATTGATTGATCTTCAGGATTAGAATTTTTTTTTCTTTTTCTTTTTTCTTTTTTTTTTGACAGGCAGAGTGGACAGTGAGAGAGAGAGAGACAGAGAGAAAGGTCTTCCTTTGCCGTTGGTTCACCCTCCAATGGCCGCAGTGGCCAGCGCGCACCGCGCTGATCCGATGGCAGGAGCCAGGGGCTTATCCTGGTCTCCCATGGGGTGCAGGGCCCAAGGACTTGGGCCATCCTCCACTGCACTCCCTGGCCACAGCAGAGAGCTGGCCTGGAAGAGGGGCAACCGGGACAGGATCGGTGCCCCGACCGGGACTAGAACCCAGTGTGCCGGTGCCGCAAGGCGGAGGATTAGCCTGTTGAGCCGCAGTGCCGGTAGAATTTTTTTTTAATTAAGATTTATTTATTTATTTGAAAGTCAGAGTTATAGAGAGAGGAGAGACAGAGGTCTTCTATTCACTGGATCACTCCCCAAATGGCAGCAACAGCTGGAGCCGGGCCCCGCTAAAGCTGAAAGCCAGGAGCCAGGAACTTCTTCCAGGTCCCCCACGTGGGTACAGGGGCCCACGCACTTGGGCCATATTCCCAGGCCGCTAGCAGGGAGCTGGCTCAGAAGCAGAGCAGCTGGGGCTTGAATCGGCGCCCACATGGGATGCTGGCACTGCAGGTGGCGGCTTAACCCACTGTGCCATAGCACCGGCCCCAGATTTAGAATTCTTACTGCTTCAAAGAAAATACTGTAGCCAAAGTAACTCCTAAGGTCACTTTGGCAGGAATCTGCTACGCTGTAGCCCTCGGGAAGGGAGGTGTGAGGGCTTCTTAGTTCCGGTAGCTGATCCCCCGTGTGTTGGAGGAGCAGTGGCTGGGTAGGGCCGCCTGCAGGGGCAGTGTTTCCATACTCATCTTCCTGTCCTTCCTTGCAGGAAACACGAAGGAAAGAAGGCATCGTGAAGCTGAAACCTCACGAGGAGCCTCTCCGTTCTGAAATCCTGAGCGGGAAGTTCACCATCTTGGTGAGTCTCCATGTGCCTCTTGGAGCCGTTGTCTGAGCAGGAGTTTGTTCTTAGACCTTGGCTCTGGAGTCTCCACTGTCAGGGGCAAGCATGGAGCACCATGCATTTGGGCTCACAGTGACTCCAGTGTAGCTGAATTGAGGTTACTAGTAACAATTGAAGTTCGGAGACTCAGAGCAGCTTCTTCGCTGGTCCGTTCAGGCCTTGCGTTGGTATCCAGTGTGTCCGAGACTCCTGCTTCATGCAGGTGCTCCACGTGGGCCTTTTGGCCAAGTGTAGGATGCATTTTCTTTAAGGCAGAGGGTGGAAGCCATGGTTCTGTCCTGTGGTTCTCTTCTGCTGGTTTTTCCTGCCATTCTGCCTGGGATATTAGCTAGGCACCCAGGGCGGAATCACCCTTTAATCTCTACCATTGAAGAGCAAAGAGAATCTTTTTTTCCACCACAGGAGTATGGACCAGGAGGGGTGCTGCAGGATGAGGCATGGGTGACCCTAACAGTCCTTCCTTTCGGGAGCGATTGGTGAGGTCGGGGAAGCGTGGCCAGCGTGTGTGCCCTTCCCGAGCCCACGTTGTCGAGGGAGGACGCCTTCGTGGCTGCTGTGGCCTTCTGTCCGCTTTCTGCATGTGACTGTTTGATTGCTCTAGGATGTCCGGGACCCGACGGGAGCCTCCATTGCCCTGTTCACTGCCAGGCTGCATCACCCCCACAAGTCGGTCCAGCACGTGGTACTTCAGGCTCTGTTCTATCTGCTGGACAGAGCTGTGGATAGGTAAGCACAGGGGTGCTCTTTGGGTAGTTTGCCTTCAGACAGAAAGTGACATTCACTGACGTGTTCAGATTCAGTGGTGTCTTGTGTAAAATAATCCACAGGGCTGGCATCACGGGGCAGCAGGGTAAGCTGCCACCTGTGATGCTACATCCAGTATGGGGGCCGTCTGCTCCACTTCCAGTCCAGCTCCGTGATGA
The DNA here is from genome assembly GCF_033115175.1 of Lepus europaeus. NCBI lineage: Eukaryota > Metazoa > Chordata > Mammalia > Lagomorpha > Leporidae > Lepus > Lepus europaeus. The sequence continues at coordinate 112,920,106 of NC_084837.1, forward strand.
TGACCTGGGAAAGCCAGCAGAAGACAATCCAGGTGCTTGGGCCCCTGCACCTATCTGGGAGACCCAGAAGGAGCTCCTGGCTCCTGGCTTCAGCCTGGCTTAGCCTTGGCCATTGTGGCCATTTGGGGAATGAACTGGAGGATGGAAGATCTCTGTGTCTCTCCCTGTCTCTCTCTAACTCTGCTTTCCAAATAAATAAGTAAATCTAAAAGGCAGAGTTACAGAGAGGCAGAGAGAGAGAGAGAGAGAGAGAGAGAGAGAGAGAGAGATGTCTTCCATCCACTGGTTCACTCTCCAAATAGCTGCAACGGCTGGAGCTGCACCAGTCCAAAGCCAGGAGCTTCTTCTGGGTCTCCCACATGGGTGCAGAGGCCCAAGGACTTGGGCCATCTTCCACTGCTTTCCCAGGTTATAACAGAGAGCTGGATCAGAAGTAGAGCAGCCAGGACTTGAACTGGCGCCCATATGGGATGCCAGCACTGTAGGCAACAGCTTTACCCACTGCGCCACAGCACTGGCGATAAATCTTTTTTTAAAAAATAGGAGAATGGGCTGGCATCGTGGTACAAAGAGCAAAGCTGCCGCCTATGATGCTGACATCCCTTGTGGATTCCAGTTCTGGCTGCTCCACTTCTGATCCAGCTTCCTGCTAATGTTCTGGGAAAGGCAGTGGAAGATGATCTAAGTGCTTTGGCCCCTGCCACCCACCTGGGAGACCTGGAAGAAGCTCCTGGCTCCTGGCTTCAGCCTGGCTCAGCCCTGTTTATTGTGGCCATTTGGGGAGTGAACCAGTGATGGAAGATTCTCTCTGTGTGTCTCCTCTTAGCTCTGATTTTCAAATAAATAAATAAATCCTTTTTAAAAAAAAAAGAAGAAATAGCCCATGTCCTCAGGGGCCTGGCGTGGTTTTTGGTGCCTTCATGGTGGTGGGTTTTCTGTCTCTTTACCGCTGTGGCTGTATTTCAGGGTAACAAAACCTGCGAATGCCAACTATTAGCAATTGCTAATGTATCGAGAATTAGTGATTGGAAGAGAGTGAGGAGGAGATGACCTGTGCAGGTTCTTTCTGCTCATATTAAAACCCTCCATGGCTTTCGTCTCTTTGTCTGTAAGAGAGAAAGGATGCCATTCAGCTCGAAGGATGTTGAGAGTTGGTATTCGGGGGAGAGAGTCCAAAAGTATAAATCAGCTTTGGACTAACAGGTGCATAAGTGAAGAGAGCCAGTTCAGGTCATCTCCCTCCCCTCCAGGGTAGGTGGTATTACCACAGTCCTATAGACAAGGAGGCTGAAGCCCCAAGAGGTTATGTGATCACCTGTTGTTCTGGCTGGGCCCGAGATCCTGTTTCTTCCCTCTTGGGCAGAGCTGTTTGTGCCCTGTTAGACTGTCTCTCTGTCATTCTGGTCTTGATGGTTCCCATTTAGTTTGCTGGTGCTCCCAACATGCTTGGCTGGTCCTGTGGGTTCCAAGTGTTACAGAGCTGAGACCTGAGATCGTGAGAGGCTGCTACATACCACGCCAGCCAGGCTGTGGACCTCATGCTGGGATAACTGTGGAGTTCTGAGCTGGGGCTCTGTGTCGTTCACTGCCGTGGTGCTTAGCTTCTGCTCCTGGTGCTCAGTGGGAGAAAGATCCAGCACTCTCTGAGAGGGAGCACCTGCCAAGGCGGGAGGACCAGTGGTGTCAGAGGCCCAAAATCCCCCAGGCAGAGTGGAGTTCCTCAGCCCTTCCCTGTGACTGCTCTCCAGGCATGACTTCCAGAACATGGGTTCCTTTGAAATGCTCATTTCCCAGGAAGTCCAGGCTCAGGGAGTCAGGGCTCTCCATGGGCGCGACGGGAGGAGGACAGTGGCCAAATCTTGCTCCTTCCAGTGTGAGTATCAGGTCCCAGAGGAGGGCCACACGGTAAGCTCAGTGATAACTTGGACAGTCCCCAGCTCCTCCTTCAAGACCCCCGGTGACACTCCGTCGTCCTCAGGGTGCCTACAAACCCAGTAGAGGCCCTGTTTTCTTCCAGGGATGGAGAGTTCTGGTTTCCTGTGCTGTCTTGACCCAGAACATCTTCCTCCTCCCCTCTTCATGGCTGAATGCTGCCCTTGTCTCAGGCCCAGTTTCTGTGACTGGCTCCCTCCCTACTCCAACCTGTAATAATTAAAATTGTGTTTACTCTGCCTTTATTAGCAGGTGTGTTAGTTCATTTTCTGTTGCTAATAACACAATACCACAGGTTGTGTTTAATAAAAGAAACTTATTTAGGCTCACAGCTCTTGAGGTCAAGGTTGAGAGGCCAGGCTGCATTTGATGGTGACCTTCTTGGTGGCAGAGCTCCGGTGATGACCTCACAGCGATGACATCACAGAGCAACAGGCAGGGAGCATGGTCTCTCCCTTCTTGTAAAGCCCCAGGATTCACTCAGGGGGCTCCACCCTACATCCTTAGCTGATCCTTGTCACCTCCCAAGTCCCCATCTCCAGAGCCAAGTCGCCGTCGTTCCTGCACCTCACAGTGGGGACTGAACTCCCGTGTGAGCTTCAAAGGGGACAAGCATACTCAAACCATAGCAGCAGATGTTACCTGTGCCAGCACTGCGCACTGAGTCACACATCGCCCCGGGGTGTCCTTTGTCCCTGTGCCAGCACTGCGCACTGAATCACACATCGCCCCGGGGTGTCCTTTGTCCCGCACTACGTCCAGCTTTTTCATCTTGCACTAGCACGTGAGTGCTGTGGGGCCAGGGAGTCCTTTGTGACGTCTGTAACGGAGATGTCTGCACGTGGAGAGGAACGCCGCCGTCCTCTTCGGAGCCACCAACCCGGTCTTGTTCCACTGCTTGCCCAGTGTACACCTCCTACCCTTGGCTGTTTGGAACCAAACATCTTGGTGCTGCCCCGAATCTGAAAACGCGGCAGGGCAGCAGTCGACCGTCAGTGTAAACGCCCCCTTCTGCGCCTGGGACCCGTGAGCGTTGCACTGTGCTCTCCCTGAGCCAACTGGGTGAGCACCTTCTCCCAGGATACACAGCCAAGATCTGGATGTGCCGGGCTGCTTTCTGGTACACTTCCTTTATTTTTATTTATTTATTTATTTTTTTTTTTACAGGCAGAGTGGATAGTGAGAGAGAGAGAGAGACAGAAAGGTCTTCCTTTTTGCCGTTGGTTCACCCTCCAATGGCCGCTGCGGCCGGCGCATCGCGCTGATCCGAAGCCAGGAGCCAGGTGCTTCTCCTGGTCTCCCATGCGGGTGCAGGGCCCAAGCACTTGGGCCATCCTCCACTGCCTTCCCGGGCCATAGCAGAGAGCTGGCCTGGAAGAGGGGCAACCGGGATAGAATCCGGCGGCCCAAACCGGGACTAGAACCCTGTGTGCCAGCGCCGCAAGGCGGAGGATTAGCCTGTTAAGCCACGGCGCCAGCCGGTACACTTCCTTTAAACCCTGCTGCAGGCTGCGGCCATGAGGGGAAAACCGCAGCACTGTGAACTTGGCCCTGGGAGCGTATGCAAACGGAGTTTCTGGACCTGGGTAGTCTACACAACAACTGTACCACATTATTTTTTTATGACACTTTAAAAATTTTATGTTTATTTATTTATTTGAGAGAGAGACAGTCCTCACATGCTCCCATCTGCTGGTCGCTCCAGTGCTTGCCGTAGCCAGGAGCAGGGAATTCCATTCAGGTCTCCTGTGCTGCTGACAGGGACCCAGCCTCTGGAGCTGGCCCCTGCTGCTTCCAGACGGCAGGAAGCTGCAGTCAGGAGGGGGTCTGGGGCCTGAAACATGGGATGCAGGTGTCCCAGGTGGCCACGCGCTGCCCCGTGCCACACAGTTAGCAGCGCTTTGATCCTGGGGGATCGTGGGCTGACCGGGCTTGCGAGCAGGAGTCAAGGAGATTCAGCATTCTTGTAAGCATGATGTGCCGGTTGAAGCTAATTTGCAGAAAAACTCGGACCTGCCTCAGAGTAGAGATTTTGAAATATACGTCCCGAGTGGGTGCGTCTGCCTTGGAATCTTACAGTGAGGGAGGTGTGGAGGCTTCCAAGAGGAGGGGCACAAAGTCAGGTTAGGGATTGCACTGAGACTCTCTCTTCATTTCAGGACGTGTTCTGTGTCACACACTTCTCTCAGTGCTAGATGTGCGTGAGCACTGTTACCGTCTGTGAGTGGTGCCGCCCCATAGCTCAGTCTAATGGCGTTGGGGTGTGGTGGCAGAAGCACACAAGGATCTGGGTTGGTGGGGATTCAACTTTTAGATGCCTTTGTGATTCAAGAAGGTTAGAGCGAAGGACCTCTTTGTGTCTTCACGTGTTCCTTAGCTCAACCTGGGAATAAGTGCAGTGCCTCTTAATCTGATCTTTGAGATGCTTTCCAAAGACCACTTGTGGGTTTATTCTCCTCTTCCATTGAGTCAGAGATAAGTTCACCATCAGTGAGCTCAGAGGAAGTTCTGTTTTGTACTATTTCCCGTGGGTCTAGCATATTTTCCTGGCGAGGGGCTTCCTGTCTAATGAAATACTGCTCAGGGACCTTCCATTTTCAAGGGCTGTGCTAGGAGCTGTTGTGGGTATCGCCCCCTTGGAGAGAACCGCATGGCTGCGCCAGGCAGGATCGTCTTAGGGCTGGAACAATTCACAGGAAGGTTGGCAGGAGGGCGGTGAGGGGTGTGGAGTACATTTGACTGCAGGTACCATGCAGCCATGGGAGAGGGAACTTTTATTTATTTATTTGAAAGGCAGAGTTACCGAGAGAGGGAGAGAGGTGGGGAGAAAGGTAGAGTAGAGAGCATGTTTCCATCCGCTGGTTCACTCCCCAAATGGCCACGGCCAGCTGAAGTTGGGCCCGCCGGAACCAGGAGCTTGGAACGTGGTGGCTGGCTCCCGAGTCCTTGGGCCGCCTGCTGCTTTTCCGGCGTGTTAGCAGGGAGCCGGGTTGGCGGCTGAGCAGCTGACGCTCACGTCGGAGGTCGTGTGGAAGGCGGGCGTTGCAGGCAGTGGCTTGACCTGCTGCGCCACAGTGCCAGCCCCCGTAGAGGGACCTTCCAGAGTGTTAGGACTTGGACAGGCAAACTTGGACGGCAGGGAAAACCGTTGGAAGACTGGCGGCTTTTCTCTGGAGCATCCCCGCTCCAGGAGTCTGGCAGTTGGTGACTCTGGGTGAGACGGCGGAGGTCAGCCATGTTTTATAAGGGCGCTGTGCAGGCGGGCAGTCGTTTGGATCCCAGACGTGTCCCCTGTGCTGTCTCTGTGCTGCCTTACGCGTTCATCCTGCCCCGCCCATCTTGCTGCCTGTAACTGTTTGTGCTCATTGCTTGCTTTACAGCTTTGAAACGCAGAGGAACGGGCTGGTGTTTATCTATGACATGTGTGGCTCCAATTACGCCAACTTTGAGCTGGATCTTGGCAAGAAAGTCCTAAACCTGCTGAAGGTAAGGCTGTGGGAGGGCCTCTCCACCTCCGCCAGCGATTGGGTTTTAAGATTTTGGGATGGGGGAGATTGAGGAGTGGACTAAGAGGCAGACATTATACTCCGTTTAAAGGTCACCTGTGAATGATAACGAATGCCCGCTTCTTCAGAGCAAGAAATGGGCTAAGTGAAGTGGAACGAGCTAACGTAAAGAAAGCACAGACTTGGCCGGCGCCGTGGCTCAACAGGCTAATCCTCCGCCTTGCGGTGCCGGCACACCGGGTTCTAGTCCCGGTTGGGGCACCGATCCTGTCCCGGTTGCCCCTCTTCCAGGCCAGCTCTCTGCTGTGGCCCGGGAGTGCAGTGGAGGATGGCCCAAGTGCTTGGGCCCTGCACCCCATGGGAGACCAGGATAAGCACCTGGCTCCTGCCATCGGAACAGCGTGGTGCGCCGGCCACAGCGCGCTACTGCGGCGGCCATTGGAGGGTGAACCAACGGCAAAAGGAAGACCTTTCTCTCTGTCTCTCTCTCTCTCTCTCTCACTGTCCACTCTGCCTGTCAAAAAAAAAAAAAAAAAAAAAAAGAAAGCACAGACGTGCTGAGGCTTGGTGAAGCGCTGCTGAGCCCCAGAACGGCATCGCCTGGCCAGCGATTTTATGGACATTTTTGGTCTCAATCTAGTCTGAAAGATGTTTTAAATTTCAGAGTAGTCCATAAAGCTGTGCATGTAGAGTTATGCGCAGAGGGCTGTACACAGAGATGATAGCATCAGAATCCCTTATCCCAGACTCTTAGGTGCAGAGGGGTTTTCTTGTTTGTTTGTTTTTACTTTTTGAACTTTTTTTTTTTTTTTAGTATTTATTTTTACTTACTTGAAAGGCAGAATTATACAGCGGGGAGGAGACGTATTTCCTATCTTCTGGTCCATTCCCCAATACCCTGGAGTTGTGCCAGGTTGAAGCCAGGAGTCTGGAACTCCACTGGGTCTCCCACATTGGCGGCAGGGACTCAAGTACTTTTGTGTCATGGTCTGCTGCCTCCCAGGATGCATTAGCAGGAAACTGGATCAGAAAATTGTAGCTGGGACTTAAATCAGCACTCCGATGAGCTGTCGGCATCGCAAGCAGCAGCTTGGTCTGTGCCACACACCCTCCCCTCTCATCGAACTTTGAGAGGTAACTTAGGGACGGGCGTTTAGCCTAGTGGTTAGGATACCTGTGTCCCATATCCGAGAGCCTGGGTTTGATTTGCAGCTCCAGCCTCCTGCTCATGCAGACCCTGGGAGGCAGTGGGATGGCTCACGTGACTGGGTTCCTGCACCCACATGGGAGATCAGGCTCCAGCCTTGGCTGTTGCAGACATTCGGGGAGTGAATCGGTGATAGAAGCTTCCTCTGTGTCCCTCCACCTCTCAAATAGAGTAATATTATAATAATAATATAAAATAATAATATAATATAAAATAATATATATGCCACGCTGCAATCAAACAATGAATGGGAAAGAATAAAGACTATAAACAGGCTCTGTTGTTTTTGGTTAGATTTGTTTCCCAATGAATTTTTGGACTAACCCCATAAAAGAAATTCAAAGTTTTCGATGCTATTTGGATTTCAGAATCAAGGTCATGTAGATCTGTGTGTACAAATTTATAAAGCAAAGCAGTGCCACGAAGTTTTACCTTTACTAAGCACAGTCACTTTGATTGTTCTGTTTCCTGTACTTCTGAAATGTCAGTCGTGGGGCTGGCGTTGTAGGGAGCGGGAAAAGCCCCAGCCTGTGGTGCTGGCCTCCCATATGGGCGCCAGTTCGAATCCTGGCTGCACCACTTCTGATCCAGCTCCCTGCTGATGGCCTGGAAAAGCAGAGGAGGATGGCCCAAGTGCCTGAGCCCCTGCACCCATGCAGGAGACCTGGATGGAGCTTCTGGCTCCTGGCTTCAGCCTGGCCCAGTCCTGGCCATTGAGGCCATTTGGAGAGTGAACCAGAGGATGGAAGATTTATCTTTCTGTGCCTCCCCCTCTCTGTACCTCTTCCTTTGTCATGACAACTACAGATTGATTCCAGAGCTCAGGTCCCAGCCTGCAGCTGAGAACGTCCGTGTGGGAGTCTGTGGTCTCTGCCCAGGACCTCACTGGCGAGTGCTGTTGAGCTAGGTTTCCAGAAGCGCTCGTCTGCTGTCAGAGCAGTGCAGCACAGTGACGTGAAGGGGGTGTGGTGCTAGGCTTTGTTTCCTGGGACTTCCCTCAGTTGATGTCGTGTTACCAGAATTCATGTTGTGGCGGGCGGCTGCGATTCATCCCTCTGTCTGCCTCACCCGCTGATGGATTCACACTCACACTGTGCACGGCTCCTTGTGTTGCTTCCTGATTTTTGTTATGATGAACAGTGTTTCTATGAGCATTCCTTTTTGTAAAAAATCAATTTTTTAAAACGTCTTTATTTATTTATTTATTTTTATTTTTTTGACAGGCAGTTAGACAGTGAGAGAGACAGAGGGAAAGGTCTTCCTTCCGTTGGTTCACCCCCCAAATGACTGCGCGCTGCGCCAATCTGAAGCCAGGAGCCAGGTGCTTCCTCCTGGTCTCCCATGTGAGTGCAGGGCCCAAGGACTTGGGCCATCCTCCACTGCCCTCCCAGGCCACAGCAAAGAGCTGGACTGGAAGAGGAGCAACTGGACAGAACTGGCGCCCCAACCGAGACTAGAACCTGGGGTGCCGACACTGCAGGTGGAGGATTAGCCTAGTGAGCTGCGGCACCGGCCTGTTTTTATTTATTTTGACTTATTTGAAAGGCAGAGTTGAGAGAGCAAGAGTGAGGAGAGAGAGATCTTCCATCCACTGGTTCACTCCCCAGTGCCTACAACAGCCAGGGCTGGCTCAGGCCAAAGCTGGGAGCCAGGAACTCAGCCTGGGGCTCCCCTGTGTGTGGCAGGGATCCAGGTCCTTGAGCCATCGCTGATGCCTCCCAGGGTGTGAACATTCTTTTTTTTTTTTAAGAGATTCCCCCTCCCTTTTTTTTTTTTTTTTTTTTTAAGATTTATTTTATTTATTTGAAAGGAAGAATTAGAGAGAGAGAGAGAGAGATGGAGAGATAGGGAGAGAGAAATCCTCCATCTTCTGGTTCACTCCCAAAATGGCCTCAATGGCCAGGGCTGGGCCAGGCCAAAGCCAGGAGCCAGGAGTTTCATCCGGTAAAGCACATGGATGTAGGGTCCCAAGCACTTGGGCTATCCTCGTCTTCTTTCCCAGGCACATCAGCAGGGCGCTGGATTGGAAGTGGAGCAGCGGGACTCTAACTGGCACCCATATGCATTGGCAGTGTTGCAGGTGGTGTTTTTACCGGCTACACCACAACGCCGGCCCCAAGCGTCCTCCTCTGTGCCTTTGCTGCGTGTGTGCCTGTGTCTGTGGGGAGTGTTTCTCTACCATTTTTTCTTTCATTATTGGCTCACTAATAAGCCTTTTTTCCTGTGATCATTGTTTGCCTAATGAAATTTTAACACCGTACATATACTGTATATCTCTTTATACATGAAAAGGAAGAAAAGGAAGAATAAGGTGTTTTTTTTTTAAGATTTATTTATTTACGTGAGACAGAGTTACAGAGAAAGAGATGGAGAGACAGAGAGGTCTTCCATCCGCTGGTTCACTCCCCAAATGGCTGCAAGGCAAGAACCGTGCTGATCCGAAGCCAGGAGCCAGGAGCTTCCTCCGTTCTCCCACGTGGGTGCAGGGGCCCGAGGACTTGGGCCATCTTCTACTGCTTTCCCAGGCCCAGCAGAGAGCTGGATTGGAAGAGATTATAGGACTCCAGGGCTGCGGGCAGATGCTCACCCTGCTGCGCCGCTGTGCCGGCCTGGCTGTTTTTTTTTTAAGGTTTATTTATGGGGCCAGGTAAAGCATTGGAGCCATTGCTTTCTGCCTTCCAGTGCATTAGCAGGAAGCTAGATGGGAACAGAGCTGCGACGTGAACCCAGACACTCTGATCTGAAACGTGGGCTTAACAAATAGCATCGCAGCCAAACGCTCACCCCAGTTTGCTAAAGTTACACCACAAGATTCACCATTTAAAACATTTCAAGTTTACAGTTCATTCGGAATTGAGTGCTTTCACAGTGTGACTGTCACCACTCTCCATCGTCTACCCCATCCCCCGTGCTCCTGGCAAGCTGTGCTCCGCTCTGTCTCTGAGTTTACCTGTTGTAGATCTCATGTGAGTGCCTGTGCCGTGTTGTAGCACGTACAAGAGTGTGTTCTCCACACCGGGTAGGGCTTCCTTGTGTGTACGTGCCGCCTTCTCCTGCTCCAGTGATCTGTGGGTAGACCTTGGGTTGTCCCCTGCCTGTGGCTGTTGTAGATACCTGTTGGAGTTCCTGCTTTTGATTCTTCCATGTGTACACACTCAGAAGTGGAATTGTTGGTTCCGTTAAGACATCAGTGTGCTGGGAGTTTTCATGTTTAAATTTTTTATTAGGTAGGCAGACAGACAGGGATAGTTCCCATACAGTGGCCCACGCCTCAGATGCCTACAACTGTGAGGACTGGGCTGGGGCCCGAGCTAGAAGCTCCATCTGATCTCCATGTGGGGGGGTAGCAGGAACTTAAGCAACTGGACCATCATCCACTACTTCCAAGGTATATTTAGCAGGAAGCTGGATCAGAAGCACAGAGTAGCTGAGACTGGAACCAGGAATCCCCGTGTGGGATGCGGGTGTCCCAAGCTGTGGCTTAACCTGTTATGTGCCACAATGCCCACCCACCTTTTAAACTAAGAAGATACCTCTGAGACAGGATTATTTGTCCACAGATTATGAATATTGTTATATCTAGTTTATACGTCATCAGATTGTGCTCCATAAAAGTATAAAAATAAGTATGTTGTCACCAGCAACTATGACTAATTTCTTCCTTGAACCATTTCAGAACTATACACTGAATTTTCTCCTATTTTTGGATTTGAAATTCTGGAATGAGTGGCCAGCGTTGCGTCCCAGCAGGCTAAGCTGTCCCCTGTGATATGGGCGACCCACAGGGGCCCTGGGTCAGGTCTCTGCTGCTCTGTTTCTCATATGGCTCCCTGCTTGATGCACTTGGGAAAGCGATAGAAGATGGCCCAGGTGCTGGGGCCTGCACCCAGGTGAGAGGCCTGGATAGAGCTCCAGACTCCTGGCTTTGGCCTGGCCCAGCCCTGGTCACTGTGGCCGTTTGGGAGTGAACCATTGGCTCTCTCTTTGTCTCTCCCTCTCTCTCTCTAATTCTGCCTTTCAAATAAATAAATAAATCTTAAAAAAAAAAAAAAAAAAAGAACACTAGTATAAAAAAAGAAATTCTAAAACGCTGCTTGTTTTTGGGTATTAACAAAGCTGCATCTTCTTTTCTAGTGTTCTCACTCTGTTCACGTGTCCTCCTCTGAGAATAGTGAGATACTACAGGTGTTTCATTGTCTTCCTGTAAAAATCCAAGGAAACAGTGACAGAGCCAACCAAACTCCTGTTGCTTAGGAATCCATACCATGGTCGTCGTCTTCTTTTATTTTTTTAATTTTATTTATTTGTTTGAGAGGCAGAGTTACAGACGGTGAGAGGGAAAGACAGAGAGAAAGGTCTTCTATCCACTGGTTCACTCCCCAAATGGCTGCAACAGCTGGAGCTGCGCTGATCCAAAGCCAGGAGCCGGGAGCTTCTTCTGGGTCTCCCATGCGGGTGCAGGGAGACCATCTTCTGCTGCTTTCCCAGGCCACAGCAGAGAGCTGGATCAGAAGAGAAGCAGCCGGGACCGGAACCAGCGCCCATATGAGATGCCGGCGCCACAGGCCGAAGATTAACCTAGTGCACCACGGCGCCGGCCCTGTACCATGGTCTTCTTAGTGCTGTCACTGGGAAATCCCCTGCCATCCTCCTCCTCACGCAATTTTAAGTAGAAATTTATTTTATTTGACTGAGAAAGAGAGAGCTGCCATCCATAGGTTCACCCCCCAAGTGCTCACAACTAGTGCGGCTGCGCTGAGGCCAGAGCCAGGAGCCGGGGACTCAACCTCAGGGTCCCTCAGGCGGGCGGCGAGAAGGCAGTCACTGGGCAGCTGCAGTAGGGACTGGGACTTGAACCTAAGCACTGGTTACAGGACGTGGCTGTCTTTTCTGTTTTTGTTTTAATGTATTTATTCTTATTGAAAGACAGAGCGAGACAGAGACGGAATGACCTTCCATCTGCTGTGTGACTTCTCAGTTGCCCACAACCACCAGGGCTTGGTGGCCCACTCAGTGCCATTCTTGACACTGGCTTATTATTAGTGATTTTCATCATATTCAGGTTTTTAAACAAAGATATATTTATTTATTTGAAAAGCAGAGTTAGAGAGAGAGAGAGAGAGAGGGGGGAGGGGAGGGGAGAGGAGAGGAGAGTGCTTTTATATGGATCATATAACATGCATACTGAAAATGAACTTTATTTTATATTTAGTTTTTTTGATTATAAGGCAATTCAAGAAAATGTCTGCGCTTCACTAATCAGTGGAGGGAGGATTGATGTTTTCTAAAGTGCTGTCCTCTGCCGTCCAGGGGGCTGTGCCGCTGTCCTCTCCCGTCCAGGGGTCCAGGGGGCTGTGCCGCTGTCCTCTCCCGTCCAGGGGGCTGTGCCGCTGTCCTCTCTGTCCTCTCCCGTCCAGGGGGCTGTGCCGCTGTCCTCTCTGTCCTCTCCCGTCCAGGGGGCTGTGCCACTGTCCTCTCCCGTCCAGGGGGCTGTGCCGCTGTCCTCTCCCGTCCAGGGGGCTGTGCCGCTGTCCTCTCTGTCCTCTCCCGTCCAGGGGGCTGTGCTGCTGTCCTCTCTGTCCTCTCCCGTCCAGGGGGCTGTGCCGCTGTCCTCTCTGTCCTCTCCCGTCCAGGGGGCTGTGCCGCTGTCCTCTCTGTCCTCTCCCGTCCAGGGGGCTGTGCCGCTGTCCTCTCTGTCCTCTCCCGTCCAGGGGGCTGTGCCGCTGTCCTCTCCCGTCCAGGGGGCTGTGCTGCTGTCCTCTCCCGTCCAGGGGGCTGTGCTGCTGTCCTCTCTGTCCTCTCCCGTCCAGGGGGCTGTGCCGCTGTCCTCTCTGTCCTCTCCCGTCCAGGGGGCTGTGCCGCTGTCCTCTCCCGTCCAGGGGGCTGTGCTGCTGTCCTCTCTGTCCTCTCCCGTCCAGGGGGCTGTGCCGCTGTCCTCTCTGTCCTCTCCCGTCCAGGGGGCTGTGCCGCTGTCCTCTCCCGTCCAGGGGGCTGTGCCGCTGTCCTCTCCCATCCAGGGGGCTGTGCCGCTGTCCTCTCTGTCCTCTCCTGTCCAGGGGGCTGTGCCGCTGTCCTCTCTGTCCTCTCCCGTCCAGGGGGCTGTGCCGCTGTCCTCTCTGTCCTCTCCCGTCCAGGGGGCTGTGCCGCTGTCCTCTCCCGTCCAGGGGGCTGTGCCGCTGTCCTCTCCCGTCCAGGGGGCTGTGCCGCTGTCCTCTCTGTCCTCTCCTGTCCAGGGGGCTGTGCCGCTGTCCTCTCTGTCCTCTCCCGTCCAGGGGGCTGTGCCGCTGTCCTCTCTGTCCTCTCCCGTCCAGGGGGCTGTGCCGCTGTCCTCTCCCGTCCAGGGGGCTGTGCTGCTGAACGTTTTGCTTGCTTGTTTAAAGTCTGCTGTCGTACCTTTCAGTAAAGGTTTAGAACTATGTTTCATTTATTTTTCATGTTTATGGAATTTCTAGGTTAAAAACTAACGTGTGTTTTAGAGCATCTGTATGTATGCTTTACATTATATTATGCTTTGACACAAGTACAATACATTACTGTAAACAGGAGTGTTTTAATATGGGTTTAATATTTACATAAAAGGCGTAAGTGTGCCTCTGACGTAGAGCATGTATATATACAAACTGTCAGCCCTTGAGAACATCGTCTGATGAGGAGGAGAAAGTTAGGGTGTGTGGTTGGTGTGTGAACGCAGGAGTGCTGTTATGATCAGAAGTTTTTGCCATATTTTGATGTTATTTATAGGATCGATAATTTTATCACATTTATCTTTATTTAAAATACTCTTAGACTAGAAAAATTTCCTTGTGGGACTTTGAGTTTGATTTTTACTGTTTTTTTTTTTTTTTTTTCTGTGTGAAATTATGTGTTTGTGCATGAAATTTTAAAAACAAAATTAAGATTATAGTTTTAACTCTGTTGAATGTAAGGTTTTTTTAAAAAAGATTTATTTATTTGAAAGAGTAACAGAGAGGAAAAAGAGAACGCGATCTCTCCTTTACTGTTCTGTTCCCCAGATGGCTGCGACAGCCGACGCTGTGCCAGGCTGAAGCCAGGAGCAGGGACTCCATCTTGGTCTTCCAGTTGGGTGGCAGGGACTCAAGTACTTGAGCCTTCATTCCAGGCACATTAGCAGGGAGCCGACGGGAAGCGGGGCAGCCAGGACTTGAACTGGCACTCTGATGTGGCCTGTGGGCATGATAAGCGGTGGCTTAAACCCATTGTACCACAATGCCAGCCCTTAGTGTGAGATTCTGTGTGGGGGCTGGCGCTGTGGTGTAGCGGGTAAAGCTGCCACCACCTGCAGTGCTGGTATCCCATATGGGTGCCAGTTCAAGTCCTGGCTACTCTACTTCTGATCCAGCTCTCTGCTATGGTCTGGGAAAGCAGTGGAAGATGGCCCAACTCCTTGGGCCCCTATACCTGCATGGGAGACCTGGAAGAAGGTCCTGGATCTTGGCTTCAAATCAGCACAGCTCTGACCATTACGGCCATCTGGGGAGTGAACCAGTGGATGGAAGGCCTCTTTCTCTCTCTCTGCTTCTGCCTCTCTAACTCTGCCTTTCAAAAAAAAATAAAAATCTTTAAAAAAATTATATGTGAACATTTCTAATTTATAAAAATTCTTTGAAATGTTCATTGTAAAGGTTATATAATAGTCTGTTGTAAGATACATCATTTTGTTAGCCACTACTCATTTTGGACATACACATATTTTTTCCAGTTTTAAAGTGTTATTTTTAATTATCAAAAATAAATGTCGGAGTGGCCATTTGGCACAGTTGGGAAGTTGGTTGAGACACCTGCATAGTGTGCTGCAGTACCTGGGTTCAAGTCCTGCTCCCGTGCCCCATTTCAGCTTCCTGCTAATGTACACCCTAGAAGGCAGCAGTGAGTGGCTGCAGTACTTGGAGGTCCCTGCCAGTCACGTGGGAGACCCAGATGGAATTGGCTCCTGGCTTTGGCCTGGCTTGGTTCAGTCTGGCTACTGTGGGCATTTGGGGAGTGAACACCATAGTGGATGGAAGATCTCTTTCTTTATATCTGTGTATCTCTGCCTTTCAAATAAATATCAAAAAATAAGTAAAACTTAAAAAAAAATGTGCAGGGGCCAGATAGTAGAGCAGATAAGGCCACTGCCTATGACACCAGCATCCCATGTCGGTGCTGGTTAGTGTCCTGGCTGCTCCACTTGTCATCCAGGTCCCTTCTGATGGCCTGGGAAAGCAGTGGAACATGGCCTAAGGGTTTGGGTCCCCGCCACCCACATGGGAGACCCGGAATAAACTCCTAGCTCCTGGCTTTGGCCTGACCTAGCCTTGGTCATTGCGGGGAAGTGAATTAGCTAATGGAAGATCCCTGTCTCTGTCTCTCCCTCTCTCTGAATCTCTGACTTTAAAATAAGATCTTTGAAGAAATAAATATTCTTTTTATTATCTTTGTGTTTTGTTATTTCTTTAGGATAGAATGTCAGAAATGGGGTTGATCTGAGGCAATCTGTGTTTTACAGATATGCAGCGCCAGCCGTCTTCCTAAAGAGGCCTCTGATTGCTAGTCCACAGCTGTAATTGAAGGGAGCTTATCAGTAATTCAGATGGACCAGGCCTGGGTTGTACTGCTTCTCTGAGCAAGAGGCCATTATAACTTCACCTGGCTGGTGGTGTGGGTGGGGATATAGGTATTTCTGCAGACCTTTTTTTTTTTTTTTTTTTAAGGTTTATGTATTCATCTGAAAGGATGAAGGCAGAGTTATAGGAAGAGAAAGATCTCCCACCCTCTGGGTAACACTCCAAAGGGCTGCAGTGGCTGGACTGGGCCATGCCAAAGCCAGGAGCCTGGAATTCCGCTGTGTCTCTCATGTGTCTCTCATGTGGGTAGCAGGGCTCAAGCCCTTAGGCCGTCTTCCACTGCTTTCCCAGGCGTTCTCAGGGAGCTGGTTGGAAGTGGAGCAGCCAGGACTTGTGCCAGCACTCACATGGGGTGCTGGGATCGAAGGCACAGCTTAACCCTGCTGTGCCGCAGCGCCAGCCCCCCCAGACCGGTTTGGGATGTGGCAGTTATGGGGGCCTCGAGCGGTCAGACCTTGGAACGAGTGGCTGCATCGTCAGCGTATTCTCAGACTTTGGTGACCATGCCTTTTTTTCTGGGAGCCGCACGTTCTCTTGGGAGTGTTGGTGGATTCCTCAAAGCGTAGAACTGAAAAGTAGCTGGGGAGAACTAAGCTGCATGTTGGCTGAGAAATCAGGCGTTTGAAAGTGGCAAAAAGAATGGGTTGGGACCGGCGTTGTGGTACAGCAGGTTTAGCCACCACTTAGAGTGCCTGCGTCCCGTGCAGAGTGCCACCTTGAGTCCTGGCTGCTCTACTTCTGACCCAGCTCCCTAGGAACGTGCCTGGGAGGTCTGCCAATGATAACCCAGTCCTTGGGCCCCTGCCACTCATGTGGCAGACCTGAATGGAGCTGCGGGCTCCTGGCTTCAGCCTGGCCCAGCCCTGGCTGTTGGGGCCACCTGAGGAGTGAACCGGTGAAGGGAAGATCTCTGTCTCTCTGTCACTCTGTGTTTCAGGTAAATAAGTAACTAAATAAATCTTTAAAAAGGAGAGAGAGCGAGCGAGGGTGGGGGTAAAGACAACAGGGTAGAAAATGTTTTTCCCCAGTTTCATCTCTGTGATTCCTGGACATGGGTTTCCATTTTGAATGCCAGTATTGCAGGGAACCTTGCCCAGAGAAGGGCTGTGGTGTTGGACAGCAGCGTGGTGAGGAGCGGATGGGCTCTGACCTTCGTGCCTTGTGCAGAGTGCGGAGCCTCCTTTCCTCAGACCTCATGGGCATGTTTGCCCACCTCATCCTGTTATTGATTGAATAAACACCCACCTAGATGAAGAGATGGGTGAGATAGATAAATGGTGCTAAGAGATCGGCCTAAATGAAAGTGTAAGACCCCGAAAGGTGTCTCACGATCCGAACGACCCCAGATGCACGAATTCCACTCCAATCGATGCAAAGAGCATGAGGAAGTTTATTACATCTGCGCAGATGGGCCGTCTCAGTAACACTACAAAGCAGTGCAGAGAGAACGACCCCGACCATCAATTGCCCAGAGTATTTAAGGCTTAAAACCACAACATTAGCATATCTCCACAGCATTACAAAAAATCACAAGGTAAAGGGTTTTTACAGGGTAAAGGAACAAAATACTTGAGCAAGCACAAATACGGGGTCATCAGGACATAGGTTGGGTACATTTTCGGTCAACTTCTGCTTTTATGGTTCCCAAAAACTTAACATAGCTCCTAAACTAATTATCACATGCTACAGGTTCAACCAAAGTTCGATTATCTCATAAAAGCATTTTGCAAGCCCAGCTATTTTGCACAAAAGCAGAACAGTATGCAGTTAGCTCACAAGCAACTCCATTTTAAACCTGCCCAATTTCTTCTACCCTTGTTAACATTATTTTAGGGTCTCACAAAAGATTATGAAAGAGAAATGTTTCTTTACTGTTTCATGTATTAATATTTCTAATTTTTCCTTTAAGTATTTTTTTTAAAGATTTATGTATTTATTTGCAAGTCAGAGTTACACAGAAAGAGGAGAGGCAGAAAAAGAGAGAGAGGTCTTCCATCTACTGGTTCACTCCCCAATTGGCTGTAACGGCCGGAGCTGAGCTGATCCGAAGCCAGGAGCCAGGAGCTTCTTCTGAGTCTCCCACGTGGGTGCAGGGGCCCAAGAACTTGGGCCATCTTCTACTGCTTTCCCAGGCCATGACAGGGAGCTGGATTGGAAGTGGAGCAGCTGAACCGGCATCCATATGGGATGCCCGCACTGCAGGCTGGGGCGTTAACCCGCTGCGCCACAGCGCCAGCCCCTCCTTTAAGTTTTAATAAGCAGAACTTTTCTAAGCATTCATGTACGTGTGCTGATGTGTTAACATCTGTAGGGTAATTGCTGATAAGAAAAGCCAGAGTAGGTTTCTGGCCATAAAGCTTATGGCCAACATGAACTCAGTTAATTTAACGAGTCCACCAGCTTCCAGTTTCCTTATTTCTTTCAACGAATTTTCTCTTCACTGCTGCGGAGAAACCAGAATTAGCCTGTCGCCTCCTCCTGCTGGGTAGAATGGGGACCAGAGCAGGGAACCGCAATGCACGGCTGGAAGTCCCACATCCCACAGGCCCGTCTCTCCCGTTCTCTCCCCAGGGAGCGTTTCCTGCCCGCCTGAAGAAGGTGCTGATCGTGGGGGCGCCCATGTGGTTCCGGGTGCCCTACTCCGTGGTCAGCCTTCTCCTGAAGGACAAAGTCCGGGAGCGGGTAAGGCCAGCTGGCGGGGCAGGTGGGGCAGGCGGGTGGGCGGGGCCAGCAGGGCAGGTGGAGCAGGCGGGTGGGCGGGGCCAGCGGAGCAGGTGGGGCAGGCGGGTGGGCGGGGCAGGTGGGGCAGGCGGGGCAGGCGGGTGGGCGGGGCCAGCAGGGCAGGTGGGGCAGGTGGAGCAGGCAGGCACGCTGGGCAGGCCGGCCAGGCCGGCCCCTTCTCCCCACGCCGGGCAGACACGGCCCCTTCTGCCTTCCAAACTCCTCCTGGCTGTCTGCCATGTTCCTTCCTCGCTCTGGAGCGTCCCTTGCTCACTGCCCCACAGCTCCCTGAGCTGGGGCCTGGGCTTCCGGCTCTCAGGAAGCGCTGGAGGACTGTCCTGAAGTGCCGGGGGATGGCTGTTAGCCTGGTGCTGCACAGGCCTTGCCCCGTTGCAGTATAACTGTGCTAGTTGAACTGGGCTTTGAGTTCGTTCCACTGGAAACGCCACAGTGACAGAGGAGAGTCCCCGTGTCCCTGTGTCTCGTCCTGCTTTTACTCCTGGCATTTTCCCCTTAAAACAGCTTGTTGCTTCTCATTTTCAAAAGTGTTGTCCAAAATTACCTTAACTTTCTTACAGCCTCCTGAGTGCCTCAGGGCTGACAGATAATGGCAGCCCCTCAAAGAAGGGGCGTATGAAACGTTGACACAATAGGGGAAGACAAAGATCTTTTTGAAATATTCCTATCAGAGATTTTTGTGGCAAGGATTACAAAGTTAAATGAATACTAACACAGACCTTTGTAGCGGAGGCAGTGTGGCCTGGAGAGGGAGTGAAGGCTTTGGCTCGGAGATGCGAGAGAATTTCCCAAAATTCCTTGGGCAAGTTCTTGCACTCGAATTACAGGAATTAATTATCCGGGAGATGCACACATAAACTCAGGACGAATTAAGCAGTTTTTACGGTCCAGGCAGTGGGCCCTGGGGAACAGGAAGAGGCAGCCTTGCCCGTGACGTGAGGCGTCCACGTGGAAGGACCCCCATGGGCTCTGAGACCCAGAAGCACCGCCCCATGCCTCGGGCAGTCAGCACGGCTTCATACCCGAGGCGAGCTACGAGCTGGTCCGCGAAGGGGCAGAGGGGCAAGGGGTGGTTCCCCGAAAGGCACCAGCAGAGGCACCAGGTCCGGGAGGAGCAACAGCATTCCCATTCTGCCGCGATGCCGGCGAGAAACAGCTCAGCTCATTCCATTCCCCATGACGCACATCAACACGCACCATTTTATGTGTCAATGTCAAAATAAGCGAAAAAGAAAGTATACATAAAAAGTAGGTCAACCCGTCTATATATTTGAACACAAAGAATTATGCTTACTTCTTAGAGTTTCTCCTGGGCTTCCCTTCTGGGTGGTTGGTCTTGTCTGCGTCTGCAGAGACCCACCTCGGAGAGCACCCATGCTGAGCCGAGATTCAAACCCAAGTTTGCAGACGGTAACCACCTGCCTTTGTGTAAGGTTGGCAAAGTACACCATTGCCCATGCATTCTTAGCGTCCAGAAAGAAGGCTTGGTACACGTTCTGGGGATTCAAGCTTTAGTCTGGGAGATGCTAGGACTCCAGGCCCAGGCACCGAAAGGCAGCCTCCTTCCTTTACAAGTATGCTAGTGTTTCAGGCAAGCGGCAGCCCGTTCCCCGAGCTATGAGTGTGGTCATTCTTTATCTTTTCTATTTGTATGGCTCCCATGCACGCCCCCCTCCCCACAGACTCATATGTTCTTTTTGGCCTTCCAGATACAAATACTAAAGACATCTGAAGTCACCCAGCACCTACCCAGGGAGTGCCTTCCGGAAAACCTGGGTGGGCACGTCAAAATTGACCTCGCCACTTGGAATTTCCAGTTCCTGCCCCAGGTGAACGGCCACCCAGATCCCTTCGACGAGATCATCCTGTTCTCCCTCCCTCCCGCCTTAGACTGGGACTCGGTGCACGTTCCAGGTCCTCATGCCATGACCATCCAGGAACTGGTAGACTATGTCAACGCCAGGCAGAAGCAGGGCATCTACGAGGAGTACGAAGACATCCGCCGGGAGAACCCTGTCGGCACTTTCCACTGTTCCATGTGAGTGCTGAGGCTTTGGGCCGGCAGCGTCGTCGCCAGCGTGCTCCCGGGGGTGCTGGCAGCAGCCCCTTCCCGGCCTGCCACCTCAGCAGTGGTCGTCCTTGTGGGAGGGGGTGTCACTGGGCTCATCCAGAAAGAGGGGCCTCCCACCTTGTGCTTGTCACAGCACCAGGGCACTGGGATTCCTGAAAGTCTGTACCAGCAGGGGAACCTTCTCATGGCACATTTTGGGATATTTTCCTGAAATGCAAGTGTTTAAGAAAAAAAAAACAAGAGGTGGTCTCCGAGCGGCGTGCCGCCTGTTCCCGCCCTCGGCACGTGCTCTGGGGAGTTCACCTTACACCTTGAGAGGAAGGGCTGGCACATGTGAAAAGGCCGCAGTCCTGAGGCAGGAGAGCTGCCTCCTGGCAGTTCCTCCTTGGGGTCTTCGTCCTGCACAGCTCCTACCACAGGACCGTCTGGTCGGTCTGTGCTCAGTTCTTAGCTACTTGGGGTCTTCGTCCTGCACAGCTCCTACCACAGGACCGTCTGGTCGGCCTGTGCTCAGTTCTTAACTACTTGGGGTCTTCGTCCTGCACAGCTCCTACCACAGGACCGTCTGGTCGGCCTGTGCTCAGTTCTTAACTACTTGGGGTCTTCGTCCTGCACAGCTCCTACCACAGGACCGTCTGGTCGGCCTGTGCTCAGTTCTTAACTACTTGGGGTCTTCGTCCTGCACAGCTCCTACCACAGGACCGTCTGGTCGGTCTGTGCTCAGTTCTTAGCTACTTGGGGTCTTCGTCCTGCACAGCTCCTACCACAGGACCGTCTGGTCGGTCTGTGCTCAGTTCTTAGCTACTTGGGGTCTTCGTCCTGCACAGCTCCTGCCACAGGACCGTCTGGTCGGTCTGTGCTCAGTTCTTAACTACGTGGGGTCTTCGTCCACAGCTCCTACCACAGGACCGTCTGGTCGGTCTGTGCTCAGTTCTTAACTACTTGGGGTCTTCGTCCTGCACAGCTCCTACCACAGGACCGTCTGGTGGTCTGTGCTCAGTTCTTAACTACGTGGGGTCTTCGTCCTGCACAGCTCCTACCACAGGACGTCTGGTGGTCTGTGCTCAGTTCTTAGCTACGTGGGGTCTTCATCCTGCACAGCTCCTGCCACAGGACCGTCTGGTCGGTCTGTGCTCAGTTCTTAGCTACGTGGGGTCTTCATCCTGCACAGCTCCTACCACAGGACCGTCTGGTCGGTCTGTGCTCAGTTCTTAGCTACGTGGGGTCTTCATCCTGCACAGCTCCTACCACAGGACCGTCTGGTCGGTCTGTGCTCAGTTCTTAACTACGTGGGGTCTTCGTCCTGCACAGCTCCTGCCACAGGACCGTCTGGTCGGTCTGTGCTCAGTTCTTAGCTACTTGCTTACTCTCCTTTGGGAACAGAGCAGAGTGTTTCTCACGTTTCGATTGACAGTAGCACAGGTCTCTCTCTCTCCAGTTAATGAGCTCTGTCTGCTGCAAGTTAGGGAAGCTGTCCCAGTGAGTCCAAGGCTTGTGTGCACTGTGGATGACACGAGCTGCCTCCCTCCTCTGTGCCTCGGTCTCCCTGTGCGGAATGCTGCCGTCTGACAGCTGTGTTCCCTCTGCAGCTCAGCTGTTCCGAGTCCACGGTTCTGTGCGCACCCCTTCCCCTCGTAGTCCTGGCCAGTGTGGTCAGTCAGTGCTGTGGAGAAGATGTGGGGCATGTGTTCACAGAGGGGCAAGGGCAGTGATCTGAGAGGAGGAAGGTGGGAGAGATGAGCAAGCGAGGAAGAGGCCAGGAAGCAGGACGAGGGCACCCAGGAAACCCAGGGCGGAAAGGAGAGGGGGCGCGCATGTCCAGAGGGGGCCTCTTCCCGAGCAGCTCAAGACCCCCTGATATTCCAGTCCATTATTGTATTTGAAAGGCAGAGTTACACACACAGAGACACACACACAGAGCGCTTCTAGCTGCTGGTTCACGCCCCAAATGGTCACAGTGACTGGGGCTGGGTCAGGGCAAAGCCAGGAGCCAGGAGCTCCACCTGGGTCCCCACACGGGTGGCAGGGACACAAGCGCCTGGGCTTTCCCAGGCACACCAGCAGGGGGCTGGATTGGAAGTAGAGCAGTTGAGACTTAAACCAGCGCTGATACGGGCTGCCAGTGATGGTGACACGGTGGTGGCTTTAACACGCGGGGCCACAGCGCCGGCCCATCCCCCTGTAGTCTTGAATCCAGGAAATGCCTGACACAGGAAGGAGTGCTGGTTGATCTAAGACGCTGTGCTCTTGTCCTGGGATTCTGCCTTGCTCTGGGCGCGTCTGCAGTTACCCACTGCTGGGAATCCTTGAGCTGCTGTTCACACTGTGTTCCCCATCCCCCTTTAGAACGCGGGTTTGTGCTCAGGTCTTCAGCCCAGCGGTGACCCCAGTTCGGATACTCGTGTCCCACATTGGAGTACCTGGGTTTGATTCCTGGCTCCGTCTGATGTCAGCTTCCTGCTGAGGCAGACCTGAGAGGCAGCGGTGGTAACTGACTTCCTGCCCCCCGTCTGCGAGTCCTGCATTGAGTTCCCAGCTCCTGGCTGCAGCCCTGGCCGTTGCAGGCCTTTGGGCAGTGAGCCAGTGGACGGGAGTGCTGTCTCACTGCCTCTGATAAATAGTTGTTTAAAAATTTTTAGGAAAAGAAAAAAATCATACATGGATTTCAAGAAGTTTTTGTACCAAAATAAACTAATCTTTTTAAAAATTATTATTTTTATTTTTATTTATTTGAAAGAGTTACAGAGAGAGGTAGAGACAGAGAGGTCTTCCATCTGCTGGTTCACTCCCCAGATGGCCACAAAGGCTGGAGCTGAGCGGATCCAAAGCCACGAGCCAGGAGCTTCTTCTGTGTCTCCCACGTGGGTGCAGAGGCCCAAGGACTCGGGCCATCTACTGCTTTCCCAGGCCACAGCAGAGAGCTGGATAGGAAGTGGAGCAGCCAGGACTAGAACCGTAACCCATATGGGATGCTGGCACTTCAGGCCAAGGCTTTAACCCCCTGTGCCACAGTGCCGGCCCCTAAACTAATCTTTTAATTCTGCTTTTCCATGAACATTTTGAAGTACCATTGTATGTCTCCCTTGGAATTCCGGATTATGAAGTAGATATCAGGGTTCCCATGGACCACTACGTTTCTCCTCTCTATTCTCCCCTACACCATTTTTAACAAGGATTTCTTTTTCCAAGGGGCTGCATTTGTGGTGCAGTGGGGTAAGCGTGTGACATCAGCGTCCCATATGGAGTGCCAGTTTAGTTTTGATGCTCCACTTCTGACTAACTCCCTGCTCATTCTCCTGGGAAGGCAGTGAAAGATGCCCAAGTACTTGAGCCCCTGTCACTCATGTGGGAGACCAGGATGCAATTCCTGGCTCTTGGCCCAGCCCTAGCCTTTGTAGGCATTTGGGGAGTGAACCAGAGGATAGAAAGTCTCTCTCTTACATTTTGTCTCTCCCTTTCTGTCACTCTACCTTTCAAACAAATAAATACATCTTTAAAAATATATATATATTTTTATAAAAAAGTAAACTTTTAAATATGAGGTTAATTGTGGATTCACAGACTGCTTTGAGAATAATACAGGGGCTGGCACTGTGGCATAGTAGGTTGGCCTCTGCCTGCAGCTCCAGCGTCCCTTTGGGATGCTGGTTCATGACCCAGGTGCTCCACTTCTGATCCAGCTCCCTGCTAATGGCCTGGGAAAGGAGCAGAGGATGACCCAAGTGCTTGGGCCCCTGCACCCATGTGGGAGACCTGGAAGAAGCTCCTGGCTCCTGGGTCCTGGCTTCTGATCAACTCAGTTCCAGCCTTTGCAGCCATTTGGAGTGAACCAGTAGATGGAAGGCCTCTGTCTCTCTTTCTCTCACTCTTCCTCTCAAATAAATAAATAAATCTAAAAAAAAAAAAAAAAAAAAAAAAAAAAAAAAAAAAAGAAGCAAAGTATTAGGCTCCATCTCACACTGAGACTCATAATCTGCATTTAAAAAAAAAATAGAATAATACAGACAGGGCTGGCATGTGGGGAGTGGATAAAGCCACTGCCTGCAGCACTGGTATCCCTGCTGCTCCACTTCTGAAGCAAGTCCCTGCTGGGAAAAGCAGCGTGAGTAAGATGGGACCCTGCTACCTTTGTGGGAGACCAGATGAAGCTCCTGACTCCTAGCTTCCACCTGGCCCAGCCCCGGCCATTGTGGCTATCTGGGGAGCGAATCAGCAGGTGGAAAATCTCTCTCTCTCTCTCTCTCTCCCCCACTCTCTCTGTAACTCTTTCAATATAAATAAATAAATGTTTTTTAAAAACCTGAAAAGAACAATACAGACAGATCACACATCCCCTGTCCATGGTTCCTCCCCTTATAATACCTTCCAAGACTGTGGTGTGGCGTCGGCACCAGCATGCTGCCACTGCAGCCACCCACTGGTCTAACCAGTTTTACTGTGTGCCTGTGTATCTAGTTCTCTGCAGGTGTGTTGCTCATGGAGGTCTGTATCTGTCCCCACAGGTAAGGGATAACGCTTCCCTCACCACGAGGCGCTCTTGTCCTTTAGTGAACACAGGTCTTCTGCCACCAGCCCCTCACCTTTCACCTCTGCAGCCACACCTCTGTTCTCTGTCACTAGAGTCTATTTATTCATTTACTTATTTATTTGAAAATCAGAACTACAGAGAAAGAGAGAAAGAGAGTTCTTCCGTCTGCTTGTTCACTCCCTAATGGCCGCAGTGGCCAGAGCTGGGCCAGGCCAAAGCCAGGAGCCAGAAGCTTCCTCCAGGGCTCCCATGTGGGTGCAGGGCCCATGCACTTGGGCCGTCTTCTGCTGCTTTCCCAGGTGCGTTAGCAGGGAGCTGGATCGGAAGCGGAGCAGCTGGGACTTGAACCAGCGCCCATATGGGATCCCAGTGCTGCAGACAGCAGCTTAACCCGCAGCGCCACCCTGTCTCTAGTTTTACCCTTTCCAGATTATATTACAGAACTGGAATCTCATGTAACTTTCCACTCTGCCCGATTCTCTGTGTGGGTGGCTGGCTCTCTGTCACTGCGGTGTGGTGGTCTGTGGACGGGTCTCCACCGTGTTAACACTCACCTGTTGAAGGACATCTGGGTGCTTCCAGTTTCTGTCCGTGTCGAGGAAAACCGTTATAAATATTTGTGTCTAGGCTTTGTGTACACAGTGGTTTCCGTTTCTCTGGGATACATGCCCAGGAATGCAATTACTGGATCGTATGGTAATTGTATGTTTCATTTATATAAGGAACTGCCCAACTGTTCCCAGAGTTCTGTGTGTCCACCAGCAGAGTGTGAGTAATCATCTCCGTGCATCTGTACCAGCGTAAGTTAGAATTGGAGAGGGCTTCCGTCTGCTGGTTCACTCCCCGGATGGCTGCCGTTGCCCAGGCTGGGCTGGGCCCATGCCAGGAGCCTGGAGCTTCATCCAGGTCTCCTAGGAGGGAGCAGGGCCATCTTCTGCTGCTTTCTAGGCATGTTAGGGGGAAGTTGGATTGGAAGTAGAACAGCCAGGACTTGAACTGGCGCCCATATGGGACACCAGCGTTGTAAGTAGCTTAACTAACTATGCCACAATGCTGGCCCCTTTCCCACTCTTTTTTTTTTTTTTTTTTTTGGACAGGCAGAGTGGATATAGAGAGAGAGAGACAGAGAGAAAGGTCTTCCTTTTTGCCATTGGTTCACCCTCCAATGGCCGCTGCAGACGGCGCATCGCGCTGATCCGAAGCCAGGAGCCAGGTGCTTCTCCTGGTCTCCCTTGCGGGTGCAGGGCCCAAGGACTTGGGCCATCCTCCACTGCACTCCCTGGCCACAGCAGAGAGCTGGCCTGGAAGAGGGGCAACCGGGATAGAATCCGGCGCCCCAACCGGGACTAGAACCCGGTGTGCCGGCGCCGTAAGGCAGAGGATTAGCCTGTTAAGCCATGGCGCCGGCCCCTTTCCCACTCTTTATTTTAGCTTTTCTAATAGGGCTGTAGTAAGGTCTCATTGTGATTTTAATTTGCATTTCTCTAATGGCTAATGATGTTGAACGTCTTTTCATGTCTTTTACCCTTTTTATAAACTGTTAAGATCTGAGAGTTCTTTATATAGGCTAAATATTATTTTTTTTAATTTTTAAATTATTTGTAAGGCAGAGAGAGAAAACCGGTGAGAGAGAGATCATCCATCTGTTGGTTCGCTCCCCCAAATGCCTGCGGAAGCCAGGGCTGGGTCAGGCCGAAGCCAGGAGCCAGGCACTCCATTCAGGTCTTCCACCTGCCTGAGATATCGCCCGCTGCCTCCCAGGGTGCACTTGGCTGGGAAAGTGGAATTGGCAGTGAAGAAGCGACCAGAACCCTGGCACTCTAGGGGATGTGGGGACCCCAAGTGTGTCTCAAGCACTGCCTGATGCCCACCCTTGGGTATCAGTTCTTTGTTGAATTTTTGTTTTCCAAATATGTACTTCAGTCTGTGCCTTGTCTTCTCATCGTTTTAACAAAAATTTCCTGTGAAGTTAATGTTTTTAATATTGATGAAGTCCCATCCACTGATTTTCTCCTGTATGGATCCTTCTCTTGGTATGGAATCTGATAACACTCTGCCTAGCCCTGGATTCTGAAGATTCTATGTCCCTCCCGCCCCAAATGCTCTAGTTTTCTGCTTTACATTTAAGTCTGTGATCCCATTTGAAGTAATTTTTGTATAAGTTGTCAGGTTTAGGTTGACGTTCATTTATTTTGTCAGTGGTATCCAGTTGCTCAAGCACCCTATGTTGACAAGTGTCCTCACTGAATTGTCTTTGTGACTATAAAATGTCCTCGAGGGGCCAGCACTGTAGTGCAGTGGGTAAAGCTGCCACTTGTGTCACTGGCATCTCATGTGGGCACCGTTTTGTTTCCTGGGTACTCTACTTCCAATGCAGTTAATGGCCTGGGAAAAGCAGCGGAAGGTGGCCCACGTGTTTGGGCCCCTGCCACCCATATGGGAGACCCAGAAGGAGCTCCTGTCTCCTACTTTGGCCTGGTCCAGCCCTGGCTATTGTAGTCATCTGAGAAGTGAACCAGTGGATGGAAGCTCTCTCCCTCTACGTAACTCTTTCAAATGGAACCGGCGCGGCACTGCGGTGCAGTGGGTTAACGCCTTGGCCTAAAGCACCGGCATCCCTTAGGGACGCCGGTTCTAGTCCCGGCTGCTGCACTTCCGATCTAGCTCTCTGCTATGTCCTGGGAAAGCAGTGGAAGATGGCCCAAGTCCTTGGGCCCCTGCAACCATGTGGAAGACCCGGAAGAAGCTCCTGGCTCCTGGCTTCGGATCAGCGCAGCTCCGGCCGTTACGGCCATCTGGGGAGTGAACCAGTGGATGGAGGACCTCTCTCTCTCTCTGCCTCTCCTTCTCTCTCTGTGTAACTGTCTTTCAAATAAATAAAATAAATCTTTAAAAAAAAAACTTAGCTGGTCATTTTTGTATTGGGAAGCTAGGAATATTTTAACAAGCAGAGAAGTATGGAGTATGACACAGAAAACAATATATTTCTGACTCTACAATCAGCACTGACAGTTGTTAATATTTTGTATCTGCTTCAAGTCTTTTTTATTATGTAAAAAAGAGCCTGGGGGTCAGTGCTGTGGCATGGTAGGTAGAGCCACGGCCTACAGCGCCAGCATCCCATATGGGCACTGGTTCAAGTCCTGGCTGCTCCACCTCCAATATAATTCCTTGGTAATGAGTCTGGGAAAGCAGTGGAGGATGGCCAAGTCTTTGGGCCCCTGCACCCACGTGGGAGACCCGGAAGAAGCTCCTGGCTCCAGCCATTGCCGGCCACTGGCGAGCGGAAGACCTCTTTCTTTCTCTTTGCCTCTGCCTCTCTCCTTCTCTGTAACGGCTTTCAAATAACTGGGGGCGCCTGACCCTCAGTTCTGTGCCTGCAAGCAGCAGTGAGGATGGACATGCGTGCTCTCCTGGGATGTCTTGTTCCTGCTGTCACACACACATCTGTGCCCGTGAGCAGGATGCACAAATCTTTTACATGGGGAGATTTATAACGTTGTTTTACTTTCAATCAATGACATATGCAAATAATTTTTTTTTCAAAACCAAACAGTACAAGTTAAAAAGCAACAACAAAATAAACAAGGGCCAGGCACACGTTGCAGCAGTTAAAACGCCACTTAAGACTCCCACATCCACAGCAGAGGGCCTGGGTTCAAGTCTCAGCTCTGCTTCTGACTCCAGCTGCCGCTAGTGGGCACCCTGGGAGACAGCGGTGATGGCTCAAGTAGTTGGGCCCCTGCCACCCACGTGGGAGACTCGACTGCCCTCCTGGCTCCTGCCTTCAGCCTGGCCGAGCCCCAGCTGTTGTGGGTATTTTGCAGGATGAGTCAGGGGATGGGAGAGCTCTCTGTTTCTCTCTCTCTCTGTCTCTCCCACCTTTCAAATAAACAAAATATATTCAAATAAGTGAACAAACACAATCTCCTGCCTGACCTTTAGTTCTTCTACCTCGACATCCATTTCAACCCTTGTAGTGTTTCTCTTGGTTTTATATATTTATTTATTTGTTTTGACAGGCAGAGTTAGACAGTGAGAGAGAGAGAGAGAGAGAGAGAAAGGTCTTCCTTCCGTTGGTTCACCCCCCAAATGGCCTCTACAGCCGGCGCTGCGCCAATCCAAAGCCAGGAGCCAGGTGCTTCTTCCTGGTCTCCCATGTGGGTGCAGGGCCCAAGCACTTGGGCCATCTTCCACTGCACTCCAGGGCCACACCAGAGAGCTGGACTGGAAGAGGAGCAGCCAGGACAGAACTGGTGCCCCAACCGGGACTAGAACCGGGGGTGCTGGCGCCGCAGGCGGAGGATTAGCCTTGTGAGCCGTGGCGCCGGCCTCTCTTGGTATTTCCTCCATAATTCTGAAATAAAATGCTCTGATACTCTACTTATTTCTGCAGTAGGTCAGCATTTCACTGCCACACCCTGTCTCACTTCCCTGTTGACTCTTTTCCAATATAATTAGCTGTCACAGCATTTTATCAAAACTTTTTTTTTTGACAGGCAGAGTTAGACAGTGAAAGAGAGAAAGAGAGACAGAGAGAAAGGTCTTCCTTTTTGCCGTTGGTTCACCCTCCAATGGCCGCTGCTGCTGGCGCATCGTGCTGATCTGCAGCCAGGAGCCAGGTGCTTCTCCTGGTCTCCCATGCAGGTACAGGGCCCAAGCACTTGGGCCATCCTCCACTGCCTTCCCAGGCCACAGCAGAGAGCTGGCCTGGAAGAGGGGCAACCGGGATAGAATCCGGTGCCCCGACCGGGACTAGAACCCGGTGTGCCGGCGCCACAAGGTGGAAGATTAGCCTGTTAAGCCACGGCACTGGCCTATTGAAACTTTTTTTTTTTAATTTTTATTTATTTATTTATTTTATTTTTGACAGGCAGAGTGGACAGTGAGAGAGAGAGAGAGACAGAGAGAAAGGTCTTCCTTTTTGCCATTGGTTCACCCTCCAATGGCCGCCATGGCTGGCGCATCGCGCTGATCCAAAGCCAGGAGCCAGGTGCTTCTCCTGGTCTCCCATGTGGGTGCAGGGCCCAAGCACTTGGGCCATCCTCCACTGCACTCCCAGGCCATAGCAGAAAGCTGGCCTGGAAGAGGGGCAACCGGGACAGAATCCAGTGCCCCGACCGGGACTAGAACCTGGTGTGCCGGCGCCGCAAGGTGGAGGATTAGCCTGTTGAGCCACGGCGCTGGCGAAACTTTTTTTTTAAAAAAGATGTATTTATTTGAAATTCAGAGTTACAGAGAAGGAGAAGCAGAGGCAGAAAGAGAGAGGGAAAGAGAGAGAGATCTTCCATTTGCTGGCTCACTCCCCAAATGGCTATAATGATCAGGACTGGGCCAGGCTAGAGCCAGGAGCTTCCTTCATGTCTCCCACGTGGTTGCAGGGGCCCAGGAAGTTGGGCCATTTTCTGCTGCCTTCCCAGGCACGTTAGCAGGGAACTGGGTTGGGAGTGGAGCAGCTGGGACTCACAAGCACCCACACGGGATGGCAGCAGAATCGCCTTCACCGTGCTGGTCTCTGCCAGCATTGCCGTTGCCGTGGCGTGGTGATGGCTGCGGAGGCCCGGGTGTTCTGTCCACAGTCTCCTCCTGAGCCTCTGCAGGGGCCCCGCGCTGCTCCATTCGTGGCGCTGCGCGCTGCCCGCACACACCTCCCAGCCTCCTTCGGCCTCTGCTGCCACCCAGTCCCAAAGCCGCTTCCGATGTGGGGGGTTTGTTGCAGCAGCACTTTTCTATACCAGCTTGTCTCAGTCCCTGCAGGGCTCCCTCCGTTTTGAATGGAAGTTCTTCATTCTGTAAGTCAGATGAGGGGACTTCAAAATGTTCATGGGAAACCTGCAGTGTCTTTTTTTTTCTTTTTTTTTAAGATTATTTTGTTTATTTGAAAGAGTTAGAGAGGTAGAAACAGAGAAAGAGGTCTTCATCCTCTGGTTCACTCCCCAGGTGGCCGCAGTGGCCGGAGCTGTGCCAATCAGGAGCCAGGAGCTTCTTCCTGGTCTCCCATATGGGTGCAGGGGCCCAAGAACTTGGGCCATCTTCTACTGCTATCCCAGGCCACAGCAGAGAGCTGGATCGGAAGTGGAGCATTCAGGACTAGAACTGGCGCCAATATGGGATGCCAGTGCTTCAGGCTAGGGCGTTAACCCACTGTGCCACAGCGCCAGCCCCTGCATTATCTTTAAAAAATATTAATATATTTGAAAAAGAGAGGTACACACTCCAAATGCCCTCCACAGCCAGGACTGAGTCTGCCAAAAAGCCAGGAGCGAGGAACTCGGGCTTGGTCTCCCACACAGGTGTAGGGGCCCAACTTCTCGAGCTCCCATTTCCTCCCTCTGAGGGTCTGCGTTAGCTGAGAGCTGCAGTCAGGAGCCAGAGGCAGAACCAAGCCCAGGCACTGGCCTGTGGGGTGAGGGCACGGTAACTCTTAACCTGTTTCTTTTCTTTTTTTAAAGACTGTCTGTCTATCTACCTACCTACCTACCTACTTATCTATCTATTTATTTATTTTTATTTGACAGGTAGAGTCATAGACAGTGAGAGAGACAGAGAGAAAGGTCTTCCTTCCATTGGTTCACTCCCCAAATGGCTGCTACAGCCGGCACTGCGCCAATCTGAAGCCAGGAGCCAGGTGCTTCCTCCTGGTCTCCCGTGCAGGTGCAGGGGCCCGAGCACTTGGGCCATCTTCTGCTGTTCTTCCCCATACCGTTAGCAGGGAGCTGGATAGGAAGTGGAGCAGCAGGGACATGAACCAGCCCACATAGGATGTTGACATTGCAGGTACAATTTTACCTCCTGCTCAGTACATCGCCAGCCCCAACCCTGTTAGAAGCCTCTCGTATATGCTTATTACAATCAATGATGTAGAATTATACAGGCTAGAGAACGGAAGCCTCGCCTGTCTCCCCCGGCGGTGACTGACCCCCCACCCGGCACTGCCGTTCTTTGCACACACACGTATATTCTGCCCTGCTTTCTGCTTACCCTGGCATGTGTGTTTGTTTCATTCCTCAGGTCTCCAGGAAACCTAGAGAAGAATCGCTATGGGGATGTGCCCTGTCTGGACCAAACTAGAGTGAAGCTGACGAAACGCAGCGGCCACACGCAGGTAGACAGACAAGTGCCGTCTTCCTAGGAGCACTGCGGTTCCACAGTGAAGCTGCCGAGCGCTGTAGTGGAGGGACGAGGTCTGAGTTCTGAGTGCACTGGTTGGTGGGTGTGCAGCTCAGTGTGTGTGTCAGCACGAGGCGGCTCTGATCCTAGGTGACCCTGCTTTCTCCATCTGCCCCAGAAAGCTGTGGACAGCTGGTGAGGGCCTCAGCGTCCAGGACAGAGATGAGGTGACCAGGTGCCTGCTGCTCCCTGGGTTAGCAGGTGGTGCATTAGAACACAGCAGGAGTTTTGTTTGAGCTCCTCACATGCACCTTTCGCGTCAGTGTCTTTGCCATCACTTCAGCTAAGTTTTGAGTGCATCCAACATGGTTTTCCGGAGCACATCATCTTTATTCCTTTTAAGCGCCTGCTATAGTCTCTGGAAAGTGTGTCCTAAACAGCAACATCTATTAGGATGACACTGGGGCATCTAGAATTTCTCATTCTATGTGCATCTTATGTGTCTTTTATAGCATGAATCATTCCCTTACTCCTCTTAGAGTCCTCTTCCGTACACCTGTTTATAGCAGCGTGCAGTTTGGGATGCATGACTAAGCCGGTTTACAGTTCTTTTTGCTCTACCAGTTTTTCCTGGTGAAATCAAATCACAGCCTTGACTGAGGTCGCTGTTCAGAGCAAAGGGATTTAACTCGACGCACATTGTGACGTCTCGGTATACAGCCAGCCTCTGCCTGTGTTGGGCACGTTTGGTGTGTGGGCTGGGGTCCTAGGGTCAGCGTTGCTGTCTCCTTGGCTGTGCTGGCTCAGGCGCGTAGACTGAGCTCCTCGCCTCCAGGGCGCTTGTGAGGGTCTTCCTGCAGGAGACGTCCACAGTCCTGCCCCCAAGCGTGGATTCCTCCACTCTGCCTGCGCCGCCACGTGACGCGCTCCAGAGGAGGGGCCGAAGGGGCCGAGGGGGTGCTGGGGTCTGAGGTACTCAGACAGTACTCAGACAAGTACCCAACTCTTGTTGGCTACTGTGTGTTTGTTTTGTAAAGAATGAGGCCAGACTTGAAAAAACATTTTTTAGGATTTATTTATTTGAAAGGCAGAGTGATGGGGGGTGGAGGTGGGAGAGAGAGGTCTTTTTTTTTTGTTTGTTTGTTTGTTTTTTTGACAGGCAGAGTGGATACAGAGAGACAGAGAGAAAGGTCTTCCTTTGCCGTTGGTTCACCCTCCAATGGCCGCTGCGGCCGGCGCACCGCGCTGATCCGATGGCAGGAGCCAGGTGCTTCTCCTGGTCTCCCATGGGGTGCAGGGCCCAAGGATGTGAGCCATCCTCCACTGCCTTCCCGGGCCATAGCAGAGAGCTGGCCTGGAAGAGGGGCAACCGGGATAGAATCCGGCACCCCAACCGGGACTAGAACCTGGTGTGCTGGCGCCGTAAGGTGGAGGATTAGCCTGTTAAGCCACGGCGCCGGCCTGAGAGGTCTTCATCACTCCCCAAAAGGCTGCCATGCCCAGGGCTGGGCCAGGCCAAGGCAGGGGCCTGGAGCTCCATCCGGGCCTCCCACGTGGGTGCAGGGGCCCAGCTGCCCGAGCCGTGTTCTGCCGCCTTCCCAGCGTGTTAACGGGAAGCTGCGTCGGGAGCAGGGCAGTCAGAACTGATGTTGCAGTTGGGATGCCGGCCTGGCGAGTGGTGGCTCACACCTGCTGCGCCACGACACCAGCCTTGACTGCTCTGTTTCTAATACCAAGAGTGGTGCTGGCACCACAGACACTCAGCAGATGTCTGAGAAGCCGCAAACGCCAGCACACCAGGAGACGGCTCCGGGCACCCCGTGGGTGACCGGACATCCTGGCCGACAAGTGCTGTTTCCACAGTCAGTGCAGGGTTTGGGTTTTTTGTATTTGTCGACATTAACTTATTTAACATTACTTATGTAACTTTCACGGGATTTCTACCTTTGGGTCATTCTTTCTCGTTGTTTCTTGACATTCACTTCTCTTAGTTGACAAGTCAAAGCGTTCCTATTTACTGTGCACAGCATGGTGTTCTGAAACCCGCACACTGCGGAGTGGCTGGGTCACAGCTCACGTGCTGGCTCGGGGCTCCGGGCTTCTGTAAGGGCACCGACCACCCTGGGCGGGCCCTGTCCTCCCTCACAAAGCCCTGCTCCTCCCACCTCCAGGAGCCGGGGATCCTGCACCTTCGGCCTGCAGCAGCGACCCCGATACCATGTGCTGGGTTTGGATCTTGCTGCTTCGGTTTCCCCTCAGGTCTGTGCTGTCTCTGAGGACATTTGCAGTTTTTGATGTCTGATGCTTCTTCTGAAATGGCTGGTGTTCATTCTCAGAGATAAGTGCTTGCTGAGACAAGGGTGCTGAAAACTGGTTTAGAAAGAAATTGGGCGCCGGGTTCTAGTCCCGGTGGGGGCACCGGGTTCTGTCCCGGTTGCCCCTCTTCCAGGCCAGCTCTCTGCTATGGCCCGGGAGGGCAGTGGAGGATGGCCCAAGTGCTTGGGCCCTGCACCCGCATGGGAGACCGGGAGGAAGCACCTGGCTCTTGGCTTCGGATCGGCGCAGTGCCGGCTGTAGCAGCCATTTGGGGGGTGAACCAACGGAAAAGGAAGACCTTTCTCTCTGTCTCTCTTTCTCTCTTTCACTGTCTAACTCTGCCTGTCAAAAAAAAAAAAAAAAAAAATGTAAGTTGCCTTTAAAGAGGTGATATTATAAAAAAACGAGGTGACATTTCTTTCCAAAGCACACACGAAGCTAGGATCCTGCAAATAGCTTGCATCTTACTTCTGACGGTGTTGGGGGCACATACCAGGGGACCCCGTGCCTCTCTGGCCCTCTCCTGGCTGTGAGGAACATACTGCCTCAGCGTGCCCGGCTGGGGTGCCTGTGTGGCGTAGCAGTGAGGCGCTGCTTGCGGTGCCTGCGTCCCTCTTCTAGTCCCAGCACCAGATCCTGACTCCACTTCCTGCTAATGCACGCTGGACGGCAGCGGTGACGGCCCAAGTGGTTTGGTCCCTGCCACCCGCGTGGGAGACCTGGAGGGAGTGTAGGTTGCTGGCTTCAGCCTGGCCCAGCCTCAGTTGTTGTGGGCGTTTGTGGAGTGAACCGGAGCGTGGAAGACCTCTGCTCTTGTCTGTCTCTCTCTCACTCTCTCTCTTTCAGTCTCTCTTTCTCTCCCTCCTTTCAAATAAGTAAAATAAAATTTTAAAGTATTTATTTGTTTATTGAAAGGCAGACTTACAGAGAGAAAAAGAGATCTTCCACCCACTGTTCTCTCCCCAAGTCCCAAATGGCCACACCAGCCGGGGCCAAGCCAGGCCGAAGCCAGGAGCCACGCATTCCATCCAGGATTCCCACGTGGTTGGCAAGGGCTCAGGCACTAGGCCCATCCTCCACTGCTGTTCCAGGCACATTAGCAGGGAGCTGGATTGGAAACAGGGCAGCTGGGACAGGAACCGGCGCCCACCGGCGTTGGCTGACTTGCTTGCCGTTGGTTCACTCTCCAATGGCCGCTGCGGCCAGCACATCGTGCTGATCCGAAGCCAGGAGCCAGGAGCTTCTCCTGGTCTCCCATGCGGGTGCAGGGCCCAAGGACTTGGGCCATCCTCCACTGCCTTCCTGGGCCATAGCAGAGAGCTGGCCTGAAAGAGGGGCAACCGGAGCTTATTGGCCACCTGTGTATCTTCTTTGGAAAAATGTCCATTTCTTTCTTATGCTCATTTTAAAATTAAGGTATTTGGGTTTTTATTGAGTTATAAGAGTTCTTTATGTATTCTAGATACCAGACCCTTGACAAATACATATATTTTGTGGGATTTCTTTTGGTGTCCTTTGAAGCACAACATTTTTAAATTTTAATGTAGTTCAATTTAGTTGCTGTATTTCATCACTTGTGACTTTGTGTCATCGCTAAGACGGCGTCACCTGACCCAAGGTCACAGGATTTACTTCCGTGTTTTCCTCCAAGAGTTTACAGCTTTGATCTGCACAGTAGGTCTGTGGTTCACTTTGATCTTTAATAAGCTCTGAGGAAGGGCCGGCGTGGTTCTTGTGCACACAGACATGCAGCTCCGAGCACTGATGGCTGCAGTGCGGCTTGTGAACCGGGCTTTTCGCTTTGCGTTTTCTGGCTCACAAGAAGAGACCACCCACACTGCGAGCTGTGTGCACCAGCACACCAGCTCCGGAGCCGCGAGGGCTACCCTACAGCTGCAGTAATGCCTCCTTTTTTGTCATTAGACAGATTACATCAATGCCAGTTTCATGGATGGCTACAAGCAGAAGAATGCTTACATCGGTACACAAGGTAAGCTGGTGGAGCCTTCACACTTGGTTCTGTGCCGGGTGGTAGCATGATTGGGAAGGGAAATGTTGTGGCCGCTGGGTCCTGGAAGTGGTTCGGAAGTCAGATGGGAAGGACGGAGTTTCTGTTCCAGGTAGGCCTGGAACCTGCTGCTGTACTGACTTAAACACACAGCACTGCTCACATGAGGTTCTGGGCCGTGCCTGAGTGTTACCCAGCCACGGAGGCAGGCGTCAGGCCTCAGCCCCCTGTCACCTGCCCTGCGTTCCAGTGGAGGCCAAGAAGGCAGTGGGACTCGATGCAGGTTGTGTCTGATCTAGGAATGAGTGCTGCTGTCCTCGGGGGCCTCTGCTGGCCCTGCGCCAGGACGGAGCGCTGCAGCAAGTGAGACACGGATCTCCTAGGCGCAGTCGGACAGAGGCCGTGGGTTCCGGGAGGGCTTCAGGTGGAACGCTGCTGCTGCCTCTGTCCATCAGGAAACAATCCCACATCTCCTCCAAAGGTGGGAGGAGGCAGACAGAAGCCAACACCGCACGTGTGCTGCAGGCCCTGGCCGCTGCAGAGCACGCCTGCAAGGACTCTGGAGGAGGGCGGGCGGTGGGGAAGCACTGAGTCACTGCCTGAGCGGGGCGCAGCGCCGTGGCACTGCTGGTGAAGCCCCTGGCAGAGGCCCGGGTGAGCACTGGTTTGGGGCCCAGCCGCTCCACTTCCGACCCAGCTTCCTGCTAATGTGCCTGGGAAAGCAGCAGAAGGTGGCCTTGATTCCCTGCCACCACGTGGGAGACCCAGATGCAGTTTCAGGCTCCTGGCTTTGGTGTGGCCCAGCCCCAGCCTTCGAGGGATGAACCAGTAGATGAAAGATCTCTGTCTCTCCCTGTCTCTCTGTAACTCTGCCTTTCAAATAAATAAATCTTAAAAAAAAAAAAAAAAGGCAAGACACTGCTTGGGACACCCACATCCTATATCAAAGTGTCTGGGTTCTGGGTTCAAGTCCCAGCTCCACTTCCAGTTCCAGCTTGCTGCTAATGTATCCTGGGAGCAGCAGGAACGGCTCAAATTCTTGGGTCCCTCCCACCTCTGCGGGAGCCCGGATTGCAGACTCTTGGCTTCAGTCCGGCCTGGTTCTGGCTGTTGTAGGCATTTGAGCAGTGAACCAGCAGGTGGAACATCTCTTTCTGTCTTTGTCTCTCTCTGTTGCTTTGCCTTTCAAATAAATTGAAAATAAATAAAAATTTTATTTTTTTTAAAGATTTATTTATTTATTTGAAAGTCAGAGTTACACAGAGAGGAGAGGCAGAGAGAGAGAGCAGCCGAGACTAGAACTGGCGCCCACATGGGATGTCGGCGCTTCAGGCCAGGGCATTAACCCACTGCGCCACAGCGCCGACCCTGAAAATAAATAAAAATTTTAAGGAGAGAGAGAGATCTGGCAGAGAGCTCCATAACCCAGTGATTAAACCTAGCGTCAGCGGGAAAGGTAATCTGGGGCAAGATTGCAAGCCCCCACCCTGCAGTGAGACCCCTGAGAAGCGGATGCCACCCTGCGTTTATGCTGCAGTTAAAAATCTAAATCTAGGGGCCAGCAGTGTGGTGCACCGGGTGATGTTGCCACCTGCAATGCCCACATCTCATACGGGGCCGGCTGCTCCACTTCCAGTCCAGCCCACATCTCATACGGGGGCCGGCTGCTCCACTTCCAGTCCAGCTCCCTGCTAATGGCCTGAGGAAAGCAGCGGAAGATGGCCTGAGTAATTGGGCCCCTGCCACCCGCACAGGAGACCTGGATGAAGCTCCTGACTTAGGCCTGGCCCAGTGCTGGTCATTGTGGCCATCTGGGGGGTGAGCCAGCAGATGAAGATTTCTCTCTGCCTCTGTCTCCCTCTCTCTCTCTCTAACTCTGCCTTTCAAATAAGTAAATAAATCTTTAAGTAAAAAAAAAAAATCTAAGTGTGAGAAATCCAGATTGAGGGAGGCACTGCAAGAAAGCTGGCCTACACTCCTCAGAGTTAACACCGGGGAAAAACAAGGTAGAGAACTATTTAGGAGTAAGGGAGACTCAACAGGCTAATCCTCCACCTTCGGCGCCGGCACCCAGGGTTCTAGTCCCGGTCGGGGCGCCGGATTCTGTCCTGGTTGCCCCTCTTCCAGGCCAGCTCTCTGCTGTGGCCCAGGAAGCGCAGTGGAGGATGGCCCAAGTGCTTGGGCCCTGCACCCGCATGGGAGACCAGGAGAAGCACCTGGCTCCTGCCATCGGATCAGCGTGGGCACCGACCGCAGCAGCCACTGGGGGGTGAACCAACGGTAAAGGAAGACCTTTCTCTCTGTCTCTCTCTCTCTCACTGTCCACTCTGCCTGTCAAAAAATAAATTAATTAATTAATTAAAAAAAAGAGTAAGAGAGACTAAAGAGATAGCCAAAGGCAACCTGTGATCGAATCTTCATTTGGCACAAAAATCATCAAGGACAGAGTATCGTGACAGTTGGAGACTTTGTGTTGGCTGAGCTGTGCCAGCATTCACTGGGTCAGTGTGACAATGGTGTTGTTAAACGCAGGGCTGTGCTAGTTCTACATATGGAAGTGCGTCTTAGTAGGCGCTTACTCTTTCCTCCTTATTGTACAAGGAACACTTAATATCCACCCTCTTAATTTTTTTTTCCAGAAAGACCAATATAGACAAAGAGCTTCCATCCTCTGGTTCACTCCCCAAATGCCTGCTGGGTGGGGCTGGGGCTGGGGCCAGGGCCAGGGCTGAAGCCAAGGCAAGAACCCAGTCCAGGTCTCCCATGTGGGAGGCAGGGACCCACTACTTGAGCCATCACTCCCGGGATTGTGCCCTAGCAGGAAGCTAGAATCAGGCATCCTGAGCTGAGACATGAGCACCTTAGCCAGTGTCTCGACTGTAACCCAAATGCCAGCCATGCCCCTCTTAACTTTTAAGAGCACAATACAGTGATTTTTTTGGAGTATAGTCCACAACTTATTTTTAAATTGTTCAGTTAAAAAGCAGAATAAGTGTGTGGAGTGAAAGAAACAAGCTTTGTTCAAGGGAAAAGACCTTAGGACGTGGTGAATTGGTCTGATGGCCACAGGTTTACTTCCTCCCCTGGGAGGGACCTCTGTCTCCAGAAGGAGTCATATTGAGACCCGAAGAAGAAACAAGAGAGCCAGCAGGTGCGGTGTGGGGCAGATGTAGGCGATGTGCGCTCTGCTGGCTCCAGGGGCTTCGCTAGGAGGGCCTCGGCGCGCCCGGGCTTGTGGAGGGAAAGGGCTGGCTCCAGCGGACCACGGGTGCCCCGTGCCCTTGGGTTGCCAGGGCAAGGAAGCCACTGCCTGGCGTTGCCAGTCACACAAAGGTTGGTACAGCCTGAGAGCCCTGAGCGAGAGACTCCTCAGGACTGAGAGGACAGCTGGGCTTGTGCATCTCTCCACTGGAGGTGTCCCTGGCTGCCATCCTCGGCCTGAGGCTCTCTGCCATAGTCACTGAGTGCTACCCAGCTGCCGCTGGCCACCCCGTGGGGCTGTCCCTCTTGGTTCCTTTGGCAGGGGACCATCCATTCCCCTTGCTTACTGTTGTGGACAAACTGAATGAGACTGATTCAGTGTTCAGCACAAAGGGCCGCCACCATCTGACCGACACTGGCTCTGCACAGCTGGACGCAAGTGCACAGATGGGCTTGGTGCTCATCGAAGGCTCTGGCCAGGCTGTGGTGGAGGCGGCAGTCCTGAGCACCTCCTGTACAGCGGTGTGGGCATCTGTCACCCCTCCGGCAGCAGCGCCTGCCTCGGCCGGAGCAGCGGCTGAGGACTGAAGCTGAAGCTCGGATGCACCAAGCGCCCGCTCCTGAGTCAAGCCGTGGTCACCTCGATGGCTTCAGACTCAGTGAGGACCAGGAATGGGTCCTGTGGCGTTGAGAAGGCTGGCTTGACTTGCCTGGCTGACTGGGCTAAACGCAGTATCGAGTTCCTTCTTGGGCTAAATTCAGTATTCACTTCCTTTTTTTTTTTTTTTTTTTTTTTAAGATTTATTGTATTTATTTGAAGGGCAGAGTTACAGAGAAGAAGAGATAGAGAGAGAGGGGTCTTCCATCCTCCGGTTCACTCCCCAAATGGCCACAATGGCCAGAGCTGGGCCGATCCAATCCAGGAGCCAGGAGCTTCCTCCGGGTCTCCCACATGGGTGCAGGGGCCCAAAGACTTGGGCCATCTTCCACTGCCCTCCCAGGCCATAGCAGGGAGCTGGATCAGAAGTGGAACAGCCTGGACTTGAACTGGCGCCCACATGGGATGCCGGCACTGCAGGCAGCGGCTTTACCCGCTGTGCCACAGCGCCGGCCCCTGGACTCTTCTTCATGTCAGTGTCTACTGCAGTGTCACCTGTTGAAGATGCATGTTATATACCAGCGGCATCATCTGTAACCGCAACAGACGCTCTATGCAAAGGTTATTTTATTGATGAGTAAATTGAGGCCCAAAATGTTAGGTAACTGGGATCACACAGCTAGTAAGTGGCATAGCTGGGATTGGAACCCATAACCATTTGATTCAGACGTCCTTGCGAGCCAAGTCAGTGGATGAGTTCACTTGTGTCAGGATAAACTGCTGTTCCTTCGGAGAAACCCACTGGGGAAGGCCGTGGCCTGCGAAATGCATCGTCCCCGTCTGGTCTCTCTCGGGCCTTTGAGGACGGGAAGGTGCTTCCTGCCTATCTGGGTTACCAGGTGTGTGGGGCTCGGCAGCCCCACTTCTGCCACAGCTCTGTCTGTACCCAGGAGCTGCTGTGGTGCGGCAGGATGGCAGCCAGGGCTGAGGCCAGGGTCAGAGCGGTGGCAAGGGTGTGGCTGCCTGTGGATGCACGTCTGGGAAAATCCACGCCTGTTGGGTAAAAGTTGCCCATAAAACCTAGGGCCAAAAATAATGCTAACATTTTGTAGCATCTCCTTCTAGGCCTTTTTTCTATTGCATATATAAGGAAATAAACATTTAACAAAATATACTGTTTCTAGACATTAACCATCTTTTTTTCTTTTCTTTTTTTTAAAGATTTATTTATTTACTTGAAAGGCAGAGTTACAGAGATGAAGAGGCAGAGAGACAAAGAGACAGAGAGAGGTCTTCCATATGCTGGTTCACTCCCCAAATGGCCACAACAGCCAGAGCTGGACTGGGCCCGTCCAAAGCCAGGAGCTTCTCCCAGTTGTCCCACATGGGTGCAGGGGCCCAGAAACCTGGACCGTCTTCTACTGCCTTCCCAGGCCATAGCAGAGAGCTGGATTGGAAGTGGAGCAACCGGGATTTGAACCAGTGCCCATATGGGATGCTGTCTCTGCAGGCAGCGGCTTTACCTACTATGCCACAGTCCCAGCCCCCTCTTTTTTGTTTTTTAAAATGTATTTTATTTACTTGAAAGGCAGGGTGACGGGGCCAGCACTGTGGTGTAGTGGGTGAAGCCGCTGCCTGTGGTGCCGACATTCCATATGGGCACCAGCTCGAGTCCTGGCTGCTCCACTTCCATCCAGGTCTCTGCTGTGGCCTGGGAAAGCAGTAGAAGATGGCCCAAGTCCTTGGGCCTCTGCACTCACGTGGGAGACCCGGAAGAAGCTCCTGGCTCCTGGCTTCGGATTGGCACAGCTCCTGCCATTGTGGCCAATTGGGGAGTGAACCAACCAGTGGAAGACCTCTCTCTCTCTGCCTCTCCTCTCTGTGTAACTCTTTCAAATAAATAAATAAATCTTAAAAAAAAAAAAAAAAAAAGGCAGGGTGACAAAGAAAGGGAGACCCCACTGGTTCACTCCCCAAAGGGCCTGCAATGGCTCGGGCTGGACCAGGCTGAAGCCAGGACCCTGGAATTCTGTCAAGGTGGTCTTCCACATGGTTGGCAGGGGCCCAAGTGCCTGGGCCATTTTCTGCTGCTTCTTCAGGTACATCAGCAGGGAGCTGGAATGGAAGTGGAGTGCCCTGATGCAGACGGCTGGCATCGCAAGCGGTGGCTTAACCTGCCGTACCACAGTTCCCATCCCATCTCTTCCTGTTTAATGTCTTGTGAACATCTTCCCATGGCAAAAAATACAGCTCTTACAGCATCCCGAGTGGAGTCTTAAGTCACGGTGAGCCATCATTGAACCAGCCCTCTCCTATTGGACACTTAGCTCATTTGCTAGACTCACACTTTTGGCAGCACCCACCTCTGCAGAGGGGTTCTCGAGCCTCCGATGTCTGTGCTTCTTTGGTAAAAACCATGGTGGAACAGGGACTTCCTGGCCCGCTCAGCCTCTGACACTGCCCTGCCTCCGGGAAAGCCGAGGCGGGCAAGGTACAAGGAATTGTGCCGAGCTCTCCGCCACTCTCCTGATGGGCGCACAAGCACCTTCAGCGTTCCTGCTGAGCGGTTAGCTCTTGGTAGGTCCGAATGACAGAGAGAGCCTAAACCTCGGGATCGCGTCCACTGCGGCATCGTGAATCCCCGCTGCACCTCCAGGGGAGCAGTGTTCGGTGCAGTGGGAGGGCGCTGCTTGGGGTGCATGGATCCCAAACCACAGTGCTGAACTCAGGCCAGCTCTGCGTCTGGTCCAGCCTCCTGATAATGCACACAGCCTGCCACTCCCGTGGGAGACCCAAACTGAGTTGCAGGCTCCTGGCTTTAGCCTGCACCAACCCCAGATGTTGAGGGCATTTGGAAGATCTCTCTCATCTCTCTCTCTCTCCTGTCTCCCTCTACCTTTCAAATCAATTAAAAAAAATTTTTTTTTAATTTAAAAGGATGACAGCTCCCTGCTAATGTGCTTGGGAAAGCAGCAGAAGGTGGCCCAAGTGCTTGGGTCCCTGCACCCACATGGGAGACCTGGATGGAGTTTCTCTTGGCTTTGGCCTGGCCCAGCCCTGCCCATTGCTGCCATTTGGGGAGCGAACCAGGGAACAGAAGATGTCTCCATCTCTCTAACTGCCTTTCAAATAAATAAATAAATCTTAAAAAAAAAAAAAAAAGTTGGACGGATTTAGGAATGTCAGTTAACAGAGATGAGAGGTTAAAAGATAGTGCTACTGTGGAATAAAGAGACAGATTGCAGACCTGGTGGGTCTGAGGCGATGGGGTGCAGGAGAGGGTCGGGGTACAGCCCCGGTGCTTTAAGGCTGAAGCGTGGGCGAGACGGAAACAGCTGGAGGTGTGTGCCCCGCTGCCGCTGTCGGCCTGGCCGCGTTGGCTGCTGCTCTGAGAGGTGTCCACAGCACTTCCCAACGTGCCGTGCCGCCTTGCACCGGGGTCTCGGCGTTGCTGAGTGGCAGGGGTGTGGTGAGAGGAGCAGGGAGCTAACATCTGTGCTTTGGAGTTAGAAGCTGAGAGACAAACCTGGGGCAGTGTCTCTTGCCTTCTTCCACCCCAGGTCCTCTGGAGAATACATACCGTGACTTCTGGCTCATGGTGTGGGAGCAGAAAGTCCTGGTGATCGTCATGACCACGCGGTGAGTTAGCCCCGACCCGAGCCTGTCCCCAAGCATGAGGGATTCCAGAAGGGAGTTTAGCTGTGGGGAACAGTGGGTATCTGAGAGCTGTGCCGGACTGAGGTGCCTCTGCTTGCCCTCGGCTGGCCCAGGGTTAGCACGGCCAGAGTGTGTGGAGACACAGCGCCCACTTGTCAAGGCTCCGATGCAGAGCACCCCTCACCTGGACATCAGAACCTAAGTGTGAGCCGTTTGAGCCCTGCTGGACCTCAAGATTTCTGGACTGGGAGCGCATCGGATTAGGGATGCTCCGCTGGCGAAGTCTACACAGATATCGCAGGATTCAGAACCTCCGATAGCCCAGACATTGCTGGTCCCCACCGGGGCAGCACCGGTGATTCACATGAGTGTGGCCCATTTCCAGACGGGCGGTGTCTTCCTGACTCTGTTGCTCACCATTTGTTGAGACTTTTTTTTTTTTTTTTTTAAAGATTTATTTACTTAGGGGCTGGTACTGCATAGTGGGTAAAGCCACCGCCTGCAGCAAGGGCCTCCCACATGGGCAGCAGTTGGAGTCCTGGCTGCTCCACTTCTGATCCAGCTCTCTGCTATGGCCTGGGAAAGCAGTGGAAGATGGCCCGAGTCCTTGTGCCCCTGCACACGTGGGAGACCCGGAAGAAGCTCCTGGCTCCTGGCCTTCATCTGGCCCAGCTCCAGCTGTTGCAGCCATTTGGGGAGTGAACCAGTGGATGGAAGATCTCTCTGTCTCTCCCTTTCTCTGTATAACTCTGCCTTTCAAATAAATAAATAAATAAATTTAAAAAACAATTATACAGAGAGAGAGAGAGGGAGAGTCAGATCTTCTATCCGCTGGTTCACTCCCCAAATGGCCACAACAGCCAGAGCTGGGCCAGGCCAAAACCAGGAGCCAGGAGCTTCTTGATTTCCCATGTGGGTGCAGGAGCCCAAGTATTTGGGCCATCCTCCAGTGCTTTCCCAGGTACCTTAGCAGGGAGCTGGATCAGAAATGGATCAGCTGGGACTTGAACTGGTACCCGTATGGGATACTGGTGCTACAGGCAGCTGCTTAACCTGCTGTGCCAC
This sequence comes from Lepus europaeus, assembly GCF_033115175.1. Classification (NCBI taxonomy): domain Eukaryota; kingdom Metazoa; phylum Chordata; class Mammalia; order Lagomorpha; family Leporidae; genus Lepus; species Lepus europaeus. The sequence goes on from NC_084837.1 coordinate 112,964,668, forward strand.
AGCGCCGGCCTTTGCTGCGACTGTTGACCTCTCTTGAGTGCGTGTTTCCTCTGTTGGAAACCTCCAAAACGGTGGTGAGATGTCCCAGGTGAGACAGGGAGCTCTTGAGGAGGGAGCATTCCAGAAATGGTGGTTGACACCTCTGTCGGACTGTAGGCATTATCCATTCGTTAATATTATTATCACCATGTTAATTATAACCTGTTTCAGAAGAGGAGAAAAAATGAACAAGAATATTTACTTAGTTCCCTCCTCAGGGTCTGTGACAACCACCTGTGGTCTGAGCACCCAGGACCGCTGACGGGAGGGAGGCGGGCTCTCGCCTTACAGGAGCCCCACGGCTCCGCCCACCGGCGTCCGCAGAATCAGGCCTCTCCCACGGCTCTCAGTCAAGGGAGGACCCTGGCTGAGGCGCAGGCCGGCCGGCTCTCCGATCCGCCCTGCTCTCCCTGCTGTCTTCCTTGGCGCAGCCCGCATTTATCTCAGATGTGTGAGAAGGGGCGTGAGGAGTGAGGAAGGCGGCCGGGTGCGGCAGGTGCCCAGGGAGCACACCCCAGGCCGGCACTGCCCAGATGGTGCTGCAGGGCTGGGGGCCTGCGGGCAGGGAGGGCGGCAGGCTGACCTGGCTCTGTGCGTCCTCAGCTTTGAAGAAGGCGGCAGGAGAAAGTGCGGCCAGTACTGGCCTCTAGAAAAAGACTCGCGGGTGCGATTCGGCTTCCTCACGGTGACCAACCTCGGCGTGGAGAACATGAGTCATTATAAGAAAACAACGCTCGAGATTCATAACACAGAGGTGGGTCCGGGTTTCTGCTCTGTCACCGTAAGAACAATCGTAGTTACTTGAGAAGCATGTAGACAGAGGGACAAAGCACCTATCGGTTGGCTCACGCCTGCAATAGCTGGGGTGGGCCAAAGCCGGGAGCTGGCACTCAATCCAGGCCTCCCACAGGGGTGGCAGGAGCCCAGTCACTCAGTCCATCCCCGCTGCCTCCCCCAGGGGGCAGCAGGAGTCCGGCAGGAGGCAGGATCAAACCCTGGTACGCTGGTACTGGGACGTCCCAACACCCGGGGACGCACCTGACGTCCTGACTGCTTAGGCCTGGTGCCTGCCCCTTTCTCACCGTCTTGAAGCTGGAGGAGAATCCTTTTCCTGTGAAGAGAATCCGCAGGGGAGACGGGCAGGACTCCAGCTAGATGAGGGGTTTCACCTCATAGCCGACTTCTCAACACAACAGTGGATGCCGGCATCCAGAATCTGGGTCTTCCCTTGGAGAAACCCTGCCCTCTCCAAACCTCTAAGCCTGCCTTGGGTTTGTAGCAGGAGAGCAGCTGTGGCGGGGCCCTGGTGCTGGGCTGACAGGGCGCTGAGCATCTGGGAGAGGTGGGCGCAGTGCGGGCAGACGGACTCCCTAACCCGTGCCTCTTCCCATCCCAGGAGCGGCAGAAACGCCAGGTGACCCACTTCCAGTTCCTGAGCTGGCCAGATTATGGTGTCCCCTCCTCGGCAGCTTCCCTCATTGACTTCTTGAGAGTGGTCAGAAGCCAGCAGAGCCTGGCCGTCAGCAGCCTGGGCGCGCGTGCCCGAGGGCAGTGCCCTGAGCCGCCCATTGTGGTCCACTGCAGCGCGGGCATCGGCAGGACAGGTAACGGCCCTGACGACACTCTTGGTGCAGCACGCAGAGGGGTAGGACTGGGGGAGGAACAGCAGAGCGGCTCAGCCACACCCAGCACCGGAGGAGCTCGGGACTCCGTGGTGGCGGCCACTCCTGTCCTCTTGCTGTCCCTGGTGCTGGCCAGAACCTACTGTTCACTGGTGGTCCAGCCCGTCAGCGTGATCCTCCGCTGGCCCTGCCTCCTGTCACCAGCGGGGCTCCTCCCCCATGCTGTGTTCTCTCTCCTCAGCGCTGCTGGCCTTTCTAGGTCAGAGGCCCCTTGGGGAGGAAGCCAGGAAGCGTAGCTTCGTGTTGGGCCTCCGTGGAGAACGTGGGCCGTGCCTGGAGTTGGGTGTCCACACGCTGCCACTCTGTCCTCTTCCCCCCTCGCTTCCTGTTGCCCCGCGCATGTCCTCGGAGACGAGGCCGCCTCCTGTCTCCAGCCCCCGACGCCAGTGCTGACCTCCTCCTCCAGGCCTCGCACGCCCGAGGCCCCTGGCTGCCCTCAGGAGGCATCTCGCCTTCGCGCTCACTCCCCCGCCCTGCCTGGGCTTTCTGGGGAGGGAGGAGGCAGGAGAGCCGGGCAGCAGTGACCGCTGCTCTTCTTCTTCAGGCACCTTCTGCTCCCTGGACATCTGCCTGGCGCAGCTGGAGGAGCTGGGCACGCTCAACGTGTTCCAGACGGTGTCACGCATGAGGACCCAGCGGGCCTTCAGCATCCAGACCCCCGAGCAGTACTACTTCTGCTACAAGGCCATCCTGGAGTTTGCGGAGAAGGAGGGCATGGTGCCCTCCGGCCACAACCTACTGCCGTTGGAGGGTCAGTAACTGCCCACGGGCTCCCCTGGCCGGCCAGCCTTCTGTACACTACCCTGGACATCGTCGCGTCTGTCGGCTGCGTCGGCTCCGCCGAAGCCATGGATCCACCTCTTTCTCGTGTCTCCCGGCGCCCGTGTGCACGCAAGGCGGCCTTTCCCTTTGGCTAGATAAGCGTGGTGAGATGGCCACTCGCGAGGGCCAGCAGCAACGTGTTCTTACTTCCTAGCACCTGCTATCGAACTGTGCCTTACTAAAACCCCGTTGTGGCTGTCGATTTCTGCCAGGGGCCCCCGAGGTACGTGGGAAGGAGCCTCCCCCGCTCCCGCTCCCGCCCGTTGCTGGGATTTCACGGCTGGATGGGCAGTTGCCTTCCCCCGAGAGCGTGACCAAGTTACATGTCCTAGAGGTCATCGTGAGTGCCAAGCACGTGTACACGCAGGGCGCGTATTCCAGTCTTCTGTCTTCTGTGTGCGTGCGTGCGCGTGTAAGTGCACTTCTGTGTATGGGTCCATGTGTACGTGTGTATATACTATATATTGTATGTGATACTATGGGCATATTCTATAAATACATATACACACAGATACTACTTTGTAGAAGTTCCTGGGGTTCCGGGCTGCAGTTCACAACGTGCTTCTTGGACCCTGCTGTGTATCCTGGAGTAGCCGGGGTCAGGGGTCAGAACGTAGGTGGGGAATGGACACACACTCATTCCCCTGTGCTCCTGCCGCAGGCCATCACCTTACGTCCCCACCTCCCCTCCCCGGATGCCGCCTCCTGGGGCCCAGAGTACTGGTTTGTGGTGACACTGGTTTACTTCAGCATGGACTGCCCTTACCTAATGATTTTTCTCTGTTTACTTTGCCAATTTTGGGAACAGACCTCCACTGTGATTCCAGACCCCCTCCTCTCACTACCCCAGGGTTGGAGGAGCGGGGGCAAAGATGAATTCACTGAGCAGCCAGAGCCAGAAGCGATCGGTACGAAGTCTTAGAGGGGAAGAGGGGAGCCCCGGCGTAGGGGGCGACCGCTCTGGGCAGTCTCCCCTGGGAGGACGGGCCAGGCCCTTCCTGACGCAGCTTTGCGTCCTGAGACGCCCTTCTCCTGCCTGGTAGGCCCTGGGGCTCCAGCTGGGTGGGTTCTGTGCCAATGGAAAGCTCGGGGAAGGGGTCTCCTGCAATCACAGTTTGCCCCCTGCCTACCCAACCTGTCCCTGCCTGCTCCTGGCCTGTTGTGCCAGGGACAGAATCAAGAGTCCCCAGTGTTCCACGTTCCCAAGAAAATCCCAGGAACCCTAAACCTCCTCCCCCCATCACAAAAGATGAGGTTGGCAGCTGATCAGACCTCAGTAATTTTATACTGTAATAAGCTCTCTGAATGTGTATATTCTTATTTTTTACAATCATTTCATTTTGTATTTAACATCAATGGACTGAGTCAGATTCAGAAAATAACTGTAATGTTCAATATCTTACAGCGATAGTTTTGTATTTACGTACAAATATATCACATGATCAAACCCTTTTAGCTTCATCAATTTTAGCAGCCTGAGACTGGGAAGGTGAGGAGAGGGTCCAGAAGTTGTTCTGGGTGGGGTGGGGGGTGGGGCGAGGCTTTGAGCTGAGAGCTGCGCCCCCTCCTCGGTCAGTAGGCCGAGGCCCTGGCCCTGGCGAAAGGAGCCCTGCCAGTTGAGGTCTCGCTGGGGACCAGGCTCTGCTTGGTGCCTTCTCACGAGCAGCTCATCCAGACGCCACTGCAGCCCAGCGAGCGGGGGTCCTGTGCCTCCTCTCCCCTCGTCCCATTTCGGGGTAGAGGGGGAAGGCGAGGTGCAGCTCTGCCACTCCTGTGTAACTGACGAGAGGGGGGGGCTAGCCTCAGACTGCCATGGATTCCTGTGTGACTGAGGAGAGGGGTGGGGAGCTAGCCTCAGACTGTCATGGATTCCTGTGTGACTGAGGAGAGGGGTGGGGGGGCTAGCCTCAGACTGCCATGGATTCCTGTGTGATGAGGAGAGGGGTGGGGAGCTAGCCTCAGACTGTCATGGATTCCTGTGTGACTGAGGAGAGGGGTGGGGAGCTAGCCTCAGACTGTCATGGATTCCTGTGTGATGAGAAGAGGGGTCTAGCCTCAGACTGTCATGGATTCCTGTGTGATGAGAAGAGGGGTGGGGGGCTAGCCTCAGGCTGCCATGGATTCCTGTGTGACTGAGGAGAGGGGTGGGGGGCTAGCCTCAGACTGCCATGGATTCCTATGTGAGGAGAGGGGTGGGGGGGCTAGCCTCAGACTGCCATGGATTCCTAGTGAGGAGAGGGGTGGGAGGCTAGCCTCAGACTGCCATGGATTCCTGTGTGACTGAGGAGAGGGGTGGGGAGCTAGCCTCAGGCTGCCATGGATTCCTGTGTGACTGAGGAGAGGGGTGGGGGGCTAGCCTCAGACTGCCATGGATTCCTGTGTGACTGAGGAGAGGGGTGGGGGGCTAGCCTCAGACTGCCATGGATTCCTGTGTGACTGAGGAGAGGGGTGGGGGGCTAGCCTCAGACTGCCATGGATTCCTGTGTAATGAGGAGAGGGGTGGGGGGCTAGCCTCAGACTGTCATGGATTCCTGTGTGACTGAGGAGAGGGGTGGGGGGCTAGCCTCAGGCTGCCATGGATTCCTGTGTGACTGAGGAGAGGGGTGGGGGGCTAGCCTCAGACTGCCATGGATTCCTGTGTGACTGAGGAGAGGGGTGGGGGGCTAGCCTCAGACTGCCATGGATTCCTGTGTGACTGAGGAGAGGGGTGGGGGGCTAGCCTCAGACTGCCATGGATTCCTGTGTAATGAGGAGAGGGGTGGGAGGCTAGCCTCAGACTGCCATGGATTTGGAGAGGCTGTGGCTCAGTTGCTCCTGGGCCCACCCATTAGGCGGCCTAAGAGCAGGATGACCCGGGTTTAGGAACTACTTAGTTCATGTCCCTGAGTCTGGGGAGAGTTGGCAAATGTACGAATCCGCCAGTAACAGCCGGGAGAAAGGGATCAGCAGCTTTGCCCCCACTGCTGTCTGCGAGCCCAGCCGTGCTGTCCAGGAAGGCAGGTTCTCCCCCAGAGACAAAGCGCTCCGGGGAGGGGAGAAGACAGCACCGTGGGCCCACGCAGGCTGCTGCCGCCCTCCAGCGTGCCCACGTCCAGACCTGTCAAACACACGCGGCAGCCCCACCATCCTGCCCCTTCCTGGCGGCTGGCGGGGGAAGGGTGCCGGACGTCCTCCACCCCGGAGCGCAGCCCTGTCAGGGTCCACACAACGATGCTGGGAGCAGACTGTCCCCGGGAGGCCGCCTGCGTGGTGGGCTGAGGGAGACGGGATGCTGCTCGTCTCCAGGATGAGTAGTTACCCAAACCCGCAAGTGAGGGAGCTGGGGGGTGCCCTGGGGAGCGGCTCTTGGTGGCTGGGGGCTTAGCCCCCAGCCCAAGTCCTCACTTGCACCTGTAAGCGAAGGGGAGCCCGCCAAGCCTCAGGGCACAAACACCCACACGGGAACCATCAGCCCCCACTCCGGGCGGGCCCACTCCCACGTGCACATCCGTTCTCACTTGTACGCGGGGTCTCTTCCTCCAAGCTGCTGCCACCTCCTCCTCTTCCTTCAGTTTGCTTCCCGCATGGGGAGCAGTGCAGGTCTCCAGGCCTGAGGCTTCCGCGCTGCTGCGGGCGAGGCACCGAGGGGGCCTGGGAGCCCAAGGCCTTAGATTTCTCTGGCCACGGTTGCTACCCTCCGGCCACTGGTAGTTTACCCAGGAGCTCCTGCTGTCTGGGAACCAGACTCCCTCTTGCGGGAGATCTGCCACACAGACCTGCGACTGCCAAGCGTCGTGGGTCCCCATGGGCGGGAGTCAGCGTCCCGCTGAGCCCTGTTGCAGCGTCGGATCCCCTTGGCTCATTCACCGGGACTCCCGGGCAAACCCTTCTCCCTGCCAAGCTGGCCCTGGCACGGTGTAGGCCAACTGTGCTGGAACCCTGGTGAGGGCTGTTGGTGGACGCTGAGCACTGTGGCGCCTTCAGCAGTTCAGGGGGACTCGTTCCCGATGTGGTTAGCCCCGGGAGAGGCAGATCACAGATGACAGAAGCACTGTGTGCTGGCCGGCCTCTTCATCCTCTGGGGTCTTTGTTGCACCTTGACACCCCCCTCCCGCTTCGGTGAGGTGTTCTGGAGGAAGTGTGGAGTGTGGCGGTCAGGGCAGATGGTGCTGCTGGCAGCTGGGCACTTGGTTGAGCTGGTGATGGGCCTCAGAAGCGAGTGAGGTCAGAGAGGGGAGGACAGCCCTTTGGGGGCCACTGGCACTCGGGGGCTGGGTGGGGGAGGAGGAACCCTCAAAGGGCACCAGTGGCGGCCGAGGCCGGGCAGCGGCTGGAGGGAACGAGCGAGGGTTGGAGGTGTGGGCTTGACTGTGAGGCCGGGGGGTCAGGGAAGAGGGGTGCGTGAGGAGTGAGCGTTTGGAGGCCGCAGGGCTCAGGCCATCCTGCTTCAACCCAAACGAGGTTCTCTCGCCTACTAGGCTTCCGAATAAGATCTGAAAGTCACCAGACTGGCACACAAGGAAACCCTGAGCCTGAAGCCAGGTAAGCGGGGTGGATGGTGCAGACTTGAGCCAGCAGGGGTCCAGGATCAGCACGGCCAAGAGCAGCAGCCTTTTCCCTTGAGTGTCAAAACATTTTTCTCTGCTTGCAAGGCAGAGTGACGGAGAGGGGGTGGAGAGAGATCTCTCATCTGCAGGCTCACTCCTCGAATGCAACAGCTGGGGCTGCACCAAGCCAAAGCCAGGAGCCCAGACCTCCATCCAGGTCTGCCTTGTGGGTGGCGAGGGCCCCAGCACTTGAGCCATCGGCTCCCTCCCAGGATACACCGGAGCAGGAAGCTGGGTCAGCAGCTCAGAGTGGCCGGGCATCAGAGGATGCAGGCACCACAACGCTGATCCCAAGGGCAGCAGTCTTTATGCTCACGCAGAAATCTCAAGTCTCCAAAGCTACCGAGAAATCAGAAGCCTTGGGCTGTGTACCACCTAGGCCAGCTGGTCGCCAGGAAAATGGAGTGTACTCGCGTGGTGGGATGGCTCTGGGGACTTGGCATCTGAACACCAGGAGAGGAGATGGTGGCCCTGAACCCGAGTACGCTCGACTCCACAGCTCACGACAGCCCAGGGATTGCGCACGGGAAACGGAAGCTTCTCCCCCTCCAAGAAATGCTGAACCAGGATCCTGGCCCGAACTCTTGCCGTGAGCACAGGGGTTGCTGTCGGTGGGGTGGGGCGCCGGCCTCAGAGCCCCCTCACCTTGCTATTCCTGAGCCACCATGCTGGCCATCGGTATCCATCGGCCAAGCCACTGACATGTGGGCCCTGTGTCTCCCCATCACTGCCCACCCCAAGCACCCTGGGAACAGTGGATGAGGGAGTTGTTGTGAGACATACACCTGTGACCGGAGGCAACTCTTGCTGCGTTGGGGAGGATTTTTGAGCAAGGGTCAGGAATCACCCAGCCCTAACTGCAGACAAACTGCTCTTGTAGTTGGGGAGCTGAGCAGGGGGCGCCCCAGGAGGGCAGGCTGGTTTTCTGCAGAGCCCACGCCCCAGCTGCTGGCCCCAGTCTGCAGAATCAGCACGTGGGCAGCGGACAAAGCTCAGGCGCTGGCGCCAGGCGGACCTGCCTTGGGTGCCTGCGTTGCACAAGCCATTGCACTGCTCTGAGCCTCCTTCCGCTCTGCTCGCCTACAAACGAGCATGGCGAGCGGGCCATTGCACACAGGGGAGAATCAGGTCCCTTCCCGGAGAGAAAGGCTGTGCTGTGCGTGGCAACGCGTGACTGGGCCCTGCGAGCCACCGCCGGGGCTCAGAGCAGCCTGGGGCATTCAGGGGTCCCCACCAGGGTGGCAGTAAGTGAGCTGTCCAGCTGCGGATCTGCTGTGTAAGTAACCTCACCCACGCACATCACCTGCTGCCCAGAGCCTCCCAGGACCTGAGCCACATGCTGGCAGCACGGGGATCCTCCTCGCAGCCGGGGTCGCCGGGTCAGCCTCTTCCACCAGGCAGGGACCCAGTGAGAGCCAGGGGGCTCGCGGTGCAGGCCGGCGCCCGCTCTACCCTACCGTTTGCCTCGTCTGGGCCGGCACAGCGCAGGAGCACACAGGGCTCATCTCCCGGCTCCTCCTTCTCTCCCCTCCGTGGTCTCCCCACCTGCTCTCTCTCCTTACAGCCCAACTTCCCGCGTGGACCCTGCGGCAGGGGCGCAGGGTAGGGGTGGCGGCTGGCAGCCTGTCCGCTCCATTTCCCACCCCGTTTCATGGAGAGGCTCAGGCCCAGGTAGGGGAGAAAGCAGCTGGCCTAAGCCTCCAACGGCCACGCGAAGCGCAGGGCCGATTTCCGCCCGCCCCGCGAGGGCCGCTGGCTCCATTTGCCGTCCACCGCCCACTCCAAACAGCCGCCCTCTCCCGCTGAGTCTCTCCAACACTGCTCTCCTCTCTTGCTCGCACGCATCCACTGGCCGTGCCCCGGTCTAGTGTTCCTCGCCTGAATTACCGGCCCACCGCACGGATCCCTCCGAGCCCCGACCAACCGCTCACAGCAGGCGCACCCGGCCTCCGTGGAACACAGACCTGCGGGGTGGCCCTGCCCCCCGGAAACTCTCTTCGGTTGGCAACTGCGACCAACAGAGCCAGGGCTGCAGGGCAGAGAGAGGCAGGGCAGGCGTTCGCAGCACTGTAGCCACCAAACCCAGCGCCTCTCCCCGCTCACTGGGCACACCCCCAGAGCCCACCGGCTGCGAGGGCGCTAGGCACCCGACCACGCCGGCCTGGGCCTGTGACCCCGCAGCTGGCACCGGCTTTTGGTCCAGCAAGGAGACGTCCCGCGGCTTGGGGCCACCTCTGCCACCCTGGTTCCCAGCATCGCAGTCCTCATGTCTTCCACCTGTGCCTTCGTGCCCTCTGCCCGGAGCAACCCCGAAGACCCACGCGGCTCCGCCGGCTCACCTGCAGCCGGCAGGGCTCTCCGTTCTGGGAGCGCCCGGCGTCGGCCAGTCTGCGCGGGAGCACACTCCCGCCTCGCCGCGGCTCCTGCGGCAGCAGCTCCTCCACCGCGCCCGCATGCCCGGGGCTGCACGCAGGGCTTCCCGCCCGCGCCCCTCGTCTCCAGGCGCCCAGCACGGCGGGCCGCCGCCGGGACCCCGCGGCGCCTCCGCGCCGGCCTCGCCTCGCCGGGGCTGCACGCAGGGCTTCCCGCCCGCGCCCTCGTCTCCAGGTGCCCAGCACGGCGGGCCGCCGCCCGGACCCCGCGGCGCCTCGGGCCGGGCTCGCCTCCTGCAACGCGGGTCCCGGCGGGAGGGGCGGGGCGAGCGCGGAGGCGGGCCCTGGGCCGTGACGCAGCGCCGCGGGGCCAATGGCCGGCGGGGGGCGTTCCCCATTCAGCGCTGCTCGCCCGGCTCGGAAGGTATGTTAAACAGCTGCTTTCAATTCGGTGCCCCCGGCCCGCGTCCGGGGGGCGGCTCGTCGGGGCCGGCCCGGCTCGGAGTCCCGCGGCCGAGGTGGGCGAGGGGCCGGCCCGGCCGGAGGCGCCCGCCACTGCGCCTCCGGCCGGGCCGGCCGTGGGGAGGGGGCGCCGGCCGGCCGCCTGGTGTTGCCCGCCGAGCACTCGGCGGCGGACTGGGGAGCGGCGAGCCGGAGTGCCGGCTCCTCTCACGCCGCTTTTTTTTTTTTAAAAGAAAAACACGAAAAGCAGCAAAAAAAAAAAAATAAAATGAAAAGGTGGGTGGGGGGCCCTGCGCGCCGGCAGCGGGGGGCGGCGGCCGGCCCGGAGTTCCCTCTGCGCGGGCTCGCCGGGCGGGCCGGGCTCGCGGCTGCCCCGCGCGCGCAAACCTGCACGAGGGGCGCGGGCGCCCCCGGCCCGGGCCCGCCGCCTCGCCCCCCGCCGCCCGGCGCGGCCGTGAAGGTCGGAACCCGGGGGACCGTCTTCACGCTCGCTCGGGAAGAGGAAACGCATCAGCGGGCGGGAGGCGGGGCGCCGGGCGGGGGCGCGGGCCCCGCGCGCTGCGGCCGCGGCCCAGACTGTTTACTACCGACTCCGCCGGCGGCTGGTGCGAGCGGCCCGCAGGGGACACGCGGGGCGGGGCGCCGCCTCGCCGCCCGCCGCCCCGGGCTCCTGTGCGGGCCCCGCCTGCTCTTGTCTTCCATTGGCTGCTCGGGACTCCCTCTTCCGCTTCTCGGGCACGGATTGGCTGACATTATCTCGAGCTCCGCCTATAGGGAGGCCGGGCAGGAGTTTAAGTTGCTAGGGTTTTTTTTTTTTTTTTTTTCCCCGTGAAGGGCGGAGGGGGGGGCGTCCTGCGGCTACGTGAGGCGCGAGGGCCCGCCCCTGCTCCTAATTGGCGGGGGCGCGAGGGCCCGCCCCCGGCTCCCGATTGGCGGCGCGCGCGGCCCCGCCCCCGGCGGAGCGAGCCGGAGGGGAAGTCCGCCCTCGGCCGCGAGCGCGCCCCGCACATGTGTGAGGCCGCCGCGCTGCTCGCGTGCCTCCCGCCCGGAAGTCCCGGGCTCCGCGCCCTGCTGGGGGAGGGGGCGGCGAGGGCGCGCCAGGACGCCCCGGCGGCCCGCGGCTTCCGGGTGGAGTCGCTGGCGGGGGTCCGTCCTTCGGGCCGGGGCCGCGCTCCCAAGTTGTGGCTCGGCGGCGTGGCCGTGTCCGCGTGAGAGCGCCGCTGCCCTCGCGGGCGGGAGGGGACCCGGGCGTGGGGCCGGGCGCGGCGCGCAGGGCCGGGGGTCGGCTCCCCGCAGCGCTGCCGGCTCGCACCTGTTGCTGGAGCTCGCTCCGAGGCTGCGGAGGGCGGGCGGTGTTGGGGTCCCCTTTGCGGGCGAGAGCGGGAGCCCCGCGCCCCGGGTGCCGGCACCCGGTCTCGGCGCAGCTATGGCTTCGCGGAGCGGACCTAGGGGCTGCCAGGAGCCCGCGGTGGCGAGGTGGGCGCCGGCCTCACCGAACGAGGGAGCCCGCCCCGAGGGGTCTGACTGCACGCGGGACCCCCGCCCAGAGGGGTCTCTACCGCACGTGGGAGCCCCGCCCAGAGGGGTCTCTACCGCACGCGGGAGCCCGGCCCAGAAGGGTCTCTGACCGCACGCGGGAGCCCGCCCCGAGGGGTCTGACCGCAACTGCGGGACCCCCGCCCAGAGGGGTCTGGCCGCAGGGGAGCCCGCCCAGAGGGGTCTGACCGCAACTGCGGGACCCCCGCCCAGAGGGGTCTCTACCGCACGCGGGAGCCCGGCCAGAGGGGTCACTACCGCACGCGGGAGCCCGCCCCGAGGGGTCTCTACCGCACGCGGGAGCCCGGCCCAGAGGGGTCTGACCGCACGCGGGACCCCCGCCCAGAGGGGTCACTACCGCACGCGGGAGCCCCGCCCAGAGGGGTCACTACCGCACGCGGGAGCCCGGCCCAGAGGGGTCTGACCGCACGCGGGACCCCCGCCCAGAGGGGTCACTACCGCACGCGGGAGCCCGGCCAGATGGGTCTCTGACCGCACGCGGGACCCCCGCCCAGAGGGGTCACTACCGCACGCGGGAGCCCGGCCCAGAGGGGTCTGACCGCACGCGGGACCCCCGCCCGCCCGGTCCCTTCCTCGGTTCCTCCGCTGCCTGTGCCCCCGAGGCGGCCAGGGCGGTGGCCGTCGGGCCGCCCGTTCAGGTCGGGTTTGTGGGCGCAGCTCTGCCCCGGCCGCTGCTAGGCGGCGGCGTGCGACCGCCAGGCCGGAGGCGGAGGCTCGCCCGGGCCCCGGCGCTGCCCCCGGAACTCCGAGCTCGTCTCTCGGTGTCAACATTCCACAAAAGGACGGCGGGGCGGGCTCGCCGGGGGCGGGCCCGGCGGGGCGGTGGGAGGCGCCCGCGCCCCGCACGGACACTGTGCCCCACAGCGGCCGCCTTCCTGGGGCACTGAGAGCCGGAGGTAGCCTTCCGAAACGCTGACCGGCGGAGGCGGGAGCCGACCTGCTCGGCCTGTGGCTGAGACGGCGCGGGGCGGGCCGTGCGGTGTCCTCCAATGAGACGAGAAGAGCTCCCCTTCTTCCGCCAATGGTGTTGCGGCTGGGGGGAGGGACTCGGCAATCCGTCTCCAATAGGCGGGGTTGAGTTAGGGAAGCTCCCCGCCAATAGGGGCGTGGAGAGGGTGAGCGGCTCCCCCTCCCTTCCCCACCGAGAGGGAAGGGGCGGGAAGTCGGCGGGCGGGGCGCGGTGATTGGCTGGCCTTTTGACGGGCGGGCGATGCGTCCTGTGGAGGAGCGAAGCCGAGTCCTCCCTCTGCTGGGCGGGCCGGGGGAGTGGGCGGGATTTCCCGGGTAACAGAGAAGCGGCCGCGGCGGTAGAGGCGGCGGAGACGGTTTCTCCATCTCCCCCTCCCCTTCCCCCCACAGAGTTTCCCTCCTTCCCTCCCTCCCTCCCTCCCAGTCGGGGCAGCCGGGCCTGTGGCCGCCTCGGTAGCGGAGCGCAGGCTGCCAGTCCGCTTCGGCGGCCTCTGCCCCGTGCGGCTCTCGGGGCCTCCTGAGCCCGCGGCTCACGCCGAGAGGGACACGCAGTGACGAGCGGCCCTAGCAGCTTCGCGGTGAGAGCCGGTGGGCCGAGCTCCGGCGGGAACCCGGGCGGCGGGCAGCGCCGGGCCGGAGGGTGTGTATTGGGGGGGCTGACCCCCGCGGCTTCCCGTAGAGCGGGAGGCGTGTGGCTGTGGGAGCGGTGGGGGCGGAGCGGGGCGGCTCGGCGCGGGCGGGGGAGCGCGTAGTCCCGGTGCGCGCGGAGGGGGCGGGCGCTCGCGCGCCGCTCGGGGGCGGGGCCGCGCGCGTGCGGCGGCGGGGAAGGGGCGGGGCGGCGGGGAGCGCCGGGGGCGGCCGCGAGGGCGGGGCCTCGGCGGCGGGCGGGGGGTCGCGCCTCCTCGGGCCCGGGCGGCCGCTGTCGCGGGTCGCGCTGCTGCGCGGGGCGGCGCCCGGGAAAGCCCGCCGGCGGGTCCGGCGGGGGCGGGCGGGCGGCCGCCGGGAGTCCCCGGGGCGGGGCTCTCCGCGCCCTGCGTGCCGGGAGCCGGCGCCGCTCCACCTCCAAGCTGCCCTCCGGTGCCGGAAGGCGATTCCGTGTCCAGTGTGGAACTTTGAGGCGCGGGCCGCGGGCGCCGTGTGGACGGCCGGGGCGCTCCGTGAGGACGGCCCCGCGGCCCTCACAGCTTCCTGAGGAGGCGCGGCTCCTGGTCGGCGCGCCGGCCGCTTCCGGGAGCGCGCGGGCTCGGTGCGGGTCCTGGCCCGGCAGGAGGACCTCCCGGGGCTTCTTTGTTAGGGTTTGTTTGCGTGACTGGGAGCGTGGGTCTGCGGGGTCGCTCCCTGCGCTGGGCGCCGGCCCATCTGGGCAGTGAGCCTGCTCTCCTCAAGGAAGGGGGTGGCGCGGCGTGGTCCTGCTTCCCTTCTGCGTGGGGCAGATGCCGCGCCGGGGTTCGGCTGGGGTCAGAGGTTGTGTGTGGCGCCAGCAGGCTTCCTGAGAACACAGTGGGTGCTTTTTCAAGTCACACCCCGTTCCCCTTAGGTGATCCTGCTGCTGCTGCTAAGCGCTTGCGTGTGTTGAGCCTTTCCTGTGTCCCCGTACTGTGTTATGAGCCCGGGGCGGTGGGCGCTATGCAGTCCATCCGTGCTTTAAAGGTGAGAAAACTGACACAGGAGTGAATGGATGAGGGCACTTTGCAAAGGGCCTTGAAAATGCGAGAAAAGATAAGCTTCTTTTGGTGCCAAAAAAAGTTGAAATCCGTGTGGTTTTTTCTGGTATGCACGTCTCATGAACTTTAGGAAGACCTTTGTAAACACAGATTTCAAAACCTTTGTGCCAAGTAAACCTAATGGGATGGGCGTTTGGTGTAGAGGCTAAAATGCCACGTGGGACGCCTGCATTCCACCTGGAGTTCTGTGTGCACGTCCCGGCTCTGCTCCTGACTCCAGCGCCCTGCTAATGCAGACCCTGGGAGGCAGCAGTGATGGCCCACGTGCTGGGGCCCCTGCCGCCCACGTGGGAGACCTGGATGGAGCTCCAGGCTCCTGGTTTCAGCCTGGCCCAGCTCTGCCTGTCTGTGGGTGTTTGGAAAGTGAACCAGAGGATGAGTGCTTGCTTGTGTTTTCTCTCTGTGTCTTTTAAATAGATGAAACAGATAAAAATTAAATGAAAGCCAGACTTTTAATTCGATTCTCCAAGAAGTTTCTGAAGTACACTTAGTGTGGCAGCGGCCAGGCTGAGATCTTAACCCAGGCAGTCTGGTACCAGAGGGAGTCCGTGCACTTCAGCTGCTTCTGGAGAAGGGGCGGTGTGCTCTTTACACTTTTAATTGTGGCAGAATACACAGAACATAAAAGCTGCCATTTAGTCATTGTGAGTGTACACTAGAGGACTCTCTCATCTCCCCAGACTGAAACTGTACCCCCTGAACCCTGATTCTTTTTTTTTTTAAAGATTTATTTATTTATTTGAAAGTCAGAGTTACACCGAGAGAGGAGAGGCAGAGAGAGAGAGAGAGAGAGGTCTTCCATCTGATGGTTCACTCCCCAATTGGACGCAACGGCCGGAGCTGCGCTGATCCGAAGCCAGGAGCTTCTTCTGGGTCTCCCACACAGGTGTAGGGTCTCAAGGATTTGGGCCATCTTCTGCTTTCCCAGGCCATAGCAGAGAGCGGGATCGGAAGTGGAGCAGCTGGGTCTCGAACCGGTGCCCATATAGGATGCCAGCGCTTCAGGCCAGGGCGTTAACCCACTGTGCCACAATGTTGGCTCCTTATTTTTTTTTTTAAGAATTTATTTATTTATTCTAGAGGTACAGTTACAGACAGTGAGAGGGAGAGACAGAGAGAGAGGTCTTCCATCTGCTGGTTCACTCCCCAAATGGCTACAACAGCTGGAGCTGAGCTGATCTGAAGCCAGGAGCCAGGAGCTTCTTCTGGGTCTCCCACGTGGGTGCAGGGGCCCAAGCACTTGGGCTGTTTTCCACTGCTTTCCCAGGCCATAGCAGAAAGCTGTATTGGAAGAGGAGCAGTTGGGACTAGAACCTGTGCCCACATGGGATGCCGGCGCCCTAGGCGGAGGATTAACCCGGTGTGCTACGGCTCCAGCCCTTGAACCCTGATTTTACCCACCATCTCCCCCCATCCTGGCAACCACCATTCTGCTTTCCCTCTCTGAGTTGTTTAATTTATTGATCTGAAAGGCAGGGATACCATTGGAGAGAGGTCTCTTGTCTGCTGGTTCATTCCCCAAGTGCCTTTAACACCTGGGACTGGGCCGGGACAAAGCCAGGAACCAGAATCTCAGCCTGGGGGCCGGTGTTGTGCCAGAATGGGCAAAGCTGGCATCCCACACAGGTGCTGGTTTGTGTCCCGTCTGGCCACTTCTGACCCAGCTTCCTGCTCATGGCCTGGGAAAAGCAGTGGAGGGTGGCCCACTCTTGGGCCCAGATGAAGCTCCTGGCGGTTGTGATAATCTGGGGAGTGAACCAGTAGATGGAAGATCGTCTCCCTCTCTGTAGCTCTGGCTTTCAAATACATATGTTCATACATAAATGCATAAGTAAATAAGTACATAAATCTTTAAGAAGAAAATACTCAGTCTGGGTCTCTGTGGGGCAGGGGCCCAGGATGCCGCCCACGTATGCATTACCCGGAAGCTGGGACCTGAACGCCAGCGCTTTGATGAGTGGTGTGGTCGTCTCAACCTGCCCCTTGTCTAGGGACCTCATTGAGTGGCCTCAGGGTTTGCCTTTGTGCCTGGCTCTTGCAGTTAGCGCCATGTCTTGGAGGTTCACCATGGGTCCTGTGTTACCAGTTTTCCCTCTTAAAGCTGAACAGGGTTCTGTAGTGCCTGCAAAGGCCTCATTTTGTTGACCTTTTCATGCGTTGACCGACTTGTGGATTTTGCCTCCTTTCGGCTGTTGTCAGTAGTGACAATTCCTGTTCGGGTCCCTGCTTCCAGTTCCCGGCAGATTCCACAGTCGGGGTTGCTGCCCTGTGCAGTGGTCCTGGCTTTGCCTTTTCTGAGGAGCCAGCGGTGGACTTTCGAAAGCAGCTTAGAGGGAAAATATATTGGAACTCAGATTCTAACACCCATTTCTTGACATGTGCGTGGATAGCTCCGGGCTGACAGAGGGAGAGTCTGTGCCCAGACATCCTGGTGAGGAAAGGCAAGTTTCCTCCTGATGGTTCCCCTGCATGTTGGTGAGCTCGGTGAGCGTAGGTGCCACCAGCGTCAGGTGTAAAGTGCTGTGAGGAGGTGGGAGGAGGGAGCGTCCCCCCGGTGGCTGCGAGGGGCCCTGAGTGAGGCAGGAGAAGTGGTTAAGTGTCCCAACACCTGTCTCTGAGTGGCCAGAGGACAGCACCAGGGGCTGGAAGGGTGGTGTCCTCCTCATGGTGTTTGCAGCTTGCAGACCTGCTCCCTTCGCTTCCGTCTGGAGATATTTCAGAGTCACTTTGAAGAACTGATGGGCCTGGCACAGCTGTCACTGTCAACCACAAGCTGTATGAATTTGGCCAATTTTGTTTCCTAGTATTGTAATTTTATTCCATCACATGCATTCCAGTTTATGCTACCCTGAAAAAAGGTGGTAGAAATTAGTAACCTAGAATTTTTACCTTTTCTTTGCTCTAAAGTAAATAATGCTGGGTTTTGGTTTTTGTGGAGGTGAAAGTTAAATAATGTGATAACCTCTCCAGCAGCATACTTGAGTAGTCTTGTGAATCAGTTTTTGCCATATATATATTTATTTTTATTTACTTTTTGTTTTATTTATGTTTATTAAATATATATATATATATATAAAGATTTATTTATTTTATTTGAAAGAGTTAACAGAGGGCAGGGGAGAGTCAGAGATCTTCCATTTGCCGGTTCACTTCCCAAATGATTACAACAGGGGCCAACATTGTGCCAGTTTGAGTCCCAGCTGTTCCAGTTCTGATCCAGCTCTCTGCTATGGCCTGGGAAAGCAGCTGAAGATGGCTCAAGTCCTTGGGCCTCTGCACCCCCACATGGGAGACCTGGAAGAAGCTCCCAACTCTGGCCATTGCAGCCATCTGGGGAGTGAACCAGTGGATGGAAGCTCTCTCCCTCTCCCTCCCCCTTCACCTCCCCCTCCCTCTCACTCCCCCTCTCCCTCTCCATCATTTTCTCTCTAACTTTGACTTTCAAACTGAATAAATAAATCTTTAAAAAAAAATGGCCACCGCATCCATGGCTTGGCCAGGCCTAAGTCAGGAGCCAAGAACTCCAGCTGCGTCTACCACGTGAGTGGCTGGGGTCCAGGCATTTGGGTCATCCTCTGTTGCTTTCCCAGGCATATTAGCAGGGAGCCATATCAGAAGTGGAGCAGCTAGGACACAAACCAGGGCTCATATGGGATGCCAGCGCTGCAGGCGGTGGCTTTACCTGCTACATCACGGCACTGGCCCCACATTCTATTCTTTTAAGAAATTTGACTTTCCTATCAGATATTTTTATTTTTAAAAATAAATCCTGATTGTCTTTAGGCTATTTTCCTCCTGATTGTCTTCATATGTAAGAAAAACCTCTTTGACTTTCGTTAGTCTTGTAAATTTCTCTGTGGGACTCTGAGAGATTGATCAGTCTGTTGCTACCAGATCGGGAGGAGGAGGAGTCTGTAATGTCTGCAGCTGACTGACAGGGTGACGTTCTGTGGGGAAAGCTTCAGCGGGGCCCACAGTCCGTCCAGATTGAGATTTAGGTTTCCTTGACGGCGGCGTTAGTGCCAGGGGCCGTGCTGCACACAGCTGATGGGTGAATGAGCAGCTTACAGCCTGAACTCGAACGGCATTTGAAGTTTTTAACTAAGCACTAGCTTAGTGAGGAGTTTGTTGGTGGGCTTCCTGTCGTACCTCTTTGGCCCCGCCTTCTGCTTTTATGCCGCCCACTCCCTCTCTGTCCTGTACAGGTGCTGCTTGGCATGACCAGCCCTTCCTTGGTGTCCCCCAGTGCCAGACTTCCCAGGTCCACAGCCCCGGATTTGTAGTCCTGAAATGCAGGGGTTGTGGGTTGGTTGGTTGGTAAATTTGACTCCTCACTACTTTTGCTCCCATTTGTGCAGAGATGTGAGTGTCCTGGTTCTGAAGGAGGAAGTGATGCTGCATCGGCACTCGTTGCCTTCTGACACCCAGAGTGCGGAGCCCCCCGTTCTGCCTGGAGAGCTCCCGCCCCCCGGAGAGGTGGTCCTCTGCCGGAGCCAACAGCCATCCCTGGCTCCTCTTCCCTTTTTTTTTCCTTTTCTTTTTTAAGGATTTGTTTTATTTCTTTGAAAGGCAGAGTTAAAGAGAAGGAGAGGGAGGGAAGGGAGGAGGGAGGAAGAGAGAGAGAGAGTCCCTCATCCACTGATGCACTCCACAAATGGCCACAATTACTGGGGCCGGGCCAGGCTGAAGCCTGGAGCCAAGACCTTCTTCATTAACAGGCAGCTGGATCAAAAGTGGAGCAGCCAGGACTGGCCATATAGGATGCTGATGTTACAGGCCACCGTGTAACCCACTGTACTACGGTGCCAGCCCCCCTTTTCCCTTTCCATGTGGCGCTCTCTGTTCTGTCTCTCCTCACTCCCCACCACCCCACCCAGGCAGTGCTGGCGGCATCTCTAGCTTGGAGTCCGTGCTTGCAGGTATTGTCTGTTCTCTGCCCAGCAGCCCAGGTGATGCTTGTGAAACCCGAGTCAGACCTGTCACCCTCTGCCCACAGCTCCTCAGTGGCTTCCTGGTCAGTCTGGGTGGAAGTGTGCATCCTTCTGAACACCTGTAGGAGCAAGCCTGCTGTCTCCCTCTGACTGCAGGGCCTCGTGGTCTGTCTCTGCTTGATTCTCCACCACACAGGATTCTTGTTCTTGGGGACTGTGAGGCGCGTGTGTGCCTCGGGTCTTTACACGTAGCCCCTTCTGCCTAGATCTCCCCGGCCAGTTGCCACACAGCCAGCTCCCTCGCTTCCTGTACTTGAAACTGGTGAGGAGCTCCTTGGCCGGTCTTCCCTGAAGTTTTGAAACCTTTCCCTGTGTGTCCTTCCTAGCACTTGTCTGATATTCTAAACACTTTCTAAAGTGTGAGCTTCCTGAAGAAGGCACTTTGCTGGTTTGCTGCTGTGTCTGCAGCTCCTAGAGTGGCTGACTCTGAGGATGTGCTTGGCAAGTATTAGAGGGTGGTCGCACAGACGAGGCAGGGTATGGAGTGTAGCAGGGGAGACGTAGTAGATGCGAGAGGTGTCTCTGCGTGTCTTTGTGGGTGCAGGTGCATAGGTAATGTGATCAGAGCCTGGGGGGTGGGGGGTACATCTACCTATCCTCTTTCTGTGTGGTTGGAGCCAGTATGTCTCCTGTTTAGTCTGATGTTTGCCCCGTTCTCTAGTCACCCTAACTAAGCAGTGACCGGTTTAAGGATAGGGCGACATGATGACTGCCCTCCTTTGGAACTCCCTGCTGTGAATACTTAAAACTTCAGGCAAGATAGAGACGGACACATGAAACGAAAAATTCATTTCCTTCAAGGAATAAATCCATTTTAGATAAAGCCATTTATACAAAAAAGCTGTGATATATGATCTTAGTTTTCCTGTATCTTGAAACATCTTGAGATTTCATTACCCTAGGAATTATTTCATCATTACTCATCAATTCCTAAATTTGCTTAAAAAGATTAAAATAACAGGAAAATGAGAGAACAGTGGAGTTGTCTTGAAGAATGATGCAGTAGTGGAATACATTGTCACTGTTCTATCTCAGTTTTGTTATTGCTTTGCCCAAAGCATTATAGCATTTTTCAAGAAAGTATAAAAATGTTGGAAGACACCATCTTTTTTGTTTTTTAAGATTTGTTTGAGGGCTGACACTGTGGCTTAACGGGTAAAGCCGCCGCCTGCAGTGCTGGCATCCCATATGGGTGCCAGTTCAACTCCCAGCTGCTCTACTTCCCATCCAGCTCTCTGCTATGGCCTGGGCAAGCAGTGCAAGATGGCCCAAGTCCTTGGGCCTCTGCACCCGTGTGGGAGACCTGGAAGAGGCTCCTGTGTCTTGGCTCCTGGCTTTGGATCGGTGAAGCTCCAGCCATTGTGCCATCTAGTAGAGTGAACCAGTGGATGGAAGACACCCCCTCCACCCCCACCCCCCGCTTCTGCCTCTCTGTAACTCTGCCTTTCAAATAAATAAATATTTTTTTAAAAAGATGTTTAAATGTTTGTTTCAAAGGGTTACAGAGAGAAGAAAACAGTGAGACATCGTCCATCTGTTGGTTCATTATAAGATGGCTGCTAAGGCCAGGGCTGGGCCAGGCCAAAGCCAGGAACTTCATCCTGGTCTCCCATGTGGGTGGCAGGGGCTCAAACATTTGGGCCATCTTCTGCCACTTTTTACAGGCCATTAGCATGAAGCTGAATCAGAAGTGGAGCAACTGGGGCTTGAACCAACACCTGTTTGGAATGTCAGCATTGGAAGCAGTGGCTTAACCTACTACACCACAACACCCAGCCAGGAAGAAACCAGCTTAGGTATTTAAGGTGTTACCATTTAGGGGATCTGGGTGAAGGGTATGTGACAATTCTGTATATTGTTTTTTACAGTTTGCAAGCATTAATTGAACATAATTTGGGGATCCATAATTTTTCATTTTCCTCCTATAGTGACAAAAAGAAAAATGTTGGGGCCGGTGCTGTGGTGCAGCGGGTTAACGCCCTGGCCTGAAGTGCCGGTATCCCATATGGGCGCCGGTTCTAGTCCCAGCTGCTCCTCTTCCGATCCAGCTCTCTGCTATGGCCTGGGAAAGCAGTAGAAGATGGCCCAGGTCCTTGGGCCCCTGCACCCACGTGGGAGACCTGGAAGAGGCTCCTGGCTTCGGATTGGCGCAGCTCCGGCCGTTGCGGCCATCTGGGGGGTGAACCATCGGATGGATGGAAGACTTCTCTCTACCTCTCCTCTCTCTGTGTAACTCTGACTTTCAAATAAATAAATAAATCTTTAAAAAAAAGAAAAAAGAAAAGAAAAAAATGTTATGGAGGAAGGCATTTCACACTTACCAGGAGCTAGCAGATGAATGCGGTGTGACACGTGGTGCTCTGGACTCTGATGACCATGGTCAAATTGATTGTATGAGCCTAGTCACAAAATATGTCTTCAGATGCTACTGTCCAGTGATGCCCAGTGTGCTTCTGAGAAGACAAAGAGATGGTCCTCATCCAGGTGGCCATTCCGGAAAGGACTTTAAGATGCACTTTTTTTTTTTTTTTAATGTTAATCAGAACGATTCCAGTTTGCAGAAAGGATGTGTGAGATTGTTCTTTGATCTTTTGGGGTGTTTGTGCACCAAAACTTAGCTGATGTATGATGTGTAAGTGGACAGGTGCCAAAGGCAGATGTGTGTACCAAGGTGATGAGAAGGAAGTATGGCATAGAAATGACAAGATCATTGGGTTAACACTCTGGTATTTGTGAATCTGGACATGAGAATGCATGACTGTCTTCTTGTCAACAAAATCAGGTATCACATTTGTTAATGTATGGACAGAATAAAGACTGTCTCGAAGTGGTCATGAGCTAGGACGTTGCTGGTGATGTTCCTGGAATCTGGTCTCAGAGTTTGCAGAATGACTCTGTCCCATTCATGCCTTAAAGGAGGTGCCATCCTAGATATGTGCCATTTGGGTTATTTATATTTTCAAAGGCAGGAAAAGAAGGAATAAAAATTTGAATTTGTGATTTAAATTTCTATTAAAATTTCTAATAAGGGTTTTGGATGCTCAAGTTTAAAGGTGAATTGTACGTCATAAAGAAGTGTTCATACTTCTATACAAAAAGGATGCCTGTCCCGAATAATCTTGATAAAAATTGTCACATCGCTAAAGCTCACAAATTCAGCATAGGCTGAATGGTGTTACCGTTAAATCCCTGGTGCAATACTGACATTGTGGGCCAGTAGTTTCTTTGTTGTTCTGGGGCAGCTCTGTGCTTTGTAGAACACTTGGCACATCCTTGGCTTATACCCATTAGATGCCTGTAGCACCCAGCCCGTTCCCCTCTCCCCCTTTTGTGAGACCCAGAATGTCTTCCAGCACCACTAAGTGTGCCCAGGGTAGGGGCAGAGTGTCCAATAGCTGAGGCCCTCTGCTTAGAGAAAAACTGAGTGTGAGGAAGACTTGGGCATTCAGTCTTGTGCCCTTCAGGAGAATGAGCTGTTGATTTTGCCAAACTCTAATTCTGAGCAGTGTGGGAATGGTGAGTGGAGTGCCCCTCACCTGTGCTGTGATAGATCCCATTGCTTGGCAGACTTCAACCCTGAGGGCAGCCTTGGAGAAGCTTCCAGTAGACGGCTAGCGTGGGCACTTGTACTAGGTGGAAGTCACACTCACTCATGAGACTTTTAGTAAAGTTTCTTGGGTTTTTTTGTTTGTTTTTGTTTTTGTTTTTATTTGACAGGTAGAGTCATAAACAGACAGCGAAAGGTCTTCCTTCCATTGGTTCACTCCCCAAATGGCCACTGCGGCCAGTGCTGTGCCGATCCGAAGCCAGGAGCCAGGTGCTTCTTCCTGGTCTCCCAAGCACTTGGGCCATCCTCCACTGCCCTCCCGGGCCACAGCAGAAAGCTAGACTCAAAGAGGAGGGACCAGAATCCAGCGCCCATATGGAATGCTGGCACCATAGGCAGAGGATTAACCAAGGGAGCCATGGCACCAGCCCCCAATTTCTTGTTTTTAAAGAAAAGTTTCCATTTATTCAGCGTCTTTTTTTTTTTCTTTTTTTTAACGATTTATTTATTGGGAAGAGTTAGAGAAAGAAACAGAGATCTTCCTTCTGCTGGTTCACTCCCTGGATGGCCACAACGGCCAAGACTAGGCCAAGCCAAAGCCAGAAGCCAGGAGCTTCTCCCTAAAGGGTAGAAGGGGCCCAAGTACTTGGGCCATCCCCTGCTGCTTTTCCCAGCCCTTAGCAGGCAGCTGGATCGGAAGTGGAGCAGCCTGGACTTGAATGGTTCCCATGTGGGAGGCCAGCATGACAGTCAGCAGCTTTGCCCACTGCGTCACAACACCTGCCACCCAAGAGTCTTCACTTAAATAGATTGACCAGAATATGTACATGCATATGTATGTATGTATATCTTTTTTTTTTTTTTTTTTGACAGAGTGGACAGTGAGAGAGACAGAGAGAAAGGTCTTCCTTGTGCCGTTGGTTCACCCTCCAATGGCCGATGCGACTGGCGCACTGTGCTGATCCGAAGGCAGGAGCCAGGTGCTTCTCCTGGTCTCCCATGGGGTGCAGGGCCCAAGCACTTGGGCCATCCTCCACTGCACTCCCAGGCCACAGCAGAGAGCTGGCCTGGAAGAGGAGCAACCGGGACAGGATCGGTGCCCCAACCGGGACTAGAACCCGGTGTGCCGGCGCCACAAGGCGGAGGATTAGCCTAGTGAGCCGCGGCGCCAGCCTGTATGTATGTGTATCTTTTAAGATTTATTTTCTTTAAAAGGTGGAGTTACGGATAGAGATCGATATTCCATCCCTTGGTTCACTCCCCAAATGGCAACAATGGCTGGAGCTGGGCCAGACGGGAGCCAGGAGCCTGGAGCTTCCTCCATTGTCTCCCACTTGGGTGTAGGGGCCCAAGCACTCAGGCCATCTTCCACTGCTTTGGCAGGAACAACAGCAGAGAGCTGGATCAGAAGTGGAGCAGCCAAGACGTGAACCAGTGCCCACATGGGATGCTGGTGCTGTAGTTGTCAACTTATATGGATATGCCATTGCAGGCAGCAGATTGACCTACTATGCCAACAGTGTCCACCCTTTAATTATCTTAAGTTTTAAAAGATTTACATATGTATTTGAAAGGCAGAGTTACAGAAATGGTTGAAGCCAGGAGCCAGGAGCTTCTTCCGAGTCTCCCACGTAGGTAGCAAGGGCCCAAGCACTTAGGCCATTTTCCGCTGCTTTCCAAGGCACATTGCAAGGAATTGGGTCAGAAGTGGAGCAGCTAGGTCTCGAACTGTCGCCGATATGGGATACTGGCATTTCAGGCAGCAGCTTTTACCCACTAAGCTCCAACTCCTGCCCTGATTTTTGAAATTTAATGTAAATGAAAGAGATAAGATTTTTAAGATTGATTGATTTATTTGAAAGTCAGAGTTACACAGAGGTAGCAGAGGCAGAGAGAGGGGTCTTCCATCCGCTGGTTCACTCCCCAATTGGCCACAACAGCCAGAGCTGCGCCGAGCTGAAGCCAGGATCCAGGAGCCTCTTCCAGGTCTCCCATGTGGATGCAGGGGCCCAAGGACTTGGTCCATCTTCTGCTTTCCTAGGCCATAGCAGAGAGCTGGATCAGAAAAGGAGCAGCCAGGACTCGAACCTGGGCCCATATGGGATGCCTGCACTGGAGGAGGCGGCTTTGCCTGCTAGGCCACAGCACCGGCCCCCAGGAGACCAATTCTTTAAAGACATTTTAAGTGTAGAACTAGAAAATTGGTCTTCATTTTTCTTACTCATGAAGGGGCTAGCTTGTACCCCTGGGCTGTAACATCTGTCTGGAATGTGTCACGTTCCACCAGTGTCCAGTCTTGTCCAGAAACTGTGTAGTGTCGGGATCACCCTGCTCTGCCTGGTTTACTGGGAAATTAGGGCCCCTTCGCGTGGTGATTGGGACCTGCTTCCCGTTTTTAATCAAAACATGTTGCCAGTTGACTTACTCATGTTCTGCCATGGTTTATTCAGTTTAGTTTTCTCTGTTTTCCACCCCCTCAAATGCTTTTTTCCCCTTTTTGCTTTTTATAATTTTGTCTTCGTAACCTGGAGTTATTACACCGTAAGCTTCAGAGCTGAAGCAGAGATCCCAGGTCCTAACAGTGGCTAATGATAATCGTGGTGGCTGAAACAGGGCTTGGAAATGCATTCCTTGGGGCTAACGCTTAGGCGTCATGGGTAAGGCCACCGCCTGAAGTGCCGGCATCCCATATGGGCCCGGGTCTGAGTCCCTGCTGCTCCACTTCTGATCCAGCTCTCTGCTAGGGCCTGGGAAAGCAGTGGAAGATGGCCCAGGTCCTTGGGCCCCTGCACCCATGTGGGAGACCCTGGGGAAGCTCCTGGCTTCGGATCAGTGCAACTCTGGCCATTGTGGCCAATTGAGGAGTGAACCAACGGATGGAAGACCTCTCTCTCTGCCTCTGCCTCTCTGTAACTTTGCCTTTCAAATAAATAAGTCTTTTTTAAAAGAACACGCCTACCTTTCCTTTCTCTTGCGGTGCCATCATTTGCACTCTCAGACTTTGTAGGCTGTAGCTGCACGTGGGCTGTTAACAGCTCAGCTCTGCTTCTCCAGAGAGGCCCTGTGTTCCAAGGACAGAGAGTCCAGCCTTGTGTCTTTAGCCAGGTGTATGACCTTGAGCTAGTCACTTGATTTCTTTGTGTGTCCGTTT
Source organism: Lepus europaeus (assembly GCF_033115175.1). Classification (NCBI taxonomy): domain Eukaryota; kingdom Metazoa; phylum Chordata; class Mammalia; order Lagomorpha; family Leporidae; genus Lepus; species Lepus europaeus. The sequence continues at coordinate 112,990,570 of NC_084837.1, forward strand.
CCCTGGAAGCAGGAGGGTTCTGTGTCTGCCATCAGCTATGAGGAGCAATCAGCTGGGAGCAGTAGCGTGGAAGGCCTGGTGGCACTGGAGCTAGAAGTTACAGTGCCCAGTGCCTAGCGTGTGGGAGGGACTGAGAATTACTTGTGGGATGAATGAATGAGCAGGGATTATACATAGCTATTATTGCATGTGCGTCCAAAGTCACTGTAATATTGTAATTTCATGCTTTGTACTCCCATATCCCAACTCTTCTCTAAGTTTCAAGGCATAACTGAACACTTACCTGTGCACTTCCCCAATGTATACATCTCTACCACTCTCCAAATTTATAGTATTTATTTATTTGTACATTGAACTGGTTTGTAATAGCTTTTCCTTTAGGGTTTTTTAGAAAAATTTTAGAAAGATATATAGCAAAGTTGATGAGGTTTTACCGTGAGCACCAGCATGCACACTAGCTGTGCTGTGCGTCAGATAGCACTGTTTTAGTCCTTGTCCTGTCACATTCGTCTGTCTGTTCTGCCTCCATGGATCTCAACTAAGTTCTTGATGTGTTTCAAGGTGAAATTACACACTTGAGTACACCTTTCGCCAGGCACTTGAGCATGTAAGTCATTTCTAGATGTCAGGATATTTTTATTTTGGTACAAAATTTGCATGCAGTGAAATGCACAAACTTCTTTGAGTACATTCTGTGGGTACTCAATATATTTCAAAGCTTTTTTCACTCGATGATGTCTTAGAGTTCTTTGCTTGTAGGTAAACCCTGATCTTTCTATATCACTTATCGTTTTCCATAATAGAGATTATCTAACAGTTGAGACAGTTGGAGTGCCTTGATCCATATTCTGGCTCCAACTCCAGACCCTAGCGTACCATGCAAGTAGTTGGGTCTCAAGTCATTGGGGCGCTGTCATCTACATGGGAGACCTGGATTGTGTTCACAGCTCCTGGCCCAGCCCCAGCCCCAGCCCCAGCTGGTCTTTGGAGGATGAACTAGCAGATGGGAGCTCTCTGTCAGTCTCTAAAGTAAATAAAATAGAAACTAGTAGGACCTTGCTTACAAGGGCTGCCGTAATGGCTAAGTGATATTTGTAGGTTCTGTAGAATAGTGCTTGGCACCCTTGTGGGTGAGCTGTCTCTGCCGTTCTCTCGCTTGTGTGAGTGCCGTGCAGCTGGCCCTCGGTGTCCATGGGCTCCATCTGCATGGAGTTCAGCGGGGGGTTGTGTCTGAGTTGAGTTTGTACAGACTTTCTTTGTTATGCCATTATTCCCTGAAGAGTATGGCATAACAGTTATTTACCTGGTATTTGCATTGTTTATTATAAGTGATCTAGAAATGACTTAAGGTATACAGGAGGATGTGCATGGCTTATGGGCAAATAAGGGCATCTTTAAAAATTTTATTTTGAAAGAGAGGGAGAGCTTTCATCACTGATGAACTTCCCAAATGCCTGCGAAGGCTGAGGCTGGGCTAAGCCAAAACTGGGATCCAGGAACTGAATTTAGGTCTCCAAGGATAGCAGGGACCCAGCTGCGTGAATCACCTGTTGCCTCCCGAGATCCACAATAGGAAGAATGGAAATTGGAAGCAGAGCTGGCACTGTAACCCAGACACTCTGATAGGGGATGTGTGTGTCTTTAACTGGGGTCTTACATGAGGGAGGAGCTGCTAGTGTTTGTGTCACATGTGTTAGGCCTCAACAGACAAGGCTGAGAAGGATCCTACATTGGAGAAGCTTGTAGGTGAGGTTAGGGGGTGGCAAGATGCTGGGGAGGGGATTGGGAGGAGACAATTGGCAAATTGAATTCCTCCCCCAGACAGAAAGGAAGGGTTTTGCAGGCTAAACTAAGGACTCCGGATTATATCTTAAGTGGTGTAAAACCAGTGATGGGCTTACAACTGGATTAGAGCTGCGTTTGAGGCAGGTGGTTTTGAGAGGACAGAGGGGTGCAGGGTCCTGGCTACAGGGGCAGTGACGAGGAGGCCTAGACAAAGGACAGCTGCAGCACTAGCACTGGAGGGGAAAGGATTGGCGGTGTGCAGGCACCACAGGCGGAGGATTAGCCTGTTGAGCCAGGGCGCCTACCCCAGGGCCCTTCTTTCTAATAGTTTGCACTCTCAGACAGCCTCTAGGTCTCTCTGACTGATAAACTCCTAGAGGAACCACCCCCTCCTCCATGAAGCCTCCTCCGGTTGCCCCAGGGCGTTAGTCCCCACGACACTCTATTCAGATCTATACTTCTCTGAATACTTCTATACTTCTCTACCTCTTCTGAATAATAGGTACTCGCTGGTTTTGCTAACTTCCATGGTACTGTGTAGCCGGTTTCTTCTTGCATCCTCTCTCATCTGCAGCTACCTGCACTGGTAAAGGCCAAAGCTTTGGGCTGTGGAGGGTTTTTATTTTATCCATTTCATCTCCATTAGTGCTCGCCCTTGAGTGTCCTGGGGAGGAAACCGAGGCACAGAGAGCGAGCGACTTGCTCGAGCCCAGGCAGTTTTCCCCCTAGTAGCCGGCTCTTAGCCACCTGCCTTCGCGGGCAAAGGCTGAGCTCTCGGCTGTGCCAGGAGAGGGTTTCCGGGATGGCTGGGCCACTTATGGCCACTGCATTAGAGACGTCATCCGCACAGATGTTGAAAGCACCACTGGAGACAGCCGGGTTGCGGCGGCCATTGGAGACGTGAGCAAACCATAGCTTAGGTCATGAATAGGCACGTACGTGGCAGCCAAAAAGTCCCTGACTCTTTACTTCGCCTTTTCATTAAACTTGGTTGCTCATCCCAAGGCAGGTGGGTGTCTAGTGTCGGTGTCGCACTGCGCAGCGGCTCCGTGGGTATCAGGTGGCCTGTGCAGGTCTGCCTCTCACTGCTGAGGATGGATGCAGGTTCTGGAATACTAAGCTGAAGGTGCTGCTTCGTACTAGGAGACAGCCAGTTAAGACGCAGAATGACTTCAGCTCAGCACTGCGAGTGTGTCTTCATCCCCGTTAACTGGGCTTGTGCTGTCACACCGGTGTGGACGGCATAGTCCTGGGGTCTGGCTGCGAACCGCAGGCGCGAAGATGCCTGCGTCCTGCTTTGGAGTACCTGGGTTCCAGTCTCAGCGCTGGCTCCGGACTCCAGTTGCCTGCGAGTGTGCAACCTGGAAAGCAGCAGTGAGGCTCACGTGGTTAGGTTTCTGCCACCCCCTTGAGGAGCCTGAGCTTGAGTTCGTGGTTCTGGCTTTGGGCTCGGCTTGGCCCGGGCATTGTTGCCGTTCGGCAGAGAGAAACAGTAGATGGGAGCTCCGTATCTGCCTCATACATAAAATTTAATAAAAATAGTTGCCGGCTACAGGAAGCATATTTGTGCCTTGAGATGTACAGAACATAAAAATGCCCAGCTCGTGCATTAAACAGCTGTGCTGGGTCAGTGTGCGGCTCAGGCTTGTGAGCGTGCGAAACACCCGGAAGTCTTCCGTCCGGGAGACAGGAGGGCGAGTCCAGGGCAATGCTGAGGACGAGCTGGGAGTCCCTGCGAGGAGCAGGTCCCGTCCTGCACCTGTGTGCGTGCTGAGTGGAGAAGAGGAATGGGTGGACTTAGAAATTGGGAAAAGGCGTTTTTCATTTTCAAATTTATTTATTTGAAAGGCAGAGTTAGAGAGGAAGAGGCAGAGAGAGATCCTCCATCCCCTGGTTCATTCTCCAAATAGCCCCAACGGCCAGGGCTGGGCTGGGCCGAAACCGGGAGCCAAGAGCTTCATCCAGGTCTCCCATGTGGGTGCAGGGGCCCAGGCACTTGGGCCAACCTCTGCTGCTTTCCTAGTTGCACTAACAGGAAGGCAGATTGGAAGTGGAGCCAGCCAGGTTTCAAATAGGAGCTCATATGGGATGCCAGCACCCCAGGTGGCAGCTTTGTGTGCTACCGGCCCCCAAAGAACTTCATTTTAGATGATGGGGTGGCTTGCCAAGTCTCTTATCTTTTTACTACAGTGGGGATGTCGTTAAGAGATTTTTTGTGACTGGCAGAGCAGTGGGGCGCTCTGTGCCATGGGTGGTGCTGAGTGTGTGTGTTAGGGATGCTGACGTTGGAGAAGCTCAGAGGGCCGGATGGATTCCTGGGCAGTGCTGCTGGGCTGGGCTTCTTGTGTCCCGCAGAAATCACTAAGCTAGGGTAGTTACCTCTCAGATTAAAAATGTTAGGGAGAGCAGCAGGCAAGCTTTGAGGGCCTCTTTCTTTCCCCTTCGCCGTGTGTCCGCTGCAGAAGCTGAGAAGCTCCTCGCTGTAGTAGTTGATGCCGTTTGTTGCAGTCATCGGTGTTTTAAAATTAGGCCGCTGTCACAGTATGCTAGGTTTGAGGAGTTAAAATGCAGCACTTAGTATTTTTGCAGTTGTGGCTGTGTAATTAGTATTAGGAATGATACCTTTTGAACAGAAAACTACAGAAGGGAGGGGTTATGTTTGTGTTTTAAAATTGGAGGTTAATTTTCAACTTAGCAGGACCAACTTAGTTAAAATGTTATCTGAATGTCTTTTTCAGTTAAACCTTGCTCACGGAAGGGGGTGTGTGTGTGTGAGCTGCCCAGTGGTCGTCTGTAGTAGGATGAGTAGCCCTGTTCTTCCTGCAGCAGGCAGCGGCGTGAGAGTTGACTGCCTGTCCTCGCGTGGGTTCTGCAGGTTGGAGAGCACACCCTGAGCATGAGCGCAGAATGAAGCGGCGTTTGGATGACCCAGAGTCACCGGTGTACGCGGCCCAGCAGCGCCGGCTCCCTGGCAGCACGGAGGCTTTCCCACACCAGCACCGAGTGCTCGCCCCCGCCCCTCCTGTGTACGAGGCCGTGTCCGAGACCATGCAGTCAGCCACGGGCATCCAGTACTCGGTGACTCCCAGCTACCAGGTAAGCCGGGCCGGGGGAGGAGGACGCCTGGTGGCTCCATGCAGTTAGATGTGATACACACAAAGTATGTGGGCTATGTGAAGGTATAAGAAATAATAAAGGAAAACAGTGTACACTTGTGTGCCTCCCTCCTGTCGCTGTGACCTTTGAAGTGCGGTGTGAGCCCCCGAGGTCGGAATCTGAACTGGGTGCTGTCTGCTCCTCATTCTTTACCTTTTGTTTCCCACAGTTTCTTCAATCTGAGTAGCATGACAGTGGAGTTTGGGTATTTTTGAAATTGTGTCTAAAGGGGGATGTGGAATGCTTTCTTGACTCACCTTTTCACTCCTCTTTGTTCCTAAGACCCATCGTTTTTTCATTCAGTTTCACTTTGCTATAAATTATACAACTCTACTGTTTATTGAATGGTTCTACCGTCGGACAGTTGGACTGTTTTGTGGTTTTCACCAGGTACTTCTGTGAGCATTCTTAACCCACTTCTCATTATGCAGAACTGTTCATAGTGAAATGTACGACGGAGCATGAAGCTTACCCCAAGGTTTAGATCTGTGTGCTTTGTTATCAAGAGACTTGTGCCATGGGGCACAGAGACAGCTGAGCTGGACTTGTTGGTTTCCATCTGACGTAAACTCTGTTTTATCATAGCCCCCTGGGCAGGTTTGAGGACATGAGAGAAAAAATGCTTTGAGTATTTGGGAGAGGGTAGCTGGGCCAGAGAAATACACCCCTTTTCTTTTTTTTAAAGATTTATTTATTTATTTGAAACATAGAGAGAGAAAAAGTCCATCTTTCCATCTGCTGGTTCACTCCCCAAATGGCCACAGTAGCCAGGCCTGGGCCAGGCCAAAGCCAGGAGACTAGAACTCCATTTGGGTCTCCCATGTGGGTGCAGGGCCCAATCACTTGGACCATCCTCTGCTGCCTTCCCAGGCACATTAGCAGGGGAGCTGGATTGGAGTAAAACAGCAGGGACTTGAGCAGGGACTCGTGAGGGACGCTGGCCTTGCAGGCAGCGGCTTAAACTGCTGTGCCACTGTGCTGGCCAAGAGGGTGCCTTTTCAGAGGTGTCCCAGTATAGATTTTTAAATGTATTTGGAAGGCATAGAGAGAGATCTTCCGTCTTGCTGGTTTATTCGACAAAAGGCTACAACAGCCAGGGCTGGGTTGGGCTGAAGCCAAGAGCTGGGAACTCCATCTGGGTCAGCCGTGTGGATGACAGGGGCCCAAGTACTTGGCCATCATCTGTTACCTTCTCAGGTGCATTAGCAGGAAGCTAAGTCACAAGTGGAGCAGCTGAGATTCGAACTGGCACTTTGATATGGGATGTGGGTGTCCCAAGAGGTGCCACAGTGCCTGCCTCACCGTGGTTTTTTTTTTTTTTTTAAGAAAAGGATATAAGATGACTTTTTCCTCTGATCTCTCAGACTTTCTCCCTCTGGTATATTTCTTGGATATCCAAAAATATCTGTACCTACATAGCTAGCTATCTAAATGCACTTTAAGACTTATTATTTATTTATTTACTTGAAAGAGTTAAGGGAGAGACAGAAGCAGAGACAGACGGAGATCTTACATCCGATGGTTCACTCCCCAAATGGCCACAATGACCAGAACTGGACCAATCTGAAGCCAGGAGCTTCTTCCAGGTCTTCCACATGGGTGCAGGGGCCCAAGCATTTTGGCAGTCTTTCACTGCTTTCCCAGGTGTATCAGCAGGGAGCTGGATCGGAAATGGAGCAGCCAGGACTGCAACCGGCACCCATACGGTATGCCAGCGCTGCAGGTGGCAGCTTTACCCACTGTGCCATGGCACTGGCCCCTATAAATGCATTTTTTATGCAACTTGGAGCAAATGCTATGAACTGTTCTGCTGTTTTCTCTTCACCTAACATAGAAGGGTCAGCCTTTTCTTTCTTCTTCTTTTTTTTAAGATTATTTGTTTATTTATTTGAAAGTCAGAATTAAACGGAAGAAAAGACAGAGAAAGAATCTTCATTTGCTATTTTACTCCCCAAATGGCTGGGGCTGGGCCAGGCTGAAGCTAAGAGTCAGGAGCTTCTTCCAGGTCTCCCACATGGGTGCAGGGGCCCAAGCACTTGGGCCATCTTTTCTACTTTCCTAGGTGCTTTAAGCAGGGAGCCTGATGGGAAGTGGAGCAGCCAGGACTTGAACCCGCACCCACGTGGAATGCCAGTGTCACAGGCAGTGGCTTTACCCACTATACCACAGCGCTGGCCCAGGATCACTTTTCTACTTGAACATTGATCTGGGTAGAACTAAATAATTTTTTTAAAAAGTCACTGCATTGGAACGGGCGTTGTGTTGTGTGGTTTAAACTGCCGCTCGGGGTCCAAGTGCTGGTTCATGTCCCAGCTATCTCACTTCTTTCTTCTTCCTCCCTCCCTTCCTTCCTATTTACTTGAAAGAGTTACAGAGAGGGGAAAAGACAGAGGTCTCCACCCACTACTTCACTCCCCAGATGGCCACAACAGCCAGGCCTGGGCCAGTCCAAAGCCAGGAGCCAAAAGTTTCTTCCAGGTCTCCCATGTGCGCAGCAGGGTTCCAATTACTTGAGCCATGGCTTGCTGCTTTTTGCAGGCTATTAGCTAGCAGCTAGATTGGAAGCGGAGCAGCTGGAAAAGGGAACTGGTGCTCACATGGGGGCGCTGGTGTTGCAGACGGCAACTTTACCTGCAGCTGCCTGCCTTGCCAACTGTTCCACTTTGGATCGAGCCTCCTGATAATGTGTTCTTGGGGGCAGCAAGGGACGGCTCAGGCTTGGTCCTCTGCCGTCTGCCTGCAGGATCTGGGTTCATGCTTGGGCTGCTGGCTGTAGCCTGGCCCAGACCCGGCTGCTGTGGGCATTTGGGGAGTAAACTCGTGACAGAAAATCTCTCCGTCTCTTTCTCTCTGTCACTCTGCCTTTCAAGTAGATGAACATAAATAAACATTAACATTTTTTAACCTAATAAAAATAGCACTGTTATTTTTAAGGGCTGCATATCTAACAATCTGTTCCAGGTCCATCTGAACCATAATTGGTTTAACTGGTCTGGAAAGACTTTCTTCATCCTCACTTGTTAGTGACCTTCAGCAACGTGTGTCTGGGAAGCAGGTTGGGGTGTCTGCACGCCAGGTTAGAGGGCCTGGGTGTGAGTCCCAGCTCTAGCTGCTGTCTCCAGCGTCCTGCCAGTGCAGACCCTGAGAGGCAGTGGTGTTGGCTCAAGACCCACCCGCGAGACCTGGGCTGAGTTCCCACTTCCTGCCTGGCACAGGGTTTAAAATCCTTTCATCATAATGCTTTGTGAAGTGCTTTACGTATGTTTAAAAAATTCTCATACTATACATGAATACGCTCAACTTCTGGATTTTGCATGTTTCTTTCATGCTAAAATATATGCATCTGGGGGCCAGTGTTGTGGCATAGAATGTTAAGCCACCGCTTGTGACACCAGCATCACATGGGTGCCAGTTCAAGACCCGGCTGCTCCACTTCCAATCCAGCTCCCTGTTACTGTACCTGGGGAAGCAGCAGAAGCCCCTGCACCCATGTGGAAGACCTAAAAAAAACTCCTGGCTCCTGCTTTGGCCTGGCACAGCCCTGGCCATTGTGGCCATTTGGGAATGAACCAGCAGATGGAGGATATAAGTAGTGAGCTGTGATGCATTGAAATTTAAGAAAGAGCCAGACTTGGGGCTGGTGTTTGGTTACGGCGCTGCTCGGCCCACACCGGAGTCCTGGCTTCACCTCCAGTTCCATGTCCCTGCTAATGCACAGCCGGGGAGGCAGCGTTGATGGCCCAAATGCCTGAGTCTCTGGCTCCAGGCTTTGGCTTTGCATGGTCCTGGCTATTGCAGACATTTAGGGAGTGAACCAGTGGAGGTAATATCTCTTTCTCTGTCTCTCTGCCTTTCAAATGAATGAAAACTAAAAGTTTTTAAAAAGAAAAGCTAACCCTTTATCACATATAGTTTGAGAAGCACTAAGCTATACAATTTTTGTTTCTTTTTTTAATTTTGAGAGAGAGAGAGAAAGTGAGCTCCCATTCACTGGTTCACCTCCCAGATGTCTAATAACTGTGCCTGGGTGAAGCTGGGAACACACCCTGGGTCTCCTGTGTGGGTGGCAAGAATCCAACTACTTGAGCCATCACCAGTGCATCTCAGGATCTGCATTAGCAGGGAGCTGGATTCAGTAGCTAAAGGCAACTATCAAACTCAGTCACCTCCAATATAAAATATGGGTGCCCTACCTGGTAGTTTAATCTCTAGACCAAGTGCCCATCACCCACCCCCCACTGTTGTAATGGGGTGGGATGTAGTTTATTTTACTAGTTTTCTTTTGTGGAAAATTGGAGCTTCTGAGCAATTATTTTTTAAAGATTTATTTATTTATTTGAAAGACAGAGTTAGAGAGAGGCAGAGAGAGAGAGAGGTCTTCCATCCGCTGGTTCACTCCCCAAATGGCTCAATGCTGGAGCTGGACTGATCTGAAGCCAGGAGCTTCTTCTGGGTCTCCCACATGGATGCAGGGACCCAAGGACGTGGGCCACCTTTCACTACTTCCCCAGGCCATAGCAGAGAGCGGGATTGGAAGTGGAGCAGCTGGGACTTGAACCTGCACCCATATAGGATGCCGGCACTGCAGGCAGCTGCTTTACCCGCTATGCCCTGGCCCCTAAGTAATTATCTTTGTACAAGAGAAATACACATGCTTTGTGCGTTTGTGTTACTTTTCTAGAGAGTTCTGCAGGAATGTACAGACCCTGAAGTTTCTCCTCTGCATTTTGTGCTGCGCAGGTTTCAGCTGTGCCGCAGAGCTCTGGAAGTCACGGGCCCGCCATCGCAGCGGTGCACGGCAGCCACCATCACCCTGCAGCCGTTCAGCCCCATGGAGGCCAGGTGGTGCAGAGTCACACTCACCCCGCCCCGCCCGTCGCACCAGTGCAGGGGCAGCAGCAGTTTCAGAGGCTCAAGGTGGTATTCAGCTCCTTTCTCAGGTTAAAAAGGTTGTCTCCGGTGGGGGATGCGGGCTGCGTCCTGTGAGTCGCAGTGTTGCACACTGTACACAGGTGACTGGGGTCCAGGCACAAGAAGTTCTGCTTTGTTCTTGTTTTAAAACCTGTTTGTTTCCCATCTTGGCACTGGTGCCTGATCCAGAGGAGACAACACTGGAGAAGTGTGTGGAATGTGTGAGTGCTTGGTTCTCATCGCATCAGGGTGAGGGGCTCTTTACAAAGTTATTTGAACTCTTCGTTCTTAGAATCGTGTAAGGTTTTATTGAGGGCAAACATGCCTGTACACCTCTGGAGTAAGTCAGCCCAGTGATAAGTCTCATGACTTAACCTTTCTCCCTGTTGAGGATGGTTGATTGGCTGGCTGTCAAGTCCTCGTTAGTAAAGCACACGCCCTGTTGGGGAACCTTCATAACAAAGCCTGCGTGAACTGCGGGGTCCGCGTCTGCTGAGGACTCCACGTTAGGGTTCCTTCCCCAGGGCTCTGCAGAAGGGACACAGCTCCCGGCTGCTCGTGTGTCTGCCCACTGACTGCTACGTTTCAAAACGTGTGGTTCTGTCACAAGTGTTCTAGTTGCCGTTTCTCCAGGGTTTTGTTTGTATAAACTTTTAAATTGAGTGCGGGAAATACAAATTACTAAAGAACTGTAAGGAGACGTTAGGGTTCCGGATCGGGTCAGGCTGCTGGCGGTGGGAACGGCTTTGCTGAAGCAGCACACCTGTGTGTAGGCCCTAGTATTCCCCCTGCTGCTTTCCCTGACGCAGTCGTCCTCGGTTACCTGAACTTTCAGTTACCCACCGTCAGCCACGGCCTGAAAATGTTAACTGGGAAGTTCTAGAAATAAACAGTTCATCAATTTTAAATGTATGAGCTGTTCTGAGTAGTGTGATGAAGTCTTGGCCACCCCGTGGTGCTTGGAATGTAAGTCATGCCTCAGGCCAGCACCTCTCAGTTGCCAGGGCAACGTCACTGCTCCCAGTGCTTGCCCTCGAGTCCCCAGAGCACAAGGGGAGTGGTGCTGTGCCTCAGCTGGGGAAAGGCGAGCGTTCCGGCTTCCTGAGGGAAGAAATGGTCTGCTGAAGTTGCTAGGATCCATGGTAAGTTACTGTTAACCTCGGACTGTGCCTAGTTTGTGAAGTGGACCTTATGGTGGGTATGTACGTAGATCAGCTTTTGGTCGCTAGAACAAATACTTGAGAGAAGCTGTTTCATGCAGGAAGGTATATTGTGGCCCACAGTTCTGAAGGTTCACAGTCTAAGATCAGCAGCCCCACTGTGGAACGCGTGCGGAGGAAGGGCCATATCCAGCCACCCCTCTCTAGAGAACCACCGCTGAGGGCTTGTGCCCAGTGGCCTACAGACCTCCTCAACATGAGGATTGGGTCACTCTTCACCTTCTCCCAGCTGCGCCACCCCAGGGTCAAGCCTTTAACACCTGGTGGGCGGGCACCCAGACTAATACTCGAACAGCCGTGATTTGCGTAGGAAAATGTGTATAGGTTGGGAAGTCTCTGTGCTTTCAGACATCTTACGAGAAGTCTTGGCACTTGTTCCTTAAGGATAAAGAGGACTAGTTCTCCCTGGTCCCTGTCCTCACTGGTTGGGTTCTCAGGAATTAATATGAATTGAAGAACATGAAATGCTACAAAAGACAAAGAATCTTCACAATGCTTATTATGGGAATACTCTACACCAGATAATATTTTCACTTATTTTTTAAGAGATTTATTTATTTAAAAGGCAGAGGACAGGGAGGAGGAGAGCTTTTCCATCCTCTGGGTCACTCCAAGTAGCTGCAATGGCAAATGCTCCAAGCCAAAACCAGGAGCCAGAAACTGCATCCAAGTCTCCCACAGAGAGGGGAGGGGCGTTCTGCTGCCTTCCCGGCTGGATCCTGAGTGGAGTAGCTGGCACTCAATGAGAGGCACTCCGATATGGGATGCCAGCGTCACAATTGGCAGCTTCACCGTCGGGGCCACAACTCCATCCTCGATTCCGTTCTTCCGTGAACTTTTTTGGAGTACCTTAGCATCATAAAGCGTGCCAGAGCTAAGCGGTGTGAGGAATTCTGTAAAATTGGCCATCTGTACTGTCCTAAGTGACTAAGACTTAGGCATGGTCTCTCAAGAGGGTGGAAATGAGTTGGGCCTCTGGGAAGCCCCTCCGTGGTGTGGCGTGTTGATGTACCACATTCTGCTCTGTGCTTCTGCAGTGGAGGCCGGGTATCAAAGCGTGACATCTGGGAACTTAGCACCTTACCAAGTCCTCAGGATAGTCTCGAAAACTTGGTTTAGTGTGTCTTAATTTTGTATTAAGTTCAGCAGATTATACCTTAATGTTGCAAAAAATGTTTGTGAACTTGCTATTAAATGTTACTGGTCTCTGTCCACTGCCCTTTTCAGTAAGCCCTCTGGAAACAACGTAGCCTCATTGACTTGCCTCGAAGTTGTCTTGGGTAGATGGACTCCACACTGTGTTACATACCGGGGGGAAGGCTTTGGATTCGGAGTTAGAGGGGACCCTCAGGCAGAGTTGGAGCTTCTTGCTCTCTCTGAGTTACCAGCTCTTGACTGTGCCCCTAGATTCAGTAGCTCACTGCGCTGCTTCCTGCTTCCTGCTGTGAGTGCGGCTTATGCCTCCGGGGCTCTGACCCATTGTCCCCGCTGCCTGCCATTTGGGGATCGGTTTTAAAACGCTTTGCAAGCATTTGAATCAGAATTCGGTAAGCCTTTGATATTCTGTAATGAGGAAGTGAGAGTACTTCAGTTTTATCTAGTGTCAGCGTTGTCTGCACGTTTTGTCTTTGGCAGGTAGTGACAGGGAAAGATTTGCGTCCTTTGGGGCATCTTTGAAGTGTGCCTGCGGCGTTGGCGTGTATGTAGTCAGGCTCTGTACAGTTGCTAGCGTTTGTTTCCCTCGCAGGCTTGCAGACTTGAGCAAGCTCAGGACTGCTGACAGGACCTGGGAAGTTCATCCGTGCGGGCCGAGCACTCCCCAGGTGCTGCTCTGCATCTGTGGCTTCCACCCTGGGGCTCTCGGGACTGTCTACGTGCTTACCCTGCTTGAGGGACGCAGAGAATTCCCTCGCTGCTCTTACATCAGGTGTCTTGCTCAGAATTTGGCTGTCCTGCTGGGTTTTTAAAGCATAGTGTTATTTTATAACTGATTTTTCAACAGTGACTCCCTAGGAGCTTTTTCTTCATACACATATCATATATAATTTCTTGACTTTGGATTTCTGTTCTTTTTCTCTCTGCAGTGGTTATACTTGTGATATACTATTTTGTGTCTATTTATTTTTGGTTAAGAGTAACTTGAAAGGCAGAGAAAGAGGGAGGGAGAGAGATAACTTCCATCTGCTGGTTCACTCCTCAGATGGCCACATCAGCCAGGGGTGGACTAGGTGAAAACCAGGGCCCTGGAGCACTATCCAGGTCCCACGTGGTTGGGAGGTTCCCAAGCACTTGGGAATCTTCTGTCGCTTTCCCAGGTGCATTAGCAGGGTGCTGGATTGGAAGCAGTGTAGCCAGGACTCGGACTGGCGCTCCAGTTGAGGTGCTGGTATTGCAAGCTGTGATTTAACCGGCTGGACCAAAATGCCGGCCCCATGTTTTGTCTAAAGATTTATTTATTTATTGGAAAGGCAGAGAGAAAAGATCTTCCATTGCTGATTCACTTACCAAATGGCCACAGCCAGGAGCCAGGGGCTGCCTTTGGGTCTCCCACGTAGGTGCAGGGACCCAAGCACTTGGGCCATCTTCCACTGCTTTCCCAGGCACGTTAGCAGGGAGCTGGATCAGAGGTGCAGCAGCTGGGACTTGAACTGGTGCCCATATCGGATGCCGGCACTGCAGGTGGTGGCTTTACCTGCTATGCCATAGTGCTGGTCTCCCCTCCTGCCCCTGCCGTGTTTGTTTTTGATATTTTTGAATATTATTCTCAAAAAGCTTGCAAAGTCTGTTCCTTCTGCGAATGAGTTTCATGTTCCATCAGTTTGATCGTTAATAGAAGACTTCAATATGCAAAGTCCTGAATATAAAGTCAGTACTCCAGTGGCCTTCAGTAGAGATTCTCATGTTGTAAATATTTGTGAAAACCAACCACGTCAGACAAGTGGGCACTGATGAAGTATGTGATTTGTGCTTGAGCAGTAGTGAAGCACTTTGACCTTGACTGCTGCATGCAGTGGTTTAAAATGCTGCTTAAGATTCCCACATCCCATTTCAAAAGTGCCTGGATCCAAGCCCTACCTCTGCTTCCAGTTCAGCTCCTGGCTCATGCACCTGAGAGGCAACAGATTGTGGCCCAAGTCTGGAGTCCCTGCCACCCATGTGGGACACCCAGAGTTCGGCTCCTGACGCCGGCCTGGCCCGGACACAGCTATGGAAGGCATTTGGGGAGTGACCTGGTGGATGGAAGTTCTCTGTCTGTCTCTGCATCTTCCCTTCTGTTATTCTGCCTTTCAAATAAATAAAAAGAAAGAAAATCTTATTTGAAACGCAAAATGAGAGAGCTTCCATCTTCGCAAATGCCTGTAACACTCAGGGTTGGGCCAGGTTGGCACCAGGAACCTGGAACTCCATCCAGGTGTCACACATGTTGGGCAGGGACCCAAGTACTTGGATGGTGACCTGCTCTGTCCTAGGTGTGCATTAGCTGGAATTGAATGGAGCCTGGTTTCAGACAGGGCACTCTGCCACAGGGGTGTGGCCATCTGAGCCCTCATCCTAACTGCTGTGCTGTCACGCTGCCCCCGGACAGCCTTTGAAATGCTGTCTGTTGGTGCTGCTCTAACAGGAGGCTTGACAGAGGGTGAGGTGTAACTAGAAGTGGACTTCTCATAGTTTCAGAGGCTGGGAAGTGCGAGTAAAGAACTCAGCAGGTTGGTGTCTGGGGAAGGCCTGGTCTCTGCTTCCAGGATGGGCACCTTGAACTTTGTTCTCTCATGGCAAAAGGGACCAGCACTGGTTCTTGCCAGCCATTTTATAAAGTTGCCAGCCATCCACGTGATTCCCACCCTGCTAGCCCCACCTCTTCCAATAGCCTAGTGGTGGTTGAGTGCCAGCATTCGCGTCTGGGGACACATTCGGGCCATGGCGCCATTTCCTGGCGTATTTGAACACAAGTGTTCCATTTCACAACGTGTAACCAGAGTGTGTCTTAGATCAAATCAGGTGTTTATTTCTAACACTTTCCTAAATGTTGTATTTTGTATAATTTAACATGCTTATCTCAGAGTATATGGGAAATACATAGTGGGTATTTGCCTTGTCCTAAATCCCACTCATAACTTCAGAGTCCTTGAAATCTGTTCTTAGTGTGGCTTTCGCGTGGTTCCCAGACACAGTAGTCAGTCTTAGTCCCATCATGGCAGAGCTTTCGCATGTGTGTAGTTCTCTGCGCCCCTCTAGCTGGCACCATGTGCAGGCCACTGTCCTCGCACCGAGGTGTCTGGCCGTCCCTGAAGCATGGCGAGCTTCCCTGCCCCCTCTCAGTCTGCCCTGCCGTGTGCCAGGTTGTTCTTAATACCGTTACCAAGCTGAGTGCAAAAAAACGCACGTGGTGAACACTAAATTGCTTTTCAACAAGATTTACAAGGGTTCTTGTTTTAAGCCTCTGTTTTATTATTGACATTCGTGCCAAGTTTTAATACTTTGTTTCACGTACTATTTTATTTAGGCATCCGTTGTTTTTTGTAGTTCTTAGTTTATCGCCTCTTTATAACGCTGAGACTTGTGTATCCCTGCCTCAGGTGGAGGATGCGCTCTCTTACCTGGACCAGGTGAAGCTGCAGTTCGGTAGTCAGCCTCAGGTCTACAACGATTTCCTTGACATCATGAAGGAATTTAAATCTCAGAGGTAAAAGATGTGTGTGTGCTTCGACTCAAGCTTTGTGCTTGGTGTGTTGCTCTTGGATATTTGTCTGAAAGAGAGACAGAGAGCTGCACTCAGCGGTTCACTGCCCAGATGCCTGTGTGGCCAGGGCTAGGCCGGGGCCAGCCAAAGCTCAAGCCAGGACCACTGTGTGAGTGGGGGGAACTCTATGGAGCCGTCGCTGCTGCTTCCCAAGGTCTGCGTTAGTGGGAGGTGGAGTTGGCATTGAGCCCAGGCCCTTGGATGTGCAGCACCGGCATCTGAACCGCGAGGCTGACAGCCTGCCCCGTGCCCCCTTTGTGAGCATTGAATTTTCCGGAAAGGTCATGATGGAAACCGCCAGACTTTTCTCTCCGTGTTGGTAAATTTTCCTTCGCTAAAATGTTTCTTAGTGCTTAATCAGGACAGTGGTGCTGGTAGTAAATCAGACTGCTTGATTGTTGAGTGGGCTTCACATGCCCTGGTACTCCGACGTGGTTCGCATGTTGTTAAGAGCAGCTCATCCGCACAGTGCGGAGCTGTGCCCAGTAAAGGATTTGTATGGTGGATCAAAGGTTGGCTCTGCCTGGAAATTGCAGCTTTCGGTTTGCTGAGTGTCTGTGTGATACTGCTGTTTCCATAAACGTGTGAGTGTATTGTGTTCAAGACTGGGACAAGTCTCTAGGTCCAGAGCGTGTGTGCCATAGATTTTGGAACATGCATGTTGGTCTCTGTGTTTCCCTCTGTAGAGAAAACTGAGTGGGAAGTTTTTCTTACTGGGGTGTCTGTCAGGCTTGCCCCCTTCACTTTTCCTTCTGTTTGTCAGCATCGACACTCCAGGAGTGATTAGTCGTGTCTCCCAGCTGTTCAAAGGCCATCCTGACCTGATCATGGGCTTCAACACATTCTTGCCCCCTGGCTACAAAATTGAGGTGCAAACCAATGACATGGTGAACGTGACAACTCCTGGCCAGGTTCATCAGATCCCCACGCACGGCATCCAGCCCCAGCCTCAACCACCACCCCAGCATCCTTCCCAGCCTTCGGCACAGTCAGCCCCAGCTCCTGCCCAGCCAGCTCCTCAGCCTGCACCTGCCAAAGTCAGCAAGGTGAGCCCGTGGGGACTGCCTCCTGTGACGTCGGTGTCTCGGGAGCACCTGCTGTGGACACCTGCCCTGGGCAGGATTCAGACAGACCCAGAGACTTCCTCGACAGAGATGCAGCTCATCCCGTACCATGTGTCACATTCACACGGTATGCTTGGGTGTCTACTAAAGTGAGCACAGGTGGTGGCTTTGTATCTCAGTACTTTGACAGCACAGGCAGACAGGATCATCTCTCACGGTCAAGAGGTACCACTGTTCACGTGCCGTCATTTTAGAGGCTACTCTTTACCAGATTAACTTATGTCAAGCTGAGCAGAAGATCCCAGTGATGAAGAGGAAGGTGGTGATGGTGCACTACACCGGTGAGGTAGCTTCTTGCCTGTGACTAGAATAGACCAAGCTCTCAGCTGCACGGCTGCATTTCCAGAGCTCAGTGGCCGTGCGTGCTAGTGGCAGCCATACAAGATGGTGCAGATAAGGTTTCCATCACCTCAGTGTTGCTGGTGCAGAGGTGATCTAGTAGCCTCTTGGATGAGGGTTTGTCTTTTTGTTAAAGATTTACCTAGACTGAGTTTTGTTTGTTTGTACCTGCTGTGCTAGAGAGCTTAAAGATTGCACGTGAAAGATTCTCCCCTGCAGTTGGAGGTGGCTCCAGCTGTAAGTTGTAGATAGAAGATTTGAGACGGAGGTACTGGCACCAGAGTGCAGCCCCTCCGCCCTGCCCAGCGTGACTGAGTTAGGCTCAGACGGCTTGGCTGAGTGAGTCAGTCAGGATGCAAGTGGAGCTGACACCTCGTGTTTCTTTACCTCCTTCCCCTTGTCAAACCGTGAGTGTGCGCGCGTGCTCCGGAGGAGAATACAGACTCTCTTCTTTTCAGCCTTCCCAGCTGCAAGCGCATGCCCCAGCCAGCCAGCAGACTCCCCCACTCCCTCCGTATGCATCCCCGCGCTCTCCGCCGGTCCAGCCTCACACCCCAGTGACCATCTCGTTGGGAACGGCCCCGTCTCTGCAGAACAATCAGCCTGTGGAGTTCAACCACGCCATCAACTATGTGAACAAGATCAAGAACAGGTTCCAGGGGCAGCCAGACATCTACAAAGCCTTCCTGGAGATTCTGCACACCTATCAGGTAGGAGGTTGTCTTGTTGATTTCTGTGAACCCCTGGCTACCCTCTGGGGGCCTCTAGTCCAAGAAGAACTTGGAAACTGTGATCTGTGATCATGACTTGGATGCCCTGTTAGCATCCCATGGGGATTTGCAGCCACTGCCCTGTCAAATGAATGCTGTTTATCTGGGAAGCTTAGAGAAGGGTTAACCTGCAGGAGGAGGAGGAGGAGAAGGAGGAGCTTCTCGGGTGTTTTATGTTTTGTCAGTTGGCATGGTCCACTGAGCATCACTGTCACTGCCCGGTTTTTGATTTGTTTATTCGAAAAGCAGAGGGACAGAGAGATTGTCCAACTGCTGGTTCACTCCCCCAGTGGCAGCCGCATCTGGGCCAGGTCAAAGCCAAGAGCCTGGAACTCTATCAGGGTCTTCCACTGCCTTCCCTGGTGCATTAGAGGGAACTGAATCAAAAATGGAGAGGCTGGGACTCAAAAAGCACTCTGGAATGTGTGCTGGCGTTGGAAGCAATGGCTTAACCCATTGTACCACCACACCATTTTAAAAGGAATTGATTGTTATCCACCATCTTCTGCTCTTTTTCAGCTTAAAAGTCTACAGTCCAAACAGCTGCTAACAGTATAGACTTTTTAAAAATTTATTTGAAAGGCAGAGTTAAAGAGAGAGAACGCGAGAAAGGTCTTTCATCCACTGCTTCACTCCCCAGATGGCTGCAATGGCTGGGGCTGGGCCTGGCCAAAGCCAGGAGCAAGGAGCTTTTTCTGGGTCTCCCACATGGGTGCAGGAGCCCAAGGATTTGGGCCATCCTCCACTGCTTTCCCAGGTGCCATTAGCAGGGAGCTGGATTGGAAGTGGTGCTGCTGGGTCTCGAACTAGCACCCATATTTGATGCTGGCATTGCTGGCAGAGGCTTAACCTGCTAGGCCACAAAGCCGACTGCTAGACTTTCTTAAGGGTAGCCTAAGTTTGATGCCAGAACAGGATTCCTGTCAAGCATTCCAGGAGGTGTGCAGAGGTGGGGTTCAAACAGTCACGCTGTGCCACAACCTCCCTCATTCGCAATCCCTCAGAAGGAGCAGCGGAATGCCAAGGAAGCTGGGGGCAGCTACACTCCAGCGCTGACGGAGCAAGAGGTGTATGCCCAGGTGGCCCGTCTGTTCAAAAACCAGGAAGACCTGCTGTCCGAGTTTGGACAGTTCCTCCCAGATGCCAACAGTTCCGTGGTGAGTTCACTTGGCTCAGGCCTGCTGGGTGGGTTGGAGAGCTGCGGTCAGGAGGCCCTTGGCCTGACGACACGGAGTCTGCTCTGATCAGAATGCTAACCTCTTCCTGTGTCTTCAGCTTTTAAGCAAAACGACAGCTGAGAAGGTTGACTCGGTGAGAAATGACCACGGAGGCACCGTGAAGAAGCCCCAGCTGAACAACAAGCCGCAGAGGCCGAGCCAGAACGGCTGTCAGATCCGCAGGCACTCTGGCACGGGAGCCACCCCCCCGGTGAAGGTGCGGGCGGGCGGGCGGGCGGCTGGGCTCTGCCAAAGGGCGGTAGCTGATTGCTGGGGTACAGCGCTCTTGTGAGTTGGGACTGGAGTTTGTTCTTAGGTTCTCTCTCTGCTGTGAGCTGTGTTTATTTTCCTGTTGGCTACCAAGAGTTTCTGACACTTCCAGAGTTTCCGTTCTTCCGGCTTTGGTGCTTTCAGAAGAATCTTGAGCTGGATGGCTGCTGTGTCAGAAATAGAGGGGTCGTCCTGTGCTGTCTGAGGTCTCGGGTTCCTCTCCAAGGCAGGATCTGGTGGCTGTTGCAGAAGGAGGTCTCAGACTCCTGTTAGGGGTGGGCCACGGAGGGGGCGTGCCTGCCGCCCGTGATAGAGCTCTTCTGCGGCAGGAACTGGTTAGGTTTACGCTTTGAATGCCGAGGTCTGAGTGAGTGCTGGAGCGGCAGGTGACGTGGGGTAGGCCTGTCTGCAGAGTGCCATTACAGAATGACAAAAGCTGGTGGAATTTGGGATCGTACACGATGACTGGTGAACAGGTGAATGGCCGCAAGGACCGACGTCAGCACTGCCAGTGCTCTGAAGGGCCTTGCTGTCAGTGTCCAGACAAGTTCTTGTGAAGTCAGGCTGGGCACAGTCATGGTTTCTGGGCCCTCAGTGAGGAGGACTAGGGCCCGGGTAGCCAGGGAAGGCCAGCAGAGTGCCCCCACCCCAGGCTCTGCTCTCACACCTGACAGCCTGCTGTGAGAACACTCCCTGGGCCGTGAGCAGAGGCTCTGGCTCCCAGCTGGTCCCCATAGCTGCAGCGTTTCACAGTTTGTACATTTTTCACAGATAGTTGAAAGTAAAGTCTTGCTGTTCGTTCTGTTTCAAACAATACCATCAGTGTGAGTGGATATTGCTGACAAGAGAGTTCTTCCTCCTGTTGGGAAAACCGTGCTTTTTTTCATGAGCGTTCACAGTGAAGTATCAAAGGTTAGAGACTGACTGCTGTGTGTTCTAGGTGATGTGTGCCCACTCTTTGTACAAATAGCCTCTTCTCCCACAACAGGTAGGGAAAAACAGTGGTGTTAGGTTCCAGATAAACTCACTTGGGCCTCTGGGAAAAGGAAGAAAACTAATTCTGTAAGTTTGTCACAGTGACTGTTTCCTGAGGCGATATCCGAGGAGTAGAATGAGAACTTGAGAGAAGAACACTGATGGGCAGACTAAACAAAGACGGGGGAAGCTTTTAACCTGTGGGCTGAGTTCGTGACAGACTCTCACTTGTTTCAGATTATTAATCAACAGTAGTTTTGGTGTTGGAACTATGAAATACAGATGAAAATAAGAAAACTCACTCTGAGTCTTATATGTTTGTATCTTTGCTTCTTTGCAGAAGAAACCTAAACTGCTCAGCCTAAAGGATTCTTCCATGGCAGATGCCAGCAAGCATGGTGTTGGGACGGAGTCCTTGTTTTTTGATAAGGTGAGTGATGCTTGAATTAGATTTGAAACCAACATTAATGATAAAAGAATGAGCTGATTAGGCCTTTGTATTTTTGTTAAGATTTACTTTATTTACTTTATTTACTTGAAAGAGAGAAGGAGAGGCAGAGAGAGAGAGAGGTCTTCTATCCACTGGTTCACTCCTCAGTTGGCCGCAACAGCCAGACTGCGCCAGTCTGAAGCCAGGAGCCAGGAGCTTCTTCTAAGTCTCCCACATGGATGCAGGAGCCCAAGGACTTGGGCCATCTTCTGTTTTCCCAGGCCATAGCAGAGAGCTGGATCGGAAGTGGTGCAGCCGAGACTCGAACCAGCACCCATATGGGATGCCAGCACTGCAAATGGTGGCTTTACCTGCTACACCACAGCACCAGCCACTAAATTTTCATTTTTTAAAGATTTATTTGTTTGAAAGAGTTAGAGGGTAAGACAGAGAGAGATCATCCATCCCCTAGTTCTTTCTCCACATGGCTGCAACAGCCAGGGCTGGGCCAGGCCAAAGCCAGGAGCCAGGAGCTTCTTTCAGGTCTCCCACATGAGTGGTAAGGGTGCAGACACTTGGGCCATCTTCGACTGCTTTTCACGGGCCATAAACAGAGGGCTGGATTGGAAGTGGAGCAGCCGGGACACAAACCAGAGCCCATGTGGGACACCGGCATCACGGGAGGTGGTTTTACCTGCTCTGCCACAGTGCCGGCCCTCCGTGCTTTGTTGTTTCCTGTTTTTGTGCGGGTCCCTTCTGTCTGCTGGTATCGTTAGCACAGCTAGAGGGATGCTGTCGTTGCCTCCTTCGGTTCTGCAAGGTGCGTGGCATCCAGGGTGTCCTTCCCTTGTGCTCCATGTCTGCAGCTCCCCTTTGTGGACACACAGGTCTGCCTGGCGGAGGGTGTGGTGAAGACACCGGATGCCTGTGGTCCTGTGATCACTGGGACTCCCTTTTGTGCTATGCACATACAAGGGCAATCCCGAAAGTTCGTGGAAACGGAAATAAAAGATGTTGTTTTTATCAAAAGTTTTGAAATCTGTGCCTAGTTTGTTTCATGATATGTAGGTGTTTTCCATGAACTTTGAAGACCTCTGGTATAGGGTTCCTGGGAGTTCTGATTTGTTGCTGAAACTCCCCAGGTGACTCTAGTGGGCAGCCAGCATGAGCTCCGTGGCCATGCCATTGTGTGGGGTCTTCGTTCAGCTCTCCTGTGTCTGATGTGATGAGTAGACACCAACCCCCTACACTGAGCTGGGGACTGACCCTGTCTTACGCCCCTGGGAGAAGAGCAAGTGATTACATCTCAGGGAGTGGCACCTCCTCACGGCCTCCTGTGTGCCTTTTAACGCTGTCTGAGGGCTGCCCTGACGTGGTGCCAAGGCAGTGTAGAAGTCCTGGTGATAGCCACTCTGGCAAGAAGAGGCTGGGGGAGGGGACTGTTTGAAAGCAAAGCAGAACCAAGAAATAGCAGAAACCAAGTGCATCATGTGGACCTCACTAGGATTCTGCTGTTGAAAACCAGATTTTAGAAGGCATTTATTAGACAGTTGAAATTTGAGTGTGCTGTTAAGGAATCTTATAAGGAATCTTGAAGATAAATTAATTCTTTTAAGAGTAGTGGGCTGTTAAAAACTTTTTAAAACACTTTTTCTTTGGCTACATACCAAGGTGTATGTAGGTAAAATGTCTGAGATTTTGCTTTATCATTCAGTGATAGAGAAATGAGTATAAAGGAGACAAAAGTCATTGAGGCTGGGTGAGTACCTGGGGTTCAGCAGAATTCTGTGCACTTTTCTGTGTGCTTAAAAGCTAATACAGGGGCTGGGGTTGTGGTAGAGTAGGTTAGTCCTCCACCTACAGTAGCAGCGTCCCATATGGGCACCAGTTCTAATCCTGGCTGCCCCACTCTTGGTCCAGCTCTCTGCGGTGGCCTGGGAAAACAGTGGAAGATGGCCCAAGCCCTTGGGCCCCTGCACCTGCATGGGAGACCTGGAAGAAGCTCCCTGACTCCTGGCTTCAGATCAGGCCAGCTCCAACCATTGTGGCCATTTAGGGAATGAACTAGTAGATGGAAGACCTCCCTCTTCCTCTGTAACTCTACCTCTCAAATGAAGTCTTGTAAAAAAAAAAAAAAAAACTAATACAAAAATTAAGTAAAAGTGGTATATCACACAAAAAGTGACTTGCTCTTTAATCTTTAGCTTTTATTTTTATTTATTTATTTATTTGAAAGGCGGAGTTACAGAGGAAGAAAGAGAGATAGAGATCAATCTTATATCCACTGGTTCGTTCCCCAAATGGCCACCATGGCTGGGGCTTTATAAGCCCAAAGTCAGCAGCCTGGAGCTTCTTCTAGATCTCCCATCTGGGTGCAGAGGCCCTAGAACTTGGGCCATCACCTGCTGCTCTCTCAGGTGCTCTAGCAGGGAGCTGGATGAGAAGTGGAGCAGCTGGGACTTGAGCTGGCACCATGTAGGACACTGGCACTGCAGGCAGCAGTTTAGCCTGGTACACCACAGTGCTGTCCCTTAGTCTTTAGCTTTTAAGTTGAACTTCATATGCCATGTAGCGCCTCTCAGTGGGAAGTGAGAGATAGACAGCGGCCTGGAGCAGGGCTGTGCGTAAACCATGGGAGTTGGCACCAGGGAGCCATAACTGCATGGGGCTCATCTGCCCAGGCCAGCCTTTCGTTTTTGTGCCAGTGAACGTGTCTCCATTATTGGATAGTAAAATTCCTATTGTAAATAGAAGAAAGAAAAAGATCAGGTTAGAAGACAAGTGTTCTTTAGAAGTTCAGGGGTCCATGCTAGGACGCCTGCATCCCATGTCGAAGTGTCTGGGTTTCATAGCCGGCTCTGTTCCTGACTCTGCTTTCCTCCTGAAGCAGACCCCGGGAGGCAGCAGTGGCGGCTCCAGTGTTTGGGTCCCTGCTATCACGTGGACCTCGAGTAAATTCATGGCTTCTGAGCTTGGCCCCAACTGAGCACTGTTACATGCATTTGAGGAGTGAGCCAGTGGGGTGGGAGTGCTGTCTCCCTCTGTGTGTGTGTGTGTGTGTGTGCGCGCGCGTGTATCCCTCACCTCTCTGCCTCATAAATAAATAAGAGTCATGAAGACCACTGGAGTTTGACAACACGGCTAACAGGCTCTTACTGTGCACCTGTTAAAGGGGCGGCAGAAGGCAGGCAGCTGATGTACTGAGGATCTCACTTCTAGAGTGTTCATTGTGGAGAGTGTTGAGTGCACACGGGCTGCAGGAGACCAGCGAGGTGATGCCTCCAGTGTGTCCTGCTTCAGCACTCCCCGCTCCCTTGTCCCTCAGCGATCCCAGACAGGATATTACTTGAACCATAAATAGTTTTAGTAAGTTCCCTTTATAAATTACTCCTTTTTTCAAACATAACCATTATCACATCCAAAAAAGTAACAGATTCCTTAATGTCTTCATGCCAGTTACATTTCCTCAGTTTTTAAAAATGTAATCCAAGGGCCAGTGTTGGCATAGCAGTCAAAGCTGCTGCCTGTAGAGGATGGCCCAGGTGCTTGGGCCCTGCACCCACATGGGAGACCAGGAGAAGCACCTGCCTCCTGCCTTCAGATCAGTGTAGCTCTGGCTGTGGTGGCCATTTTGGGGGTGAACCAATGGAGGGAAGACCTTTGTCTCTATCTCTTACTGTATAACTCTGTCAAATAAATAATAATAATAATAATCTTTTTAAACTGCTGCCTGCGATGCTGACTTCCCATATAGGCACTGGTTGAAGTCCTGGCTGCTCCATTTCTTTTCCAGCTCCCTGCTAATGCACCTGGGAAAGCAGCAAAGAATGACCCAAGTGCGTGGGACCCTGCACCCATGTGGGGGACCTGGATGAAGCTCCTGGGTCCAGCCTGGCCCAGCCCTGGCTGTTGCAGCCAGTTGGGCAATGAACCAAAGGATCAATGTTCTCTCTCTAACTTTGACTTTCAGATGAATAATATTAAAAAACGTAGTCCACGGGGCAGCGTTGTGGTGGAGTGATTGACGCTTCCACTCGCGATGCCAGCAGCCCCAGGCAGAGCACTGACTGCGTCCCAGCTGCTCCACTTCTGACCCAGCTCCTTTCCTAAGTAGCCTGGGAAAGCAGCAGAGATGGTCCAAGTACTTAGGGCCCTGCCCCCGATGTGGAAGACGAAGATGGAGTTCTAGGCTCCTGGCTTCACCCTGACCTAGCCACAGCTGTTGGGGCCATTTGGAGAGAGAACCAGCAGATGGGAGATCTCTATCTCTGTCTCTACCCCTCTCTCTGTCATTCTGCCTTTCAAATACAGAAATCTTTTTTTTAATGTAACCCAAGATCCCAGCCCCCCACTTAACCGTCTTTCTGGTCGCCTCAGGTCCGGAAGGCCCTGCGCAGCGCTGAGGCCTACGAGAACTTCCTGCGCTGCCTGGTGATCTTCAACCAGGAGGTGATCTCCCGGGCCGAGCTCGTGCAGCTCGTCTCGCCGTTTCTGGGGTAAGTGGGGTGAGGGCTTCAGCCCTAGAGCTCTTCTCACGTGGAGGCTGCGTGGGGTTTGGTGGGTGAGCCAGTGGTAGGCAGAGTTAGCTTGCTTCAGTTGAGGTGTCGGTCACCTGACATGTCCGTGTCCAGAGGGTGCTGAGAACTGGGGAGTCTCCTGGTCCAGCTCCAGCGGTGAGAAAATGGGCCAAGGCTGGTCTCTCCTCGTCCTCTGACCAGTGCTGGTGTTTGTAGAGACAAACCTTTTCCCGGGTTCTAGAAGTCCCGCTGTACCTGACAACCTAAGAATCAGAACCTGAGCACTGTCGAGAGTCACAAGATGAGAAGAGCGGCTGGGCATGCCCGGTCGATGGCAGCTCTCCCACGGCCCCTTGCTGTCCCGAGAGTGTGCTGCCTTCAGGAGCGGTTCCAGGCAGGAGGCTCAGGTCGGACCCAGCCCGGGTGGCGGAGGTCCTGCCTCTGGTTGCTGACTGCTCTCTGCTTTGCTTCTTCAGGAAATTCCCTGAATTGTTTAACTGGTTTAAGAACTTTCTGGGCTATAAGGAGTCTGTACATCTGGAAACCTTTCCAAAGGAACGAGCCACCGAGGGCATCGCCATGGAGATCGACTATGCCTCTTGTAAGCGGCTGGGCTCCAGCTACCGCGCCCTGCCCAAGAGTTACCAGCAGCCCAGGTGCACAGGGCGGACCCCGCTCTGCAAAGAGGTGAGGCCTCCCGAGGGTCAGCCCCGCAGCCTCTGCGGTTCCGGGAATCCAGGCCCCACGGGGATGACAGTCAGGAGCCTCTCTGTCCTTCAAAAGAAAATCTGTCACCTTACATCCAGAACCTCTTTCCTTAGCTCCTGGTGAAGCTGCTGAAGGTAAAATCTGTGGCGTACTGGTAGCTGCTGCTTTCCTCCTGAAAGTTGGCTCTTCATTAAGAATGCCTCGTCAGGAGTGGGCGTGCGCCTAGAGGCTGGGAGACCTTCGTACCACCTCAGGGTGTGGTCCCTTGCCTGGCTCCCAGCTGCAGCTGCTGACTCCAGCTTCCTGCTGGTGCACACCCTGGGAGGCAGCAGGGATGGCTCAAGGGACTGCGCTCCTGTCACCCACGGGAGACCTGGAAGGAGCTCCTGCTTCCTGGCTGTCTCTGCCTCTCAAAAGCAAAAAGAACTTAATCCTCAGAAGGGTTCTGTTAGGCTTTTGTTTCAGTCTCACTTCTTCTACCCAAAGGTTCTGAATGATACGTGGGTCTCCTTCCCTTCATGGTCCGAGGACTCCACCTTCGTTAGCTCCAAGAAGACGCAGTATGAAGAACACATTTACCGCTGTGAAGATGAGCGCTTCGAGGTACGGGCGCCTGTGTCTGACGGCGGGGCCCTCGTGCTCTGGTGGTGAATGCTGGTTGTACTCACTGTGCTTTGTTCATTTGCCAAACACGTTCAACAGAGTTTTTTATGGCAGATATAGCATATCTAGGTCACTTCAGCCCTTGGAACTGAAATTGTCCATTGATGACTGAAATAATATATTTTTTGCATGCGTTTTGAAGGCTATTGTGTTTTACATGGAGTAGAAATCCAGTGCCCTCAGGCCTGTGGGCTTCCTTGGAGCTGTTTTTAGATAGTTTATTTTTATTTTAAGAGCCCTGTGCGGTGAGAACTAGATGTCTTTCCTGCTTGGCTCTTTTTGAAAAGAAGTTAACTGAGGGACTTTTGTGTTCACGAAGGTGGCAGGGAAAGGACTGGAGTGGATGGATGAGCTGCTGAAGTCCTTCTGCAGGGGAGATGGGAGCGTGGGCTCAGTGTACTGAGGGCGTCCCGCTGGCCAGCCCACCTAGCTCTGTGGGTGGACCACATCTTTCTCCTTCTCACCCATGCTGACTTAGCTCTCTTCCCTCTTCACACTGACTCCCACTGCTTCCAGAGTGTTCCAGAATGAACTCTCACGCGCTGCCTGGCCCCTGGCAGGTCGTGGCCATGTTTGCCCCCAGCATTCAGCAGGAGTCCAGCCATTTGCACAAGACTCAGTCCTGACAGGTGTTAGCCTCCATGGGGAGTTTATCAGGCAGCGGGGGCCTTTCTTGGCTGCCTGAGTTAGCCAGGCTCAGTGTGCATCTTTGTGGCACGGTGCAAGTCCTCACTCCCGACCACTGTGCCTGCCAGCGGGGCGCAGCAGCCTCCTCGCCCGTTGGCGCCGGCAAGGGCAAGGAGCAGTCAAGTGTGGGCTGTGTGTTTGGGGGATGACCTGGCTGCGAGGTGTGTTCCTTTATCAGTCAGGATGCTGGAAGACAACTTCCAAGTGCCAGGGACCTGGGAAAACGGGCTTTATTTCTTGATCTTTGTTTTTTGTTTTTTGTTTTTTTTTTTTTTTTTGACAGGCAGAGTGGACAGTGAGAGAGAGAGACAGAGAGAAAGGTCTTCCTTTTGCCGTTGGTTCACCCTCCAATGGCCGGCGCACCGCGCTGATCCGATGGCAGGAGCCAGGTGCTTCTCCTGGTCTCCCATGGGGTGCTTGGGCCATCCTCCACTGCACTCCCTAGCCACAGCAGAGAGCTGGCCTGGAAGAGGGGCAACCAGGACAGGATCGGTGCCCCAACCGGGACTAGAACCCGGTGTGCCGGCGTCGCAAGGCGGAGGATTAGCCTAGTGAGCCGCGGCGCCGGCCTATTTCTTGATCTTACTACAT
Source organism: Lepus europaeus (assembly GCF_033115175.1). Lineage (NCBI taxonomy): Eukaryota > Metazoa > Chordata > Mammalia > Lagomorpha > Leporidae > Lepus > Lepus europaeus. The sequence continues at coordinate 113,018,674 of NC_084837.1, forward strand.
CAGCAGTGATGTCCAGCTGGGGGCTTGGCTCCTGAGGATGACCGCATCTGGTTGTGAGAGGGAAAAGAGCTAAGAGGGATCTGAGACGCTTGAATGCTCCCACCCAGGAGCAGTCACATGACTTAGACTCCTCTCACAACTCAGTTGCCACACTAGATACGGGGCCCCATGCCATCATGAGAGTCAGAGTGTTCAGTCCGTTGCTCATCCATAGTTGGGAGCGGGGTCCTGAAATATTTGACGCTCATGGTCCTGGAACAAGAAAACATGGGGACACTCTTGCACAGGGCTCGTTGCTGCACCCTCTGTCTCTCACTTAGACTCTGCGTGAAACCTTGGAGACAGGTAGTCTAAGGCGTTCTGTGCCAGATGAGCGAGACCTCTTCCAGAAAATAAGTGGCCAGAAGTAGGAATTCCAATGGTTACCCCCAGATAGAATATTGAATTCCATGAGAAGTGATTGTCACTGCCCGGACTACTACTGCCTGTGGAGGAAGGCTGTGTTGAGTGGTGTTTTGGGATGGTTGTGATCGTTAGTGCCAGTGAGGGATTTCAGCAGTGCGTGAAGGTCAGGGAGAGTGGCAGGGCGGCCCTCTGGTCTGTAGGGTCAGCTGTGGAGAGCAGAGCACACAGTGCTGTGAGGGACCACCGCCACGTTCTCGTCTTGGCTGGACGTGTCTGAGGTGCCAGCTGCTGTGCTGGACTCTGTGTAGATCGTAGCAGTCAGCCCAGAAACAGTCTCACAGGACACCCTGACAGCCCTTGTGCTGTGGCTGCCGTGGCAGAGCCGGGCTTGAGGTCAAGGAGGTAAACGTCCAGCCCGATTCTCCTGACCCCGCCGCTCTGTTCTGGTTTGGGTGCTGAGCACCTTTGTTTCTCTTTTCAGCTTGATGTAGTTTTGGAGACCAATCTGGCAACCATCCGGGTTTTGGAAGCAATACAGAAAAAGCTTTCGCGCTTGTCTGCCGAGGAGCAGGCCAAGTTCCGCCTGGACAACACGCTTGGTGGCACGTCGGAGGTGATCCACCGCAAAGCTCTGCAGAGGATATACGCCGACAAGGCCGCCGACATCATCGACGGCCTGCGCAAGAACCCCTCCATCGCCGTGCCCATCGTCCTCAAGAGGTGCTTGGGCCGGGCCCTTCCGCCGTCCTGTGCTGCACAGCAGGCTCAGGCTCCCATTCAGAGAGCACCTGCTGGCCCTGAGTGTCTCCCCAGCCCTGGTTGTTGGACATTGGATACAGAGCAGAAGGGACCTTGTTTTGAGGGTTCTGTGTAACCAGCTTTAGAGGGCAGGTCTGAGGGGCTGTTGTGAAATACAGGAAGAGCCGGCTGGCGCCGCGGCTCACTTGGCTAATCCTCCACCTGCAGCGCCGGCACCCCGGGTTCTAGTCCTGGTTGGGGCGCCAGATTCTGTTCCGGTTGCTCCTCTTGCAGTCCAGCTCTCTGCTGTGGCCCGGGAGGGCAGTGGAGGATGGCCCAGGTCCTTGGGCCCTGCACCCACATGGGGGACCAGGAGGAAGCACCTGGCTCCTGGGTTTGGATCGGCGCAGCACACTGCCCGTAGCGGCCATTTGGGGAGTGAACCAATGGAAAAGGAAGACCTTTCTCTCTCTCACTGTCTAACTCTGCCTGTGGAAAAAAAAAGAAATACAGGAAGAGCCAAGAAAGAAATGACCCACATTCCTACCGTTCAGTCCTAGCTGTTTGAATATCCTCGTGTGTTTTATAATAAAAAAATCACTCTTCATAGAATTTTGTTATTTATTTGAAAGAGTGATGGGGAGAGAAAGAAAGAATAGATATTTTTCCATCCACTAGTTCATTTCCCAGATGGCTGTAATAGCCAGGGCTGGGCCAGGCTCAAGCCAAGAGCCCAGAACTCCATTCTGAATTCCCACACAGGTGATAGGGACCTAAGCACTTGGACCATCTGCTGCCTTCCCAGGTGCATTAGCAGGGAGCTGGATTAGAAGCAGGGCGGCTATCACTTGAATTGGCACAGCATCACAGGCCATGGCTGAGCCTTCTGTGCCATGACAGTATTTGTAAAAAGTGAGACATGCTCGTGAAAAAAGTGTTTGTCATTTTTACCAAGAATGTTTGTCCTGATAGAGCATGGCACAGTTGGGTGTGGAGTGCTGAGTACCCACCTAAGGCTTCAAGCAGGAGACCACAGGCAGGGCTGAGCTCCAGTGTCCTTTCTTAGTTCATGGCATTCCTTTTTTTTTTTTTTTTTTTTTTTTTTAATTCTTTATTGTTTTTTAATATTTAAAAGGCAAAGAGACAGGCAGACTTCCCATCTGTTGGCTCACTTCAGGAATGTCTGCAGTGCTGGAGGCAGAGGCCAGGAGCTGGGAACTCAATCCAGGTCTCCTGCATAGGTGTTAGGGACCCAGCCACTCAAGCCGGCAGCACTGCCTCCCAGGGTCTGCACTGGCAGAAGCTGTGTGGAAGTTCGGGGCCAGAACTGGGTGATGAACCCAGGTCGTTGCAGGGGGATGTAGGCCAGTTGCCTGCCCCCTGTTGGTACTCTGACCGTGCTGTGACGCTTTGGCTAAGAGCTACATCCTCTCGGCATCGCCTGGCGAACGTTGTTTGCTGCACAGCTCACACAAGTCCAGATCTTACCTTTCGTCCCCAGCCTTCCCCTAAAGAGCAGGCTCACGCTGTGGATTATCCTCTTGCCAGTTGGGTTTGACTTGTGGCTTTTGAGGTGTAGATTAGCCTTTAGTTCTGGTGTTGTGTTGGTTTTTATTCTTCTTCCTTGGAGCCTCAGAATCAGGGACTCTGCTTGGAGCTTTGCAGATTGTGTCCAAAGTGTAGGAGAGGTTCCAAGAAGCTCTGTGGCGCACTGGTCTCCAGCTGTCTGAGGCAGCGAGCCCTTTCTTCAAGGAAATGTACCCTCGCCCCAGGGGGTTTTCTTGGGTGTCCCCACGTGACAGAGTTCAGGCCGGGTCTGCTAACATCTGCCCCACGTCGTGAATGGCTCCAGCAGCCCTAGTGATCTTGGGGTCGGGAGTCAGCCTGGCATGCCTCTCACTTCTGAGCCTGAGTTCCCATTTGTTGCTGTGTGCACCTCCCTCCCTCCCACGTAGGCTGAAGATGAAAGAGGAGGAGTGGCGAGAAGCTCAGAGAGGCTTCAACAAGGTGTGGCGAGAGCAGAACGAGAAGTACTACCTGAAGTCTCTGGACCACCAGGGCATCAACTTCAAGCAGAACGACACGAAGGTGCTGCGGTCCAAGAGCCTGCTCAACGAGATTGAGAGCATCTACGACGAGGTGAGCGGAGGCTCCGCGGGCTGCGCACTGCTGCTGCGTGGCCGTCCCAGCCGTTCCTTGTCTGATGCTGCCATTCACGCTGAGCCTCACTGTGTCGCGATTACCACCCTGCTCCACTTTCCCGTCCTCTCCCGTGCCGCCTGCCATCCATCTCCTTCAAGTGACACCTGGCTTTCCTGTGGACCGTCTCCGTTTATCACTGACCCCGAGCTCAGTCGTGCATACTCCCAGGGACTAGAAACCGTACCAGGAGCTGAGGTGCCGGGAGGAGCTCCCAGTCACAGCGGGGAGATACAGACGCCCCTGCAGTGCAGTTGGGAATTCCTAGAATTGGGTCATCTTGCACTTTGAAAAACAGTAGTAAAATGAGTTCTTATATAAATGTAGTCATCTGTATTTTGCCAATACTAGCACACTGTCACCTTCTGCACCCCACCCCATTATCCAACTGTAAATCCCAGGCCTTATATCATGACCTCCATAAATCCCAGTCCAGAATTTCATTTTTGAGTAATTTATTTATTGGAAAGGCAGAGCCACAAAGTTTTCATCCACTGGTTTATGCCCCAAATGGCCACAGCAGCCACAGGCCAAAGCCAGGAGTCAGGAACTCCATCTGGGCCTCCCTCTTGGGTGGCAGGGATCCAAATGATTGGGCCACCTTCTGCTGCCTTCCAGGCATGTTAGCAGGAAACTGGATCAGAAGTAGAGCGGCTGGGACTCAAACCGTCGCTCTGGTAACGGATGCCAGCATTGCAAGCGGCAGCCCAACCCACTGTGCCACAGTGCCATCCCCTAGTCTGGAAATCCACACCCCACCCCACCCCCAGGATTTAAAATGTTTTAGGGATATATTTTTATTTATTTGAAAGGCAGAGTGACAGAGAGGGAAAGGCAGAGATCTTCCATCCACCAGTTCACTTCCCAAGTGACCACAGTGTCCTAGGTTGGTCCAGGCCGAAGTCAGGAGCCAGGAACTCCATCGTGATCTCCTGTGTTGGTTGCAGCAGCACACTTACTTGGCCCATTCTCCACTGCTGGGGGTGCATTGTGGGGGGCTGGATAAGAAGCAGAACAGGGGCTGACATTTTGACATAGTGGGGTAAAGCCATGGCCTGCAGTGCCAGCACACCATTTGAGTGCAGGTTCAGGTCCCAGCTGCTGCACTTCTGATCCAGCTCCCTGCTAATGCACCTGGGAAGCAGCAGAAGGTGGCCCGAGTCCTTGGGCCCCTGCACCCACATGGGAGACCCAGAAGTCTTGGCTTGGGCCTCGTCCAGCCGTGTTGTTTTGGCTATCTGGGTAGTGGACCAGCACATGGAAGATGGAGCTCTCTGTTTCCTTATTCCCTCTGTAAGTCTGCCTTTCAAATAAATAGATAAATCTTTAAAAAAAAAAAAAAAAAGAAAAAGAAAAAAAGCAGCAGTGGAACAGCTAGGACTCAAAGCAGCATCACAGGCAGTGGTTTAACCTGCGGTGCCGTGTCACTGGCCCTTGTCCTGCCTCACTGGCCCTGTAAAGGTGCTGCTGTGTGGGCACACCGCTGCCTCTCCCACATTTCCGTTTCGTCCTGGAAGAGGCACAAGAATCAATTCCTGAGTTTTAGGTTGGTTGATAATGGGTGTGCTGTGTGGTCTCGTAGGTCTGTTGCTGGCCTAGACACATCACGTGGTTCTTTGTCTCTCCCGTCAGAGGCAGGAGCAGGCTACGGAAGAGAACGCTGGTGCACCTGCGGGCCCACACCTGTCGCTCGCCTACGAGGACAAGCAGATCCTGGAGGACGCGGCTGCTCTGATCATCCACCACGTGAAGCGGCAGACGGGCATCCAGAAGGAGGACAAGTACAAAATCAAGCAGATCATGCACCACTTCATTCCCGACCTGCTCTTCGCTCAGCGAGGCGACCTCTCGGACGTGGAGGAGGAGGAGGAGGAGGAGATGGATGTGGACGAAGCTACCGGGGCCGCCAGGAAGCACAACGGGGTCGGGGGCAGCCCCCCGAAGTCCAAGCTGCTCTTCAGCAACACAGCGGCTCAGAAGCTGCGAGGCATGGAGGACGTGTACAACCTGTTCTACGTCAACAACAACTGGTACATCTTCATGCGGCTGCACCAGATTCTCTGCTTGAGGCTGCTGCGCATCTGCGCCCAAGCCGAACGGCAAATCGAAGAAGAAACCCGAGAGAGAGAGTGGGAGCGAGAGGTGTTGGGCATAAAACGAGACAAGAGCGACAGTCCCGCCATCCAGCTACGCCTCAAGGAGCCCAGTGAGTGCTTGGACCATTGGTTACCGAGGATGTGCCGGGTTGGGGCCTCAGGGCCGAATTAGATTCAGGAGTAGTTGCTTGCTTTCCTCTAAGTATTTATTTATTTACTTATTTATTTGAAAGGCAGAGTGATAGAAAAGGAGAGACAGGGAGATCTTGGCATTCATTGGTTCACTCCCCATATGGCCACAATGGCAGGGGCTGGGCCAGGCCGAAGCTAGGAGCCAAGAGCTCCATTCAGATCTCATGTTGGTAGCAGGGGCCCAAGCACGTGGGCCATCTTCCACCGCCTTCCGGATGCATTAGCAGGGAGCTGGATCAGAAGCAGAACAACAGGGAGCTGAAACAGCACTGTCCCATGGGTGCCAGCACTGCAAGTGTTGGCCTAACCTGCTGCACCGCTATACCGGCCTTAAGACTGCTTTCTTCTTTCTTTTCTTTAAGATTGATTTATTTATTCAACAGGTAGAGTTACAGAGAGGCAGAGAGAGAGAGGGAGGGAGGTCTTCCCTCTGCTGGTTCGCTCCTTAAATGGCCACAATGCCTGGAGCTGGGACAATCAAAGGCCAAGAGTCAGGAGCTTCTTTTGGGTCTCCCATGGGGGTGCAGGGCCCCAAGCATTTGGGCCAACTTCCACTGCTTTCCCAGGCCATAGCAGGGGAGCTGGATCAGAAGTGGAGCAGCCGGGATTCGAACTGGCGCCCATACGGGATGCTAGCACTGCAGGCAGTGGCTTTACCCGCTACGCCATAGTGCCGGCCCCAGATTGGATTCTTTTATGCATAGAACACAGAACTTAGACTTAGATTTGAATTATGATCCAGATCCCAGCTCTCCAGTTTCCTGTGACTTCACTTAAACTCCATGAACGTATTTACAGGGTTGCTGAGAGAACTAGTAAAGATATATGCAAAATACCCTTGCAGTGGTTGGGTCGTGGACACTAGGTTGACGGTGGGTTCTGTGGACACCAGAGAAGGGAGTCAGTTGCCATTAGTTTCCCAAATGATAGCACTCTGGTTGCTGCAGGAGACCAGGAGGGCGGGGTTGGCTCCACTCTGCTTGTTCATGCCTCAGACAAGTGGGAGTTTACCTACACAGGACTGAGCGACGAGGGTTTGCTGGCTCATTGCTGTTCAGTAGAAATAGTTTCTGGAAAGGAGGCCTGCACTCGAGAGATGGTGTGAGACACAGCAGGATAGGCAGAGCAGGAGAGGAGAGAGACGTCGGGCGAGGGGAGGCAGGGGAAGGGTAGGGAGGCCAGCCTAGGCTCCAAGTAATCTGTGCCACCTGCTTCCAGACGACGGCTCAGCTCAGAAATTGGGCGCTCGAGCCAAAAGCTTTTTCTGAGCCCTTCCTTCTGGGAGCTCGAGGAAATAGCCAATTTGAAGAGTTAATTCTTCTCCTTGCTTCCATCCTTCCTTTTTTTTTTTTTCTTTCTTCGAGAGGTAAAGTGAACTCTCATCAGTGGTTCGGTCCTCAGAGCCTGCAGTGGTCAGGACCATGCCAGGCCAAAGCTGAGAACCAGTCTCTTGGCGCCATCTCCACTGCTCCCAGGGAACTGAAGTCTGGAAGCAGAGCTGGGAGTCAAACCCAGACCCTCTGATAGGGCATGCAGATGTAGTCGTTAGCATCACGGCTAAGAAACCAGCTGCTGCGACTTTATTTTCTTTAAACATTGCTGATTTAGAAGCTGTGTGTGGCCCTGGTTTCCTGCTGATTAGCTTATGACACTGGCAGTTAATTTTAAAAGCCTTTCTCTGGATTGTCCTACCTGGAAAGAAACAAATTTTGGACCCAACTCTGGAGATTCTGGCTGCGTAGGTGGAAAGTAGAGTGCGGTATTCCTGGCTCCACGTGGTTTGAAGCTTCCATGGTTTGGTTTGGTGCCGATGCCTGCCCTGGTGTGGTGGCTCCGTGCTTTGGTCTCGTGGCTTGTGATGGCCTACGGGCACTTTGCACAGCAACACGTCTCAGGGCTATGCTGCACTCCAGCGATGAAACTCGAGCCCCTGGTTTATTCTGTGTGGTGGGCACTCTTCTGCTGTACCTGTCCTCAGTGACCCTGTCACCCTGCAGGCAGATGGAGATGGGCAGTTTCTGCCCTTGCCCCTCCCTGCACAGACAGGCAGCGAATCTCATGAATTCTGTCTGTATTCGAGTCAGCTCAGCATGTGCACAGGAAAGTGTACAAATGAACGTGTACCGCTCAGTGACTTAGTGCATGGTAGACACAGCCCTGCACAAGGAAGGTCAAGGGGCAGGCGCTGCGCAGCAGGTTAAGCTGCCGCTCGTGCCTGCATCCCGTGTCAGAGGTCCGATTCCCGTCACAGCCACTCCAGGCTTCCCGTCCAGCTTCCTGCTCACCGTCCTGGGGGGAGCCAAAGGGAGCTCAAGTACCCGAGTCCCTGCCACCCACCTGCGAGACCCAAGGTGGAGTTGGTGGCTCCTGGTTTTGTCCTGGCCAACCAGTGGCTGTTATGGTCATTTAGGTTGTCAGTCAGTGGGTACAAGACTTCTCTCCATCTCTCACTTGGCCTTTCACATAAATATGTAAATCCTTCTCTTAAAAAAGTCAAGAAACCACATAACTAATGCCCAGATAACCTCCTGTGTCACTGTCCTGATTTCTAATACTGGAAATTGGCTCTGCCTCATTTTGAACTTGAAGTGGACGAGTCTGGGTCTGATTCCCTGTGGCAGGACTGCGACCGGCCACCGTGCCCCCTGCTAGCTGAACGTGGGTGAGCCCTGCCGCAGCGGGGGTTGGGGTGATGATGGCAGCAGTGCAGATCCCGCGCCATTCTGAGTGCAGTGTGGGAATGCATTCTAGACAGAAGGACTTTGACAAATGCAGATCGCTTCATTATTCATAGGGCACTTAATTGGCGCTCCTATTTTCCTGTTCCCGGGAGGTTCCCTGCTGCTAGGGCCGGGCTGTTTGCCTTTGTTCACTTGCGCTTGCCCTGCCATGGGACAGCTTTGTGAGTGCGTGGCCCGTGTGCATGCTGTGTGCAGTGGGGGGAGCCGGGGACTCTGGAAGGACCTCTGTACTGTTGAGTGGAGCCTGGTCAGTGAGGCGTCTCCGGCATGGCCCTGGGCAAGGGGCAGTCACTCTTCTCTGATTTCAGCCCTGGCGGTGGTAGCCACCTGTCGGAGTCGTCTCTGTCTGCAGGGGGCCATGCGGGTAGGTTTTGAGTCCCTAGTGTTTGAATGCTGCTCAGGCCAGCTGTGAGGGCCCTGTCCTCTGTGCCCAGTGCTCTCTCAATGGGGCGAGGCCTCACCTGTGTCCTCTCTCTCACAGTGGATGTTGACGTAGAGGATTATTACCCGGCGTTCCTGGACATGGTGCGGAGCCTGCTGGACGGCAACATAGATGCGTCGCAGTATGAAGACTCGCTGCGAGAGATGTTCACCATCCACGCCTACATCGCCTTCACCATGGACAAGCTGATCCAGAGCATCGTCCGACAGGTGAGACCGAAGGGGAGGAAGGCCCGCCCTCAGGGGGCGGGCACCAGTGTCTGCCGGCCTTGGCTGTCTGAGGTTCATGTTGGCTCGGTGTTGGCTCATGGGTGTTCCTGTGGCACGCTGGGGTTGTCCGTAGGTCTGTGTAGCAAAGCGCTTCAGCGGAGCCAGTGTCTGCTCCTTGGCCTTGAGCTCTGGAGGGATGTGTGCTGATGGTGTGAAGGGAGAAGCTCAGAGAGTCAGGTGCCAGGCCTGGCGCCTGCACTGCCTCTGTGGTTGTTCCTTCTCCTGAGATGCAGTAGCCTCTGCGCCCTGTCACAGCGACTGCTCGGGATCTGGAGGCGCACCTGTCGGGACTGACGCTTGGGGAAAGCTGTCAAGCAGGCTCTTGGGGCTCCTCATGAGGGGTCTGCGGGGTGACGGGCTGTGGTCACGTGGACACACTTGCTTGAGGAGAGAGAGCCTTGTGAGGCCACCGTGTGTACATGAAGTCCTGCCCCGTGTGTCTGTGCCCAGGCTTGCCAAGCGCTCCAGCACCCAGCACAGCTGACCTCTTACAAGGATCAGGCCATCTACTAGAAGCGTCTGGTTATGATTTGAGTCAATAATACTGTCTCAGTCCATTCTTTACGGAAGAGGTTTTACCCAGAAAACCCCAAATCAGCATTTTTTGAAATCTATGTTCACAAAGCCTCTGTCTTAACCCCTCAGTTGGAGGCATCTCTTCTCTGGTTGCTCTCTGGTGTCCCCTGGAGGTCATTGCTGACATTGCAAGGCCAAGCCATACATGTGCTGCGCCTCCTCAATGCTGGTAGAAGAGGGACTTGTTTAAGAGGATGGCAGGCAGGGGACAGCAGTGCAGTGAGGTTAAGCCACTGCCTGCAACTCTGGCATCTGTCACTGAAGTGCCGGTTTCAGTCCCAGCTGCTCCACTTCCGACCTGGGCTCCCTGCTAATGTGCCTGGGAAGGCAGTGGAAGACGGCCCAGGTGCTTGGACCTCCGCAGCCATGCAGGAGACCCACGTGGAGCTCCTGACCCCTGGTTTTCGCCTGGCCCAGACTCAGCTATTGCAGACATTTGGGGAGTGAATGAGTGGATGTAAGATCTCTCCCTCTCTCTCCTTTCCAATCTTTCTCTGTTACTCTGCCTTGCACATAAATAAATAAATCAGTTTTTAAAAGCCACAGTAGGCTTTCTCCCAGGGAGCTAAGCACAGAACTTAAAGAGTGTGGCCCTGCTGTGTGGGGACGAGATGGGGTGAGTTTCTCTCCTGCAGGCCTTCATTCTAATGCCGCCTCTGAGGCTCCTCTCTACAGAATCCCCTGAACACCTCGGTCTCGTCCCCTGGAGTGTGCCTGAGCTCATGGGGTGGGAATGGCCCCGGTGGCTCTGGCTCTGCAGGGCGGTCCTTGCCAAGGACCTGAGGGCCGGAGCGTGAAGCCCAGCCGGCGCCTGCGTGGTCAGCGTGTCGTGGACGTGGTTCCCCTCACTGTGCCCTTTCCTCTCGTGCAGGCCTCCTGAGCTTTCCTTGTTACAGCCATCATAAGACACATCACAGCCCGCTATCGGGACGGCCTGAATTTGCTGGAGGTGCTGCGCTTGTCCAGTTACCCATAAATACACAGACGTGTCATTGAAGACTTGAATGTTAAAAATAAGTAGTCGTCATAGCTACTAGCACTTGAAAAAGAACGTATCTACCTAAAAATAGAATGGTTTAGTGGTTATGAGAATTTTATTTTTAGATTTTTTTAATATTTATTTTGACAGAGGAGAGACAGATCCTCTAACCAGCGGTTCACTCCCCAGATGGGTGCAAGGGAAGCACTGAGCCAGGCCAGAGCTGGGAGCCAGGAGCGTCACCCACGTCCCGTGTGGGTGCAGGGGCTGTTTCTGCAGCTTCCCCATTGTCAGGGAGCTGGATCAGAAGTGGAGCAGCTGCGACCCGGTCTGTCACCCAAGTGGGATACCTCTGTTGCAGGCGGTAGCATTATCTGCTACGCCACCCTGCCAGCCCTGGTGATGAAAATTCTAAAGTAAAATAGACAAGTTGATATTGGAATTAATATTTTGCTTTCTTTTGCATCTTTTTTCACATTCTCTGACATTTTGATGTGTAGTTTGATTAGTTCCAAATAGAAATAGCACATGATCTGTGAGAAATCTTTCCAGGCATTAGTTTAGTCAGATTGTCACAGAAGTTACCAGTGGTCCATCATGATCCATATCAAGTGCTACATTTTGTGTTGTTCCTAGGCAAGTAGCTGTTGTGCTGGCCTGGAAGTCAGGGAGCTGGGCCATCGGCCACGGGGCTGCTTCCGTTGAGCCCCTGGACGCCTGTGGACCTTGGCCTTCGTGTGAGGCTGAGAAGCGCGGTTGCCTTGGGTCTTTCTTTCCTGGTTCTCCGGGATGCTTCCCTCACCCCAGCTTCCGAGGGGGGGGCACCTTGCTCTTCCTGCTTCCCACCTCTGTGGGGAGCGAGAGGGGAATCCACTGAGTGTGCATGATAGCAAATGGTAAGTGATAATGAGGAGCCCTAGAAATGTGAGCCGTGGGAACGTTTAAAAAGAGCAAGCAGCACATTAACCTTAGTTGCCTCAGGTTTTGCTTCTAAAGAGATAGGAACATTTTACTCCTGGACCTCTGGTACGTTTGGTTCTTCTCCAGAAAAGCGATCCGAGGTTTTGTAAGGGCAGTTTCCTAAAATTGGCAGCCAAAAGTCTCCTTTTGGAATGCGATGACCGGGTGCGTGTGTTCACGGCGCCTGCCTTGGCTTCATTGCAGCTGCAGCACATCGTGAGTGATGAGATCTGTGTGCAGGTGACCGACCTCTACCTGGCAGAAAACAACAACGGGGCCACCGGAGGCCAGCTCAGCACCCAGACGGCCAGGAGCCTGCTGGAGTCAACGTATCAGCGCAAGGCTGAGCAGCTCATGTCAGATGAAAACTGCTTCAAGGTGAGTTTCTCGTCCAGTCCAGGGTCCTGCCGGTGACGATAAGACACCAGGACTCTGTGTTCCAGGAGTCCGAGCCAGGGTGCTTGGACCCCTGAACCCGTGCCCGGAACTCCTTTGAGTGCCTCATGGACTTGTCAGAGGGAAAGGGGAGGTAAGCATCTCTCTGGCCACCCGACTTTCTTTCTTGCCTTTCAAGAAAAAAAAGTGTGATAAATGGCTTTGCAATTTTGTGTTTTGCTTTTTCTCTGTTTTTTTTTCCTGTTATGATTTGTAAATATTATAGAAAAATGTTTGCATGAGAAATCTGTGGTCATTTTACGAAAGAAAATACAGTGAAAAAGCAGCTGCCCATACTTCTCAGAAGCAGTTACCGCCTGGAGGTGGCGTAGTGGCACAGCAGGTTAAGCAGCTCTGGCAACGCTGGTGTCCCGTGTGGGCGTGCTGGTTGAAACCCCGCTGCTCTACACTTGTGATCCAGCCTCCTGCTAGGGCACCTGAGAACACAGCAGAAGATGGCCCACATAGTCGCCCTGCCCCTCACTGGGACACGAGTACCAAGTTCTTGGCTCCTGGCTCCCTCCTGGCTTAGACCTGACTATTACAGCTGTTTAGGGAGTGACCTGCAGCATAGAAGATCTCCATGTCTTTTTTTTCTCTTTCTGTGCCTTTCAAATAAATCTTTAAAAAAAAAAAAGCACCGAAAACGTATCTGAACTTAAATATATATTTTGAAAGAGATTATGTTGAATAATATGTTCTGAAACTCCTTTTGCACAGGTAGCACCCAAGATTCACTCCTAAGATGCCCACAGTGCCCAAGGCCAGAGCCCAGAGCCAGGTCTCCTGTGTCCGAGGAGGGACCCAGTTCCTCGAACAGCCTGCTGCCTCCAGGGTCTGACTGCACTGGCAGGAAGCTGGAGTGCAGGGGTGGAGGCTGATCTCGGACCGGAAGTGATTGCAGTTTGAGGTTGTTGCTGGCTTTTCACCATTATAATGACTGATCGCAACAGTATCAGGTTGGAAACAACCAAATCCCGGATCTGCCGCCCACTCGGGGACTGCCTAGTGGCCTCCTGTTGGGAATGCTGAATGGCATATCTCATGCAGTTCTTAAAAATCACAAGGTTGTAACGTGCAGGATTTCCCCCTTGAATCTGTTTTGGAATAACTGTGTTTTGAAATTCACTAACAGGAGCTTGTGAACTTTTTTTTTTTTAGGCTTATTTTATTTATTTGAAAGGTGGAGTTACAAACCTAGGCCATCTTCCACTGTTTTCCCAGGTGAATTGGCAGGGAGCTGGATAGGAAGTGGAGCAGCTGGACTCCAGCCAGTGCCCACACGGATGCTGGCGTCACAGGTGGCAGCTTTACCTGGTCTGCCTGTGAAGCTTCTTAAAAAGCACCTGTGACCCAGCCCTGACCTTGAATCTTGTGTGCTCACTGAGCAGTGAGCGGCCTTGAGCAGGCAGGGTGCTCTGGTTCTGTTTCTCCTAAGAGGGCCGACGTAAACCAGACTCAGTTTCCTTCCACTCTGACCTCCCTGAGGTTCTGAGCCAGGGCTGAGAGCACTGAGAACCCAGGGTCCTCAAAGTGGCGCCCGGCGTGCCATCGTCATCACTGAGAGTTTGGCTTGTGTTTGCCTAAGTCAGTATGTTGTTTGTAAATACGACTTTTTTAAATGTTTTGACTGATCTATTCATTTGAAAGGCAGACAACTCACGTTCAGTGGCTCATTCCTCAGGTGCTCAGTAATAGCCAAGGATGGATCCTGCTGAGTCTAGGAGCCTGGGACTCAGTTCAGGTCTGCTCCGTGGGCAGCAGGGACCCAGCTGCGTGGCCCATCGCCTGCTGCCTCCCAGAGTGCACATCAGTAGGAACCTGGATTGGTAGTAAAGCCCAGACTTGAACCCAGGCCCATGGATACAGGATGCAGGCATCCCAAGGCATGTCTTCACTACACCAAATGTCCACCTCTTAAATATGAATCTTTTTTAAAAAGTGAACTTTTGGGGGCCAGCCAGTATCCTCTATGAGCGCTGGTTCCAGTCCTGACTACTTCTCCAATCTAGCTCCCTGTTATGGCCTGGGAAAGCAGTAGAAGATGGCCCAAGTCCTTGGGTCCCTATACCCATGTGGGAGACCTGGAAGCAGCTCCTGGCTCCTGGCTTTGGCCAGGCCCAGTCCTGGCTGTTAGGGCCGTTTGGGGAGTGAACCAGCCGATGGAAACTTTCTCTCTCTCTCCCTCTCTCTGTAACCCTGAATTTCAAATAAATAAAATAAATGAATCTTTTAAAAAATTTTTTTTCCATAAGTTAAACAAAGATTTATTTATTTGAAAGAGAGAGACAGAGAGAGAGATCGATCTTCCACAGCTGGGGCAAGCTGAAGCCAGGCGCCCCGTTCAGGTCTCCTGTGTGGGTGGCATGGCCCATCATCAGAAGTACACAAATAATAATAGAACTTTGAATTTCTTTTTAAAAAAGAAAGATTATTTATTTTAAAGGCAGAGTTACAGAGAGAGGGAAAGACACCGATTTTTTTTTTTTTTTTTTGGACAGGTATAGTTCTAGACAGAGAGAAAGGTCTTCCTTCCATTGGTTCACTCCCCAAATGGTCGTTACTGCTGGCGCGCTGCGCTGATCCAAAGCCAAGAGCCAAGTGCTTCCTCCTGGTCTCCCACACAGGTGCAGGGACCCAAGCACTTGGGCCATCCTCCACTGCACTCCCGGGCCACAGCAGAGAGCTGGACTGGAAGAGGGGCAACCGGGACTAGAACCCAGCGCCTATATGAGATGCTGGTGCCGCAAGGCAGAGAATTAACCTAGTGTGCCACAGCACCGGCCGAGACGCAGATTTTTGCATCTTCTGGTTCATTCTCAAATGGCCACAACGGCCAGAGCTAAAACCAGAAACTTGGAACTCCATCCAGGTGTCCCATGTGGGTGCAGGGGCCTAAGTAGTTGGGCCATCTTTGCTTTCCCGGGCTCATTAGCAAGGAGTGGCATCAAATGTAGAAAAGTTGGGATTCCTGCTGGCTCCCATATAGGATATAGTAGCTTAACCCGTGGTTTCACACCACCAGCCCCAGAACCTAGAATTTTGAGAACTTAGAATACAGATGGTCCATTGCGACAGCGCGCTGTTTAAGTTCACTTGTTCTGTCCCTGTCCTCAGGCGCGCTCAGACTCCTGTGTCGCTCCCACGGCCGTGTGAATGCAGCTGGCAGTCTGCCCTGTGTCTGATGTTCTCCACTTAGCTGTGGTGTGAAGTCTCCCTCGCTGTTGCTGCTGACGTTGGGGAGTGGGGGACAGGGAACACTGCAGACTTGTTTACATGTTCTGGCAAGTCCTAGCGAGATGTGGGACTCTTGGTTGAAAAGGCATCGCATTCGTATTTGTGGTTTTGGTTACATGTGCCTGATTTTTGAGATTTACTTATTCGAAAGGCAGAGAAAGAGAGACAGAGGGAGAGAGAGATCTTCCATCCACTGGTTCACTCTCCAAATGGCTACAACGGACGGGCTGGGCCAGGCCTAAGCCAGCAGACAGGAGCTTCCTCCAGGTCTCCCCCATGGGTGCAGGGGCCCAAGCACTTGCGCCATCACCTGTTGCTTTCTCAGGCTATTTACAGGGAGCTGGATCTTAAGTAGAGCAGCCGGGACTCAAAACTGATGCCGACGTGGGATGCCAGCCCCTGCCTGATTTTAACAGAATGCCTTTTTTCTTGGACAGGCAGAGTGGACAGTGAGAGAGACAGAGAGGAAGGGCTTCCTTTGCCGTTGGTTCACCCTCCAATGGCCGCCGCGGCCGGTGCACTGCGACCGGCACACCACACTGATCCCAAGCCAGGAGCCAGGGGCTTCTCCTGGTCTCCCATGCGGGTGCAGGGCCCAAGCACTTGGGCCATCCTCCACTGCCTTCCCAGGCCATAGCAGAGAGCTGGCCTGGAAGAGGGGCAACTGGGATAGAATCCGGTGCCCCAGCTGGGACTAGAACCCGGTGTGCCGGCGCTGCAAGGCGGAGGATTAGCCTTTTAAGCCACAGCACCGGCCCCAAAATGCTTTTTTTTAAATGCTCTCTCTGTCATTGATAATTTTAGCTAATTCAAGAAGTATGAAACATGAAGTGGTACTTTTTGCTCTAACATGCTCACTTTGTTGGCACTAAAGTCAAACTTCTCATCACTGACTGTGGAGCTTTTGAGCGTCTTCCCCACCTTTGTGCCTTGCCCCCACTGGAGAAGCCAGGATGTGCCTTTGGAGATGGCCTTGTGACACTTGGGTTTCTCGTTTGCAGCTCATGTTCGTTCAGAGCCAAGGCCAGGTCCAGCTGACTATTGAGCTTCTGGACACAGAGGAGGAGAACTCGGATGACCCTGTGGAGGCAGAGGTATGGGCAAGGGCGAGTGCAGCGGGCCTGGCTGCCACGTCATGTCACTTCAGTCCTCACTGAGCCGAGAGCTGGGCCGCCTTGGGCGTCGCTTGTGGTTGCTGGCAGTGTCGTCTTGCACTCAACAAATCCGTTTCCTCGGAAGAAACATGGTTGGCGGCTCTTCCATGATTTCCTAAAGTACAAGAAGCAACAGAGGGAGTGCCATCCTCCTGGCGCCACCTTGGTTGCTGTATCGCATTGACTTTCCAGTGGGCTGCGGGGGGGGGGGGGGGGGGCCTTGTTTTCTGCCGAGGGCCATGTGGATATTGATAGCACCATTTGTGGGCCATTACAGATTATCAACTTAAAGTTAGCCTGCCATTGACTTAGTGAGTTTTGAGTCTGGCCTGTGGTTGCTTTGGCAGGGCCAGAACAGATGATCTTGTGGCCCCACCCCTGGGCTAGACAAACCCAGGAATCAGCAGCCCGCAGCCAGAGCTGTGGTATCCTAGGTGGGCGGCAGGCACTGCGATGGGAAGCGAGGTTGGCGGGCAGGGCGGCTCCGTTCTGTGGCAGGACTGGTGTGGCTGCCAGATCTTTGCATTTCTTTTCAAAAGATGCTGGAAATCCAGCTTCAGACGTTGGGCTGCGTGCACGTTGTTCTTCATGGGAACACTCTGTGGGGAAATAGAACCTCCCATCGCAAGCTTCTACCCATTTATGACTTCTGATAACCGAAGCGTCTGAGACCCTAGTGGGGTTTTAGTCTGTTGGCCGTACTGAGGAAAGTGCATCGTTATGGAAGGGGCTTTGTCATCGGGGGTCAGAGTGTGACTGTGACCTCCTGCACTCTGTGTCTGGCACCTAGCGCTGGTCGGACTACGTGGAGCGGTACATGAATGCCGACACTACCTCTCCTGAGCTCCGCGAGCACCTGGCCCAGAAGCCCGTGTTTCTCCCAAGGTGAGTGAGCCGGGTCACCCAGCAGCGCCTGTGCAGGTGCGGGGTTGACCTTGCGGTTCTGGGCGTTCACCTGCTCTGTCTGCTGAGATGCTAATTCAAGGTTTGTGCAGCTGTTACCCTGATGCCTGCCTGGAGCAGGTGTCCCAGCATCCGGGAAGGGTGGGGTCACTGGATGGGGTTCTGTGTCCCAGTCTGCACGGGTCACACTTGCCGCTGTAGTTATCACGGCCAAAGCACAGAAAGCAGCACCGGCGAAGGGGGATGCACAGGGCGATGGTGCCTCTGGCAGAGGGACAGGGAGTCAGGCGCAAGCTGCCAAGTGTTCTCTCCCAGGGATGCCCATTAGAGACCCCCTGCCAGGGCTCTGGCTGATACTTGGCCTGCGGGCATCCTGTGCCTAGTGGGAGCCACATGCCGGGTCACAAGGAAAGAGCTTCAACAGAGCTCACAGAGTTTGGGTGTGATGAGCCACTTTCATCACTTTCAAACTAGAAAACCCCCAAGGCCAGGCTTGTAAGCAGGCTGTGCGAAGGTCAGCAGCCTTCGAGCTGCCGTTTCTTCTCCACCCGGAACTTGGACAGTTCCCCACAGAGGCGGGCGTGCGCCTGCTCCGAGTGTGCACGCCAAGCTTCAGCCGCGCAACTTAGGAAGCGTGGAGTTTGGAATGGAACTCTGGTGTCTTCCGTTTCCATGAAGGAACGAGCCCAGCAGTATTTTAGTCCTCGTGAATAAAGGCCGGGGCTGGCAGAAAGGGCCCTGCTGGGCCCCTCTCCACGAGACGAGCATCATCTCCCTCCATGCTTGCCACAGGGTGCAGTACGCACAGCCTGTGTCTGTCTCAGCAGATGGCAGGGGTTTTGTTTTTATTTTTTTTTTAAGATTGACTTATTTGAAAGGCAGAGTTACAGAGAGGCAGAGGCAGGGAGAGAGAGGTCTTCCATCCCCTGGTTCACCCCCCAGATGGCCACAACAGCCGGAGCTGAGCCAATCCGAAGCCAGGAGCTTCTTCCAGGTCTCCCACACGGGTGCAGGGGCCCAAGCACTTGGGCCATCCTCCACTGTCCTCCTGGGCCACAGCAGGGAGCTGGACTGGAAGTGGAGCAGCCCATATGGGATGCCAGCACTGCAGGCGGTGGCTTTACCCCCTACGCCACAGAACCTGGCAGCAGGGGCTTTTAAAGCTGGTTCTCTGGCGAGGAGGGTGTGGGGAAGGAGGCACACTCGTACGGGAAGGTGACGACGGCTCGGGCAGGGTCGTCATCCGTGGCGCTGCCCCGGCACTCAGCCTCTGAGCACTGGTCTGTGCTGCAGCTCGTGTGCGTGGTCGCCCCGATCTTTATGTGGGCGGCACTAGTCCCAGCTGCCACGTTGGACACGACGCCTCTACGTTGGCTAGGTAGTATGTTTTTAGCAGAAAGCCATTCAAACCAAAAGTCTTGTGAAATGAGGCATTGTCTGATGTCCAACTTAGTAGACAGCTGGAGTCTCATAGCTGCTCCTGTGGTCTGCTGTCACGTTGAGTTGGGTTGGAATGTTAAGACAGCTGGCCTCTGTGGAGCTGGGAGGAGGAGGCTTCTCCTGTCCCTCCCGATAACTGTGGGTGTTCCTGGTGAAGCGGCAGTCTGCAGGGTAGTTTGTTTCTCGCTTTCCCTACCTCCCTCTCATCCCTTCCCCTTTTTTTCTTCTGACTTCCCCTCTCTATCCTCCCTCTCCTGTCCCTTTCTCTCTCTCGAGACACACAGAGCTCCCATTTGGTGGTTTACTCATCAAATTGCCCACAGTGGCCAGGCCAAAGCAAGAGGCCAGGAACGCAATCCAGGTCCCCACCACAGCTGCCTCCCAGGCTCTGCTTAGGAAGAAGCTGGCCCCAGGCTCCGGCGTGGCGTGTGGGCCTCGAAGCTGCCTGGCTGATCGCCCCAGGTGGCAGTACCTACGAGCTCCCAGTGCGGTTACTTCAAACCGTGGCTCTGTAGGGGGCGTCTGCCATGCGGTGGCCATATTGCAGGCTGGTGGTCTGGGCCCCTGGGGAATGAGCAGTCACCTGTGGGGGATCTGTCTGTCTCCCTCGCTCTGTCTCTGCCATTCAAATGAGTCAAACTTCTAAGAAAAGTTTTAATCGTTTGATTTATCTTGTATTTCAAGTGAATCTTTTTTACACATGATTTCGTAACTTCATGTGACCAGTTTTTTAGAAAATATGTATTCAGCTGATTTGTGCAGACCCACTAATGTTGACACATTTTTCAGTATCCCCCCTAAGTTGCTCATCAAACTATCTCTGTATGGGGAGGCTGTCAAGCTCATGGTGGCTGTTGCCCATTACCAAAATTTAGTTTTGCTTGAAAACTCTAGTCTTACCATTGGCAACAAGAGTTTGGTGGTTTTCCTCGAAATGACGGCCCGTCCGGCCGTTTCTCCTCGCAGCTCCGCGGTGTGTTTGAGTGGCAGGCAATGCGGGCGGCTGCAGATGGAGGCACTGAGGCATTTGCACTCTCGCGGTCACCAGCGGTTTCTCCAGCTCTCGCCTGGCTTGAACCCGCCGCGGAGCTGCAGGCCCGGCCCCATTGACCACACAGCACAAGAGGACGGGAACCGGGGCCAGCACTGCCCGCAGCAGGTTAAGCTGCCACTTGTAATGCCCACATCCCATGTCCGAGCACGGGTTCGAACCCCAGCTGCTCTGCTCCCCATCCGGCCCCCCGCTAGCGTGCCTGGAAAAGCAGCAGAAGATGGCCCAGTGCTTTCTGGGCTCTTGGACTCGGCCTGGCTCAGCCCTGGCAGCCATCTGGGGAGTGAACCAGCAGTTGGAAGAGTTCTCGCTCTCTCGAAGTCTTTAAAAGCAAGGGGAAAAAGCTGGGCACTGAGGGGCTGAGATGTAATCACTGTTCCTGATGGAGTGAGGACACAGCCGGGGACCAGACTTGTCCCTGAAAGCCGCTGCGTGGTCCGAGGAGAGCGCTGACTTCTGAGGCCAGCTTGTCCCACCCCAGGCACACGGCAGCACGGGATCAGGGCAGAGGACAAGAGTTCCCGTCTCCCAGGCGTCCTGAGAGGGACTGCGCCAGACGGCTGAGGCAGTGTTTCCAGTAGCCAGGCGCAGGGTGGGGGGCGGTCCAGCTGAGAATCAAAACGTCCCCCTCGCAGGGCAGCGTCAGTGTTTGCATTCTCTCTGCTGTGTGTATGCAAGAGTGGCGCTAGTTACATACTGTCTTTGGGAGAATTTTTAAAATAGGCACAGAAGTTTTTTGTGTGTGTGATTCAGATGGAAAAGCAAATTGGAAGAGGCTTTTTTAGGGGGCCAGTGCCGTGGCACCGTGGGTTAAAGCCCCGGCCGAGTCCCGGCTGCTCCACTTCCGATTCCACTCCCTGCTGATGCGCTTGGGAAAGCAGTGGAGGATGGCCCAAGTGCTTGTGTCCCTGCATCCACATGGGAGACACGAAGGGCACTCCTAGCTTCAGATTGGCCAGCTCCATTGCAGCCATCTGGGGTGTTTAAAAAAGAGACTTGTGGCCAGCGCCGCAGCTCACTAGGCTAATCCTCCGCCTGCAGCGCCAGCACCCCAGGTTCTAGTCCCGGTCGGGTTGCTGGATTCTGTCCCGGTTGCCCCTCTTCCAGGCCAGCTCTCTGCTGTGGCCCAGGAGTGCAGTGGAGGATGGCCCAAGTCATTGGGCCCTGCACCTGCATGGGAGACCAGGAGGAAGCACCTGGCTCCCGACTTTGGATCGGCGCAGCACCAGCCGTAGTGGCTGAGAGAGAGAGACAGAGAGAAAGGTCTTCCTTTTTCCATTGGTTCACCCCCCAGTGGCCGCTGCGGCCAGCACACCACACTGATCCGAAGGCAGGAGCCAGTGCTTCTCCTGGTCTCCCGTGTGGGTGCAGGGCCCAAGCACTTGGGCCATCCTCGACTGCCTTCCCGGGCCATAGCAGAGAGCTGGTCTGGAAGAGGGGCAACCGGGACAGAATCCGGTGCCCCGACCGGGACTAGAACCTGGGGTGCCAGCACCACAGATGGAGGATTAGCCTAGTGAGCCGCGGCACCAGCCTTCCATTCAGTTTCCTGTGACGAGCAGATAGCTTAGGTGCCTGAGTCTTCACCACCCCGTGAGAGCCCTGGAGAGCGTTCGAGACGTTCAGTTTTAGTGGGGTCAAGCCCAGCCTTGGCTGTTGCTAGCATTCAAGGAATGAATCATCGGATGGAAGAGTGTGTGTGTGTGTGTGTGTGTTGCCTTTCAAATAAATAAAACTGAATTAATATGTGAAAAAAGAAAACCGAGCTGACATGAGAGGCAGTGGTCCTGTGCGTCCATTGCAGAGGCCGGGTCGTTCCCAGCTCCGGGCTCAGCTGTCTGCTGCGGGCCCCGAGAGCCTGTGCTGACTGAGCAGGGGCTCCATCTGCCAAGGCAAATGGGCTTTGGAGAATCGGGTACGGGAGGGTGAAGGAGTCCGCTTTTTATTCTGTGTCTTTGCAGTTGCGATTTGTTTCACACTGAAACCACAGCTATAACTCAGTGTGGTGCGTGCTGGGAGGGCCTGTGATGGGGAACGCATCTGGGGCGTTGGTGGTGGGACTCTGGGGACAGGTGCATGGCCCCCTGCTTTGCAGGAATCTGCGGCGGATCCGGAAGTGCCAGCGTGGCCGCGAGCAGCAGGAGAAGGAAGGGAAGGAGGGCGGCAGCAAGAAGCCGCTGGAGAATGTGGACAGCCTCGACAAGCTGGAGTGCAGGTTCAAGCTCAACTCGTACAAGATGGTGTATGTCATCAAGTCCGAGGACTACATGTACCGCCGCACCGCCCTGCTGCGCGCCCACCAGGTGAGCCTGCCCCGGGCCCTCGTGGGCGTCCCTGGCTGGCTCCCCCGCCTTCCTTCAGCTCTTGTTTTCCCCAGGGCCAGGCCTCAAACCCAGGGAACCGGCAGGGGAAGCCCAGTTCAGTCTAGTAGGGCAGGAAGAGAGCCGGGGCCCCTCCAGGGAAGCTGCTCCCAGCGTCTGCCTCTCGGCGGTCTGCGATCCCAGCTGTGGGGAACTCCACCTGTTCTCCTGCGCTCGGGTGTGAGGGCTGAGCCGGTGAGGGGGGCGCTGCTCCCTGGCAGGCATGGCCGCCGCCGTGAAGACAGCTTCTTCAAGGCCTGGGTGCTGACGGATGAAGAAACAGGCATGGGAGGCTGGGAGGGAGGAAGGGGCTTGGCACCTGCAAGGATGAGGTGCTGGAGCCGGAGGGGCGGCAGCGGCCTCATCTCTGTCTCCTAGGCTGGGCTCTGCGTTCTGGTTGAGCTGTGCTGGGACGCTGCTGACAGGGCTCATGCTGGCCAGCGCTCAACTGCTCGCGCGCAGCGGGCTGGGAGACCAGGGTGGGAGAGAGCAAGGGTGTGGCCTGGCTGGTTTGATGGCTTTGTGTGTGTGTGTGTGTGTTTAAGAAGTGGAGACTCTTGACGTATCTGCTAACAGGAGGGGGTTATCAGGTTTGAGGGCCGAGTAATCACTGTTTTGAACTGGAAGTCCGAGGTGGGATGTAGGCTGCGTGCTGTCACGCACTTCTGGCACTGAGTACTGCTGTGCTGCGCCCGCCCTCTCTGGTGCAGATTCCTGGGGGCGGGGCTGGATAAAACCAGTTTTTGTCTTGGTGTCTTGTGGGCACCAGTACTTCCCACATGCACGGGTGGGGACATAAGCTCCCACCGAAGCTGCTGGCTGGCGTGGGGACATGTGAGGGAGAGCGGGATCCAGCCCTTGGCCGTGGGGCCGGTGGCGGCTCACAGGGTTCGGCTGCCGCGTCCCGTGTCAGACGGCCTGTTCAGTCCCCACAGTGTGCCTGGGAAGACAGTGTCGGACGGCGTGTGAGACTGATGGAGGCTTTGGCTCCCGTCTTCTCTCGGCTGCCTTAGGAAGAAAGCTGCTCCTTGTATATGGACAGAAGGAAGCTGGTCCTGTATTTGGAAAGGCTTCTTTCGGTGTCTCCTCAATCTTCTCCCCTTCTCTGTTTCAGTCCCATGAGCGCGTGAGCAAACGGCTGCACCAGAGGTTCCAGGCGTGGGTAGACAAATGGACCAAGGAGCATGTGCCCCGGGAGATGGCGGCCGAGACCAGCAGGTGGCTCATGGGCGAGGGGCTGGAGGGCCTGGTGCCCTGCACCACCACCTGTGACACAGAGACCCTGCACTTTGTGAGCATTAACAAGTACCGCGTCAAGTACGGCACTGGCTTCAAGGCCCCGTAACCGGAGGAGGCGCGTGGGGGCGCTGCACACAACACCAGAAACGAGGAAGATGCCTTTCAGGCCCGCGCAGGCCGCACGTGCGGAGCGCAGCTTTCCCCGCCCCCGAGGGAGGGAAGTTGGTGCCGGCACAGGGACAGGCGGCTTGCTCGCCCACACCAGCAGAGCTGACTCGTCTCCTGTGGCCTGACCGTGGCAGAGGGAGCCGAAGCTGCTCACGACTGGACTGATGGCCGCGCGCTGACAGAGCAGACGGCAGGGGCTCGACGCTCAGATGGACTCGCTGTGATGGGCACTGCGCCTCTTCCCTCCCACAAAAGGAACAAAGACTGGATTTGATTTCTCCCCCTCTGGTCACTTGAGCACATCTAAGATCACGCGTTAGGTTTTGTCCGAGACCTGCAGTTTGGCGTTGGGATTGGTGGTTCTGGGAGCGGAGTCCCGGCGGGCCCCTGGCTGCCTGCCCGCCGCTCCTGGGCCTCTCCAGCCCCACGGAACTGTTCTGTGCCTGCTTCGCTACAGCCTCCCGGTGCCAGCCGCCAGCTCCTCTCTCTCACACGATTTAACCTTGGCTTTTCTTTTTTTGTAAATAATGTACATACTGTCAATTTTTTATTAAAAGAAATATGCTTTGATGTGCTAGCATAACTGCTCTAGCTTCTTGTGTACCATAGTCCTATGTGGCTGCAGCGTTAGTACTACGAACAGATGTACAAGACATTTATTACACTTTTTACCAAAGGGATTACATTGTAGTACTTTTGTGTAAAACTTGTCTTCCCCTTTGCCCAACCTCTTTTTTTCTTTTTTGTAAATAAATAAAGCTTGGTTCTTAAGGAATAAGCTCCCAGTCCCCTGTCCTCACCGGAGTTCGCCTGTGGAGCAGGGATTTGGGCTGCAGCTCCCCCCAGGTCACTCAGGATTCTCCTGTTGCTCGCTCCTGCCCGCAGCGCGCCTGGAAGGTCGGAGCCTGGGACACAGGGCAGCCGCGCCCCAGTCCTCGGGGCTTCTCCTAGTCACAGTCGGAACCAGCGGTGTTGGAGTGTCTTTGTTTGCCCTTTTTTAAAATTTGAGAAATAAAAGTAATAATATGCTGGGTTCTTAAAAATATTCTATTTATTTGAAAGGCAGGGGCCTGAGTCTTCGATCCACGGATTGATTCCCCCAGCTGGGGGGCATGTTAGGCTGATGGAGATGTCTCACACCCTGGTAGCAGATGTAGGGTCCCGAGTGTGGGCACTTAGCTGGCTGGGCCCACCCTTTTATTTGCTTTCAAGTTAAAAACTGCTCCCACCATCACCAAAACCACTTTTTTTCTTTTGGCTCCTGGACTTTGAGGGCGCCGGGTAGAGGGGTAGAGGGCTGTTTGGCTCACAGGTGCCTCTAAGGGGAGGGCCTCAAGAGCTTGGCCTGGGGAGAGCTCTTCTAGGCTTCCTTGGTGGAGGTCATCTGCCCCCCAGAACCTGCTGACCAGAGCGCCGCTCGGTGGTTTGCAGGCCTGCTCGGCGAGCCTGCCACCAGCGCCCCGAGGCCCGAGGGAGTTCAGCTGAGCCAGCTGAGCCAGCGGAGCTCTGAGCTGGTCTGACATGGCAAGAGTTACCTCAAATCCTAGTTAGTAGTCTGCACTTGGTGCCTGGCGTCTGAAATGGTGTAACGAGGCTAACGCTGCGCATTTTCTCTGCCAGGAGGCAGGGCGCCCCTGACCGGGAACCCTGCACCCCGGGGTTCTGCAGGCCTGCCTCTCCCGCCCTAAGCAGACCGCCTCCTGCGGCCAAGCGAGCTAGCCCTGAGGGCAGAGCCGCTCCGCCCAGCCTCTGCCCCCGACTCTTCCCCACGCCCCAGGATTTGCCCTGTAGCCCACCGACTGGGGCGGCTCAGGCGGGCGCTGGGGTCCGGGCGCAGCATCCCGTGCGGCCGTAGGTTCGAGCCCTGGCTGCTTCGCTTTCCGGCCCAGCTCCCTGCAAATGCATCTGGGCAAGCCGCGGAGGATGCACCAGGTGCTTGGGCCCCTGCGCCCGCGTGGGAGACCCGGAAGAAGCTCCTGGCTCCAAGTCCCGAACGAGCCGCTGGTGTTCCCAGAAAAGCTGCCCGGGCCAGGAAGGCGTTCTCCGGGTACGGAACCTTCGGTGCCGGAACCTTTGGTGCCAGGCCAGGGGCCGTTCCGGCGGCGCCTGCGGGCTTCCGGGGCGAGCAGCGGGCGCGCGGCCATGGCGGCGGCGCCGGCCCTCAAGCACTGGCGGACCACGCTGGAGCGGGTGGAAAAGTTCGTGTCGCCGCTGTACTTCACCGACTGTAACCTCCGCGGCAGGTGCGGGGCCGGGCCGGGGGCCGCGGGGCCGGGGGGGGCGCTCGGCCGCAGCGCGCGCCCACCGGCCCCTCTCGCCAGGCTCTTCGGGGACAGCTGCCCCGTGGCCGCGCTCTCCAGCTTCCTGACGCCCGAGAGGCTCTCCTACCCGGAGGCGGTGCAGCAGGCCTTCAGCCCCGCGCAGGTCGGCGACAGCTTCGGACCCACGTGGGTAACGCCTCCCTCCCTGGGGGCGGGGCCCGCGGAAGCCCCGCCCTGCCGCCCGCCCACCCGGGACCCCGCGTCTCGGCGGGGCGGGACCCCCGGACCCCCGCGACCCCGCGTCTCGGCGGGGCGGGACCCCGGGACCCCCGCGTCTCGGCGGGGCCGGACCCCGGGACCCCCGCGTCTCGGCGGTGCGGGACCCGGGACCCCGCGTCTCGGCGGGGCCGGACCCCGGGACCCCCGCGTCTCGGCGGGGCGGGACCCCGGGACCCCCGCGTCTCGGCGGGGCGGGACCCCGGGACCCCCGCGTCTCGGCGGGGCGGGACCCCGGGACCCCCGCGTCTCGGTGGGGCTGGACCCCCGCGTCTCGGCCGGGCCGGACCCCGGGACCCCGCGTCTCCTGCCCGCCCCGGGGACCCACGGTCCCGCCTCCCTCACCTCGCTGCCCGCCCGCCGCTCCCCTCCCCTGGGGGCTCCCTGCCGAGGACCCTCACCAGGGCTGCCTTGCAGGTGGTGGACCTGCTGGTTCCGCGTGGACCTGGCCATCCCGGAGGCATGGGTGGGCCAGGAAGTTCACCTGTGCTGGGAGAGCGATGGAGAGGGCCTGGTGTGGCTCGATGGGGAGCCTGTCCAGGTGAGGAGCCCTGCCCCGCAGCCGGATGCCCCCCCGGTACCGCCCGGTTCCACCTGGCCACAGGAGCAGCCCACGTGCCAGCGACAGCCTGCAGGGTGGTGTCCCTGCCGCCTGCACTGGGAACTTGCTGTCCACGTCCCCGTGCAGTTTGGCCCCTAGTTCTCAAGCAGGTTTTCTTTTTTTTTTTTTTTAAGAGATGTATTTGAAAGACAGAATAGGGGTCAGCGCTGTGGCAGAGCAGCATCCCATACGGGTGCCGGTTCCAGTCCCGGCTGCTCCACTTCCGATCCAGCTCTCTGCGCTGGCCTGGGAAAGCAGTAGAAGATGCCCAAGTGCTTGGCCCCTGCACCCATGTGGGAGACCTGGCTCCTGGCTTCGGATCTGCGCAGCTCCGGCCCTTGGGGGCCATCCGGGGGTGAACTAGCAGATGGAAGACCTCTCTCTCTCTCTCTCTCTCTCTCTCTCTCTCTCTCTCTGCCTTCTCTGAAGCTCTGCCTCTCAAATAAATAAATATTTAAAAAGAAAGAAAGTCAGGGTGACGAGTGGGGGCGAGACCTCCACCTGCTGGTTCGCTCTCCAGATTACTGCCTGGAACTCCATCCGAGTCTCCCACGCGGGTGCAGGGGCCCAAGCACTTGGGCATCCTCTGCTGCTTTCCCAGGCACAGCAGGGAGCTGGGCGGGAGGCGCAGTAGCTTGGGCTGGGTGCCCGCTTAGCCATGTGTGTTTGGTCCTATATGTGATACGTGCTGAAGGGAACTTGCTTCCGACAGCTGTAGGTGACCAGGGGTAAAGCAGTTGAAGCCGTCGCCCTGCGTCTGAGCTGGGCTGTGGTTCTTCCTGTCTTAGAAGGCAGAGCCGCCCCCTGCTCCCCGGCTCACAGGCGTCTCCTGGCCTGCACTTGCCGAGCGCGGGCACACGGCAGGGAGGCCTGTCCTACCCTGCACGGAGCTTCCCTTCAGATGCGGTTTTTAAAGATTGATTTTAAAGAGAGAAAGCGACAGAGAGAGAGATCTCCCCTCTGCTGGTTCACTTCCCAGACGGCCACAGCGGCTGGGGCTGGGGCCAGGCCTAGGCCAAGGCCAACAGCTTCTTCCTGGTCTCCCACGTGGGCGGAGGTGCCCAAGCTCGCCGGCCACACCACAGCGCCAGCCCCTCCCTTCAGAGAGTTCGTCGGGGTGGGAGCCACAGCCAGGCTGCCAAGGGAGCTGCACTGCCTGCCGGGAGGCCCGTCCTTGTGCATCTCTGCCCTGCCTGCCGGGCTCCCAAGGCTTGACCGGAGGCTGCCTGCGCTGTCCTCTTGCCCTACCCCAGGGTTTGACCAGAGAAGGTGAGAAGACCAGTTTCGTGCTGACCGACAAGCTGGGGGAAGGAGACCCCCGGAGGTGAGTGGCTCCCTGCGCCCTGTGGTCCCACGGAGTAACACACGGGGAGGGGCCTGGCCCTCCCCGGGGTGGCCGCCCAGGAGCAGGTAGGTCGGCACCCAGACCCGTGTCCCAGGCCAAGGCGGGGCAGCTGTGCAGGAAGGATGTGGGAAGTGGAGCAGCGTGCGGTGCACTGGTGCCAGGCACGCCGGCTGTGCCGGGAGGGAGGTCGCTGTCCCAAGTCCTCGCCTGCTGCCTGCAGTAGCATCGAGCACAGGCATGGGGATGGCGTAGTGGCGGGGCGCAGCACCTCCTCCAGTCTGTCTCCCGGGACTGCCTCCCCGCACCTCCTTTTGTGAGGTGGTGTGGCACTGGGAGGTCTAGGACACATCCGTGAAAGTCTGCACTGTTGGGTGGAGTTACATGGGTGGGGCTTCGTGGGTGGTGACCCCAGCCTAGGCAGCCCCCCATCCCCGGCTGACACTGCATGTTGGTCACGCATGGGCTTCGGAATTGCCCACACCAAAACAAGCTTGTGTTCCGTTGCATTCCCACAAGCCCCTCTGAGACCCTACCCCGCAGTGCGGTGCACACAGCTCCACACCTGGCCGCTGCCTCTCCAGCAGGCCCCGGGGTCCTCGGGCGGGGGCGGGGGCGGTCCCTGGCCTGAGGCTGCCTCTCCGTGGGTGTAGCCTGACCCTCTACGTGGAAGTGGCCTGCACCGGGCTCCTGGGAGCGGGCAAGGAAAGCATGATCGCCGCCCCAGACCCCGAGAAGATGTTCCGGCTGCACCGGGCCGAGCTGGCGGTGTTCCACCGGGATGTGCACCTGCTCCTGGTGGATCTGGAGCTGCTGCTGGGCGTGGCCAAGGTTCGGGCACTCCCCTGCCCCCACTCCTGCCACCCTGCAGAACCTGCCCCGGCCTGGCTGGGTGTCGGGAGGGCTCCCTCACCACCCAGGGGAGCGGGAGCAGAGGCCAGAGCTGGGGCAGATCCCGGGGGGCGGCACTGAGGGCACGCACCTACTGCAGGGCCTCGGGCAGGACAGCCAGCGCAGCTTCCAGGCCCTGTACACGGCCAACCAGATGGTGAACGTGTGTGACCCTGTGCGGCCCGACACCTTTCCTGTAGCCCGGGCCTTGGCCTCCAGGTTCTTCAGCCAGCGTGGTGGTGAAAGCCAGCACACTGTCCACGCCGTGGGGCACTGCCACATCGACACAGGTGGGCTGGTGCGGCCGGCGGGGGCAGCCGTGACCCTCCCGGCCCTCGCTCAGCCCCGGGCATGGACGGCGGCTCTCCTGATCCCTTCGACATAATCCAGTGCCGCGTGAGGCCCCACGCTGGGTGCTCAGGGGTGGAGACAGGGTCAGGGCGCAGGAAGCGTGAGGGCTGCGGGGCACTCAGCCCAGCTGGGTGGGAGGCGCTTCCAGGACAGTGGGAATGAGCGCAGCCCCAGGTCCCCGGGTGGAGGGACGTGGGACCTACCGAGATGTGGAGTGGGTGGGGACTCCGGGGAAGCTTGGTCCTGAGCCGGACAGGGAAGCATCTTGCAGGAGCGCCCCCTGGTGTCGGTCCTGCTACAGCAGCGGCAGGGCTGCCCCTGCTGAGCCGACGTAAGGCAGGGGGTGTGGTTCTGGGCTGGGAAAGCCGCTGAGGCCTGGGTCAGGAGAGGCCGTGGTGTCTCCCGCAGGGCGGCCGGCCCAGGCGCGTCCCTCCCAGAGCCAGTGCGTGCGCAGCCGGGTGCTCCCTGCTGCCCCTCAGGGGACGCTCTGGGGGTGGCCTAGCCTGACGCTGAGGCTGCAGAGCCGGGGCCTGGGTTCCTGACCTGCCGGGCCTGGCCACAGCTCCTCCTCCTCGGCAGGAGTGGTTGGAACTGACAGGGCAAAGGCCTGAGTGCTCCGAGGGCTCAGAGGACCAGGCCTGGAGGAGCAGCTGGGGCGGGCCTGGGGCACAGGCCTCGCCTCCACCCTCCGCCTCCCCCCCCAGCCTGGCTCTGGCCGTTCAAGGAGACCGTGCGGAAATGCGCCCGGAGCTGGGTGACGGCGGTGCGGCTCATGGAGCAGAACCCGGACTTCATCTTCGCCTGCTCCCAGGTCAGAGGGACCGCTGCGGGGCGGGGCTGTTCCTCCTCTCGGCCCCGGGGCCAGGTTCCTCCTGCCCATCTCCCGCCCTGCTGCCCACAGGCGCAGCAACTGGAGTGGGTGAAGAGCCGCTACCCCGGCCTGCACGCCCGGCTGCAGGAGCTGGCCTGCCACGGGCAGTTTGTGCCTGTGGGCGGCACGTGGGTGGAGATGGTGAGTGCCGCACACCCGCACCTGGCTCTGGGTCAAGGGCTTCCCTCCCGCCCCTTGGCATTGCTGGTGACTCCCATGGGGAGGTGGGGCTTAGTCCCAGGCATCCTCCTCTGGCAGGGGCACAGTCGGGCCGAGCAAGGAGGTGGGTGCCCCCAGGGCTGGTGCTGACCCAGCGCCTGCCCCTCGCTCGCCCCAGGACGGGAACCTGCCCAGCGGAGAGGCCATGGTGAGGCAGTTCCTGCAGGGCCAGAACTTCTTCCTGCAGGAGTTCGGGAAGCCCTGCTCCGAGGTAGGCTGGGGGCCAAGCCAGCACACGCAGGAGATGGGGGCCCTGGGCCGCGGGCCCCCCGCTCCTGAGCCCCTGTCCCACAGCTATGGCTGCCCGACACCTTCGGCTACTCAGCGCAGCTCCCCCAGATCATGCGCGGTTGTGGCATCAAGCGCTTCCTGACCCAGAAATTGAGCTGGAACTTGGTGAACACCTTTCCGGTGAGCAGCCGCAGGCAGCCAGGGCCGAGCCACTCCCTCTCCCCGGGCTCCCCCAGGGGCCCTGGAAAGGCCCCAGACCCCCGCGAGTGCTGCACAGCAGCCAGGGTGGGGCGGGTGTGGAGGGCCCGCTCTGCCTCCCGCAGCACCACACCTTTTCCTGGGAGGGCCTGGACGGCTCCCGCGTGCTGGTCCACTTCCCACCCGGCGACTCGTACGGGATGCAAGGCACCGTGGAGGAGGTAAGGGGGCGCCGAGGGGCCCGGTGGGGCCGGTCCCAGGCTGACCCCCGCTGACCCGCTCCTACCTGTCCAGCTGCTGAAGACCGTGACCAACAACCGGGACAAGGGGCGGGCCAACCACAGCGCCTTCCTCTTCGGCTTCGGGGACGGGGGTGGGGGCCCCACCCAGACCATGCTGGACCGCTTGAAGCGCCTGGCCGATACCGACGGGCTGCCCAGGTCAGGCCTGCGCCCTCCAGCGGCCCCAGCCTTGCCCGCTGCCTGCCCTTCTCCTGCCTCAGGCCCAGCCTGCCCCTGGAGACGTCACTTGGGGCGGGGGCGGGGGCGGGGGCGGGGGGCTCCGGCCCAGCAGCCAGCAGCTCTCCAAGGCACCCGGAGCCTGTGCGCGTGGGCAGGGAGCCCCACGCCTGTGGTCCCCTCAGGGTGCAGCTGTCGTCCCCGGAGCAGCTCTTCTCGGCGCTGGAGCGCGACTCGGAGCAGCTGTGCACGTGGGCCGGGGAGCTCTTCCTGGAGCTGCACCACGGCACCTACACCACGCAGGCCCAGGTTGGCAGAGAAGCTGGCGGGGCGGGGGGGGGGGGGGGGTCCCCACAGGCTCTGGGCGGAGACCAGACCTTCCCCAACCCTGGGCGCAGATCAAGAAGGGCAACCGGGAGTGCGAGCGCCTGCTGCACGACGTGGAGCTGCTCTGCAGCCTGGCCCTGGCCCGCAGCGCCCAGTTCCTCTACCCCGCGGCCCAGCTGCAGCACCTCTGGAGGTGGGTCCCGCGCCCGGCCCGCTGCCCCCCCGGGGCCCGCGGCTCGCCCCAGCCTCCCGGCCCTGCCTTTGGCCCCGCAGGCTCCTGCTGCTGAACCAGTTCCACGACGTGGTGACGGGCAGCTGCGTCCAGCTGGTGGCCGAGGAAGCCCTGAGCCACTACGCAGGTGAGCCTGGCGCGCCCCCTGGCGGCCGTGCGGACCAGCCCGGCCTGCCCGTGAGCGCCTGGTCTGTCCTCAGACATCCGTTCCCACGGCAACGCGCTGCTCAGCGCCGCGGCCGCAGCCCTGTGTGCGGGGGAGCCGGGCCCCGAGGGCCTCCTCATCGTGAACACACTGCCTTGGAAGCGCACCGAGGTGCTGGCCTTGCCCAGGCCCGGCGGGGCCCACAGCCTAGGTACGGGAGAGGGCCGGGGAGGGCCTGCCCCTGGCCACGCATCCTTCGCCCCAGCCCCTCCCAGTGCCCAGAAGGTCGGGGAGGCCACACTGATGCTTGGACCTCGTCCCCAGCCCTGGTGACGGTGCCCAGCATGGGCTACGCTCCTGCGCCCACCCCCACCCCACCGCAGCCCCTGCATCCCGTGTGCGTGGTGCAGGAGGTGAGTCTGGCGGGGCAGGGTGGGGTGGGGGAGGGCTGCTGGGGCTGCTCCCCAGCCTGAGGCGGGGACCAGGAAGCCCTCCTACAGATGCTGCCCCGCCGCCTCTCCCGCCCAAGGCTGACGGCTCGGTGACTCTGGACAACAGCATCATCCGGGTGAGGCTGGACCCAACCGGCCGCCTGACGTCCCTGGTGCTGGTGGCCTCTGGCAGGTGCCTGCCCGTCACTCCTTTCCCAGTGCCTGGCCCCGGCGCCCACCAGTGGATCTGGAGTGGGACCCATCGTGGCGCAGGGCAGGCTGGGCCAGGACTCCCTGCCCGAGTAGGGGGGAGAGTGAGGTGGCCTGGTCATAAGGACCCTTCCCTCCGCCTGCCAGGGAAGCCATCGCCGAGGGTGCCGTGGGGAACCAGTTCGTGCTGTTCGACGACGTCCCCTTGTACTGGGACGCGTGGGACGTCATGGACTACCACCTGGAGACCCGGTACGGGCTGGGCAGGCCTGGAGGGGGCGGCGGGGACACAGACTGCCCCAGCTCATGCCTCCATCCCACCCCCCCCGCCAGGAAGCCCGTGCTGGGCCAGGCGGGGACCCTGGCCGTGGGCACCGAGGGCGGCCTGCGGGGCAGCGCCTGGTTCCTGCTGCAGCTCAGCCCCAGCAGTCGGCTCAGCCAGGAGGTGGTGCTGGACGTCGGCTGCCCCTACGTCCGCTTCCACACAGAGGTAGCAGGGGGCAGGGTGGGCGCCGTCCTCCCCAGCTGTGACAGGTAAGGCGGGGCCGGCCCCGGGCCTGCCTTGCCCCCACCCCCCACTCCACCCCCAGGTGCACTGGCACGAGGCCCACAAGTTCCTGAAAGTGGAGTTCCCCGCCCGAGTGCGGAGCCCCCAGGCCACCTACGAGATCCAGTTTGGACACCTGCAGCGGCCCACGCACCACAACACCTCCTGGGACTGGGCTCGCTATGAGGTCTGGGGGCCGGGGGCGGGGGGCCTGGGCTCGCCCAAGGGTGCGCGCAGGCACTAGGGGCGGGCTGGGCCCGGAGCTGGGCGTATGCGGAGGGCTGGGTGTGCCCCCAGGTGTGGGCCCACCGCTGGATGGATCTCTCAGAGCATGGCTTCGGGCTGGCCCTGCTCAACGACTGCAAGTACGGCGCCTCGGTGCGAGACAGCGTCCTCAGCCTGTCCCTGTGAGTGGGGCCGGCGGTGGCGGCGGGGCTGCCGGGGCTGCCGGGCCCTGGGAACTGGCAGCTCCAGCCTGGCCCTGCGCATCCTCTCACCCAGCTTGAGGGCGCCAAAGTCCCCTGATGCCACCGCCGACATGGGGCGCCACGAGTTCACCTACGCGCTGATGCCGCACAAGGGTGAGTGTGGGGCGGGGCCCCCGCGGGCCCAGACCCCTCCCCAAGGGCCGCGTTTCCCACGTGCACGTTGTCCTGGCCGCCGCCAGGCTCCTTCCAGGACGCTGGCGTCATCCAGGCCGCCTACGGCCTCAACTTCCCGCTGCTGGCGCTGCCCGTGCCGAGCCCTGCGCCCGCCACCACCTGGAGCGCCTTCTCCGTGTCCTCGCCCGCGGTGGTGCTGGAGACGGTCAAGCAGGTAGGGGCGGGGCGGGCGCGGCGGGGCGGGCCCTCCTTCGGCACCGCCCACCGCCCACCGCCCACCGCCCACCTCTGTCGCAGGCGGAGGCCGGCCGCGCGCTGGTCCTGAGGCTGTACGAGGCCCACGGCAGCCACGTGGACTGCTGGCTGCGCACGGCGCTGCCCGTGCAGGAGGCCATCCTGTGAGTGGCAGGGATGGGGGTGGGGGCGGCCCGTCCCGCTCTCGCGGGCCCCTCACACCCCCCCCCACGCCCTCTCCAGCTGCGACCTCCTGGAGCGGCGCGACCCTGCCGGCCCCCTGCCCCTTGAGGACGCCCGCCTGAAGCTCACCTTCTCCCCCTTCCAAGTGCGGTCCCTGCTGCTCCTGCTGCAGCCTCCGCCCAGCTGAGTGCCGGGCCGCTCCTCGCTGCCCCCGGCCTCAGCCAAGGCCAGGCGCCCCTCCCGCAATAAAGCCTTGGAGCCGGAAGGGCTGCAGCCCCTGCGCCCGCTTGGGGGGGGACGCCTCTCCCGGGCGTTGGAGGCGGAGACAGTGCCGAGGTTACCTGTGTGTGCCGGCTGCTCGGAGAGCCCTAGGCTGGGAGCCTGGGCTGCCTGGGGCCTGCTGCACCCGTCCTGTGCCCAGGGGCCAGCCCAGGGAGGGCCGAGAAGTTCAGATTTATCTATTTATTTAAAATCCAGCGTTTCCCACGTGGGCTTAAAAATGTTAAAACGGGGCACCCCTAAAACCACGACACCACAGGGCTGGGGTGCTCAGCCCCTGCAGGCTGCCTGCTTCCTTGGACCCACACAGGCCCCCGCATCAGGGCCTCCTGCTAAGGGGTTGGGGCCCCCTCAGGGTCCAGGGGTGGGGAGTCAGCCTTCAGCTTCCGGGCTCGGCAGGCCTGGAGGAAAGACAGGAAGGGCTCGCTCCCGCCCCTTGGGGCCCCTGATGCTCTCCTCCCCTCCCCAGAAGGCTGCTGGAGTGCGCCCACCTGAGGCTGTCTGCCGCCCCTCCTCCCGGCCTCCTCGGGGGCTCCGCTGGGCCGCAGCCTTGGAAGGGTCCTTTTTGGCTCTTGGTTTCCTGGACGCGGTCTTGGGCGGAGGGGGAGGGGGAGGGTCCTGGGTGGAAGCGGTGAGGGGCGGGGTCAGAGCGCAGTCTGGAGGTTGGTCAGGGCCCCCTTTGCCCCCACCCCCACTGGGCAGGAGCAGGCAGACACACCTCCGTCCTGTCCACCGGACCCGGCTGTGTCTTCCGGGATCTCCTCTTGCGCGACCTGGCCCCTGCAGGACACTGGTGCTGGGGTTGGAGGGTCCCCCGGCCGACCCCCCTCTGCGGTGAGCAGGTGGAGGGGGCGGGGCCCGGGCCCTCCCTGCCCTCAGCCTCAGCCTATCACTAGCAGCAGCTCACCTTTGGGCACCAGGGGCCCAGGGTCCCCCTGGAATGGAACAGGGACACATCAGGACGGGGCCCGGATTGGGGCAGCACCCCCCAGCCCCCTGGGGGCTCAGCCCCCACCTGGAACCACATGGTGCGCCCGAGGCGGTCCTGCAGGGTGCTCATGCCTGGCACTCCATAGCACCGCAGCCAGGCCCGGAAGGCAGCGAAGTCCTCCTGCCCGCGCTCCGGCCCGTAGCCTTTGCCCCCTGTGGGATTGGGGGCAGCTCAGCCACAGAGCGGGTGGAGTCAGAGGGCCGCGGGATGGAGCTAGGAATCCTGGTGCCGCGGCTGCACAGCACGGCCTCCCCAGTCCTCACCCAGCTGCACCACCTCCTTGGGCACCAAGTGGCACAGCTCCAGCAGGTCCGGGTTCTGCAGCTTGGCCCTGATCTTCTGGCTCAGGGTCAGCGTCGGGCTCTGAGGAAAGCGCCTGCCGTCAGCATGGGTCAGGGCCACTCCGCGGGCGCCACACCCCCCCAACAGTTGGGCCCCGCCACTCACCAGCCTGCGCTGCTGCAGGGCCTGCAGAACCGTGCGGGCCTTCTCGAAGGGCGGGATCCTCAGCCTGCAGGGGAGGCAGGCGGAGAGCCACGCTAAGCCCGGGGCGTGCGGCACGCAAGGCCCACCCTGGCCCTCGCGCCTGCTCACCGGAACAGGATCTCTGCCCGCAGGTAGTTGCCGATGCCATTGAAGAACCTCTGGTCCAGCAGGGCCTCACAGATGGGCCGGTCGAAGGTCTTGTCCGCCAGGTTGCGCAGTACGTGCTCCCTGCAGGGACACGGCCTTGAGCCATCCCTGCCCCGGCCAGGGCGGGGGCGGGAGAACCTGCCCGCGGAGTGTGGGCAGCTGAGGCCCGTTTCCCTGTCTGTCCATGGGAACAACCGGGAAGTGGAATTCCTTGTGAAACAGTGGAGAAACAACGTGTTCCGGGCACACAGGTGTCTCTGTGGCCAGGTGTTCATGAGCAAAAAGGCCGGCCAGGGCGCTGCGTCTCGGAGCAGGTGCAGCTCTGACCTCATCAGGGCTCTAACCGCAAGGCCCTGCAGGCAGCGTGGCTCTGGGCAGCAGGTGCGCAGGGGGAGTCCCGGCACCTGTGTTTCCTCCACAGCTGTGCGGCGCTGGCTCCTCGCACAAGACGGGCCTCAGCGCCAATGTCCCCTCCCAAGTGGCTGTCCTCCTTCACCCCGTCCCCACCCCTTGCCAGGGGAGCAGGGGCCACACCCAGCTCGTTAGAGTTGGTGCAGTGGCTGACACCACGCCACTGGAGTGGACCTGCACCACTGGCCAGGTGGGGCTATGCGCCCCTGCAGGCTGGGGACAGTCACAGAGACCACAGGACACAGTCCAGTGGGCAGGTAGAACGTGGGAAACCACACAACCGGACTCCGACGCTCGCTCACTCTCTGCTTCTCTGTAACTCTTTCAAATAAATATGTTAAGGGGGGGGGGGGGGCGGCGCTGTGGAGCCGCAGGTTAACACCCTGGCCTGCAGTGCCGGCATCCCATGTGGGCATGGGTTTGAGACCCAGGTGCTCCACTTCCCATCCAGCTCTCTGCTGTAGCCTGGGAAAGCCGTAAAAAGGTGGCCCAAGTCCTTGGGTCCCTGCACCCTCGTGGGAGACCCAGAAGCTCCTGGCTTCAGATCGGTGCAGCTCCAGCCATTGTGGCCAATTGGGGAGGGAACTATTGGTGGAAGACCTCTCTCTCTCTCTCTCTCTCTCTCTCTGCCTCTCCTCTCTCTTTGTAACTCTTTCAAATAAATAAATAAAAAAGGACTGAAACAGCACCATTGGGGCCCCTCCCCAGCCTCCTGCCATGGCTCCTGCTCTGCGCCCTCCTGGCTCCACCTTTCTCGGCCTCCTGGGAGGCGGGGCCCTGCTTCCTGGCTCGCCCCGTGCCCCCCCACCAGCCCAGCCCAGCCCTCGGCAGACGCCAAAACCATGGGGTGTGGACCTGCACGCCAGAACTGAGCGGAACAAACTCCCTCTTTTTTCCGCTATTAGGTTGGAAGGTGCACAGCTCACGGGTGCAGCCGCCTTCCCTGCCCCGTCACTTTGGGGTTTCCATACCCCCGCCCTGGGCCCCACCCGCGGCTGCTCCCAGGACACTGGAGGCCAGGGATGTGCTCACCGCGCCGGGAGGCTGACCTCACCTGAACTGCTCGTACTGCCGCAGGACGCACGGCCCGCGGCCCGGCTGCCACTCGCCGCCGAGCTCCCAGTGGCCGAAGCGGCGGACGTCCACGAAGCACAGGGCGAGCCGGGGGCCGGGGCCGGCGGTGTAGAAGCGCAGGTGGGCGTGGCGCGGCAGCGCATCGCCGGGCGCCAGCTGGAAGGAGCCGGTCATGCCGAAGCGGAAGACCAGGGCCAGTGGTTCCCGGCAGGGCCCGGCCCCGGGCAGGGGTCGGAGCCAGAGGCGCAGCTCCTTGCCGCGGGCCAGGGCCGAGATGCGGTAGGCGCTGCTCTCGAAGGGCACCTCGGGGTTGCGGCTGACCGCAGACTTCTCCACGCGCCCGCCGAACACCAGCGCCCCGCACGCCTCGTTCACGAAGTGACTGGCCAGGTGCAGCTCGGGGCCCTCGGGCATCCTGTGCGGGCAGGACAGCAGGTCGGGCCGGGCGCGCACTGCGCGGAGAACTCCGAGGGTCGGAGGGGGACGCGGCCCGCCGGTGCAGCCACAGGCCCTGCCCCACGGCGCTCCAAGTCCAGGCCTGCGCCGGCCATCTCGGGTCCCCTGTCCTCGCCGGCAGCCGCCCTTCCCCGCCTTGGGTGCCGGCGGAGCCCTGCACTCCGCGGTCCGAACGGGCCTCGCCGTCTGCAAGCCCCGCTCGCTCCCCGGCCTCCGCGAGCCCCGGGAACCGGCCAGTCCGAGGGACGCACACTCGTGCCGGCCTTCGCCCTCCCGGCTCCGCCGCAGGCTCTCTCCGGGTCGGGGGCGGCCTCCCTCGGGACTCCTCGCTTTGCGGGCGGGCGACGCTCGGTGGCCGCGGCCTTGTCCTCCGTAAACCCTGCCCGCCTGCCCGCTAGGACCCCCCAGCCCCGCCGGGTCTCGGCTGCGTGGCGCGCGCGCGCGTCTGTCCTGCTCGGGGCCGGGGCCGAGGTGGGCTCGAGGCGAGGGCGGGGGCTGTGCTCGCCGCCGCGGCGCCTGCTGGGAAGTGTAGTCCCCGGCGCGGGTGCCTGGGCTGGGGGGCTCACCTGGCGGGGAGGCGACAGGCTGCCCGCTGGCCGGCACGGCGGGGTCTGGGGTCGAGTCCGAGCCCCGGGCTCAGCTGACTGCGGCTGAGGGGAGTCACCCGGCTGCTCCCGGGTAGGGTCGGCCCCGCCCGCAGGAAACAGCAGCGACCAGCGGGTGCCCAGGTGCTGCAGCTGCGCAGGGCACGCACGGGTGCGCGGTCCGTGCCGACCCTGGGGACCCGGGGTGGCCCCAGCACGGTCAACAGCTCGAGCGAACGTACACATCACCGCCTGCGGCAAAAAGCCGGAGCGTGGGAACAGAGCCCACGGGCAGGGTTCAGGCGGGGAGGGAGGGTCTCGCCCGGCCGCACGAGACTGGGGGGCCCCAGGAGCAGCCCCAGTGCAGAGGCCCGGGGGCAGGAGACAGGCCCGGCGTGGGAGCCGTGGGAGCCGTGGTGCTGCTGGGACGACTCCCACGGGGCCCGCGTAGAGTTTGCATCTTATTCAAAGCGGCCCGGCCCAGCTGGGCCCCACTTCTACTTCCCCTTCCTCTGTTTACTCCATGTTTTGGCGGAAGCATTTCCGGGTAAGACAAGGACACACGTCACGCCAGAGCCGAACATCCACCTCGGAAAGCCGGCGTCCCCGAAGCACCGGTCTCACCTAACAACGCGAATACCAACGCCCGGAAACCACGCCACGGGCGCCCCGGATCCCTCCCGGCTCACGTGCTCCAGGCAGGCTCCGGTGAAGGGTTATAGGTCGGAATTACTTTGGTACAAAACATCCTTAAGTCCTGTTTCTTCCCCCAGTCCACAGTTCCCACGAGCTTCCTGAAGCGCCCTCCCGTGTGCCCAATCATTTCAGAACCACACAGCGCCCCTCGGCCCCATGAAGTCGCCCCTCTGAAGCTGCGGGGTTGGGGCAGGGGTCTGGGAGTGCAGGCCACGGAGGCCTCGCCAGGGAGCCCTCTGCACACTGGGCGGCGGGAGGCGCCCAGCACCTGCCTGCCCCAAGAGGCGAGGCTCGAAGGACGAGGACTGGGGCGCGGCAGTGGGACGCCTTCCGGCTGTGGCCACCCAGAACACATGGGCACGGGTGGCTGCCTTGCGTTCCTCTGTCCATTACATTGAGGGGTAATTTGCATGCAGTAACATTCGCCCTTTTTAGAATCTGAGTTTTTGAGAAACGCATTCAGCTGTGGAAAGATCACACCGCGGGGTCGGCGTCATGACCAGTGAGTTAAACAGTGCCGGCAGCCCACATGGCCGCCGGTTCCTGTCCCGGCTGCTCCACTTCCGATCCGGTGCCCTGCTAACGCGCCTGGGAAAGCAGCGGAGGACGGCCCACGTCCCTGGGTCCCTGCACCCATGTGGGAGACCCGGATGAAGCTCCTGGCTTCAGCTTGGCACAGTCCTGGCTGTTGTGACCATTTGGGGAGTGAACCAGTATATGGAAGACCTCTCTTCTCCCTCTGAACTCTGACTTTCAAATAAATAAATACACCTTTAAGCATAAAAAAAAATAGCCAAACACAGGGGCCAGTGCTGTCGTGTACCTGGTAAAGCCTCAGCCTGTGGCACTGGCATCCCAAATGGGCACAGGGTAGAGTCCCCACTGCTCCACTTCCATCCAGCTCTCTGCTATCAGAGAGCAGCGGAGGACGGCCCACATCCCTGGGTCCCTGCACCCGCGTGGGAGACCTGGATGGAGCTCCTGGCTCCTGGCTTCAGCCTGGCCCAGCAGAATACAGGGACTGAACCACAGATGGCAGCTCTCTTCCAACTTTTTTAAATAAATAATTTATTTGAAAGGCAGAGTTACACAGAGGAGGGGGAGGGGAGGGGCGGGGGGTGGGGAGAACGAATGAATATGGATCTTCCATCTGCTGGTTCACTCCCCAAATGGCCCCAACGGCCAGAAGCCAGGAGCTCCATCCGGGTCTCCCACGTGGGTGCAGGGCCCAAGCGCTTGGAGCACCCCCGGCCGCCTTCCCAGGCCAGAGCAGGGAGCTGGGCTGCGGCGGGGCAGCGGGGACTGGGACCGGCGCTCTGCTGTAGGACGCGCCCTAGCCCGCGGCCGCACTGCTGGACCAGAGACCTGTCCAGCTGTTTCTCCGTGTTCTCTCCTGCGGGCTACCTGAGCACAGAGAGCAGTCAGTGGGCGCAGTGCGACAACACAGCCCGGGGCTGAGGTGCGGCCGTTTATTGCTCACCGTCCCGGGTCTGGCAAGGGCCCTCCCCGCGGGCAGCCGGCGGCCGGTGAGTGCGCCAGCACGGGCCCCGTGCCCGTCCTAAGGATGATGGCGGGGCGAGCAGGGCCCTCCTCTCTCCGCGAGGCCTCCGCCAGGGGCCCCCGGCCCAGGGAGCCACACCCTGCCCAGGCCAGCGTCCAGCGGCGACAGAGGAAGGCCCGCTGGCGTGGCGGGGCGCGGCTGGGGCGGCCTCCTCAGCCCAGGCTGCTCATCACCCTCTGGGCCTGCTTCAGCTCTGCGGGGAGGAAGGGGTGGGTGAGAGGCCAGCAGCCCGGGGGCGGGGGAGGGGTCTGGGGAGGACCCGCCCCCGGGGGCAGCCGCTCCTCACCTGCCAGGAGGACCTGAAACTTGTCTGCTGAGAGGGTCATGGCCACGGGCTCGGCCGCAGCCCCCGGGGCGGGCGCCACCTCCAGCCGCAGGTGCACCACGGGCTCTTCCACGGAGCGCAGCAGGCTGGAGCTCAGGGTGTAGTCCACCCGCCAGCCCACGCCCACCAGCCTGTTCACTGCAGGGCAGGCAAGGGGGGCTCAGGAGCACGCGGCGCCCCCAGGCCTGGCCCGTACCCTGTCTGGGAGCCCAGGAACCCACAGCGGGCCCCTCTGGGGATGAGGTCTTCCCAGGACTGGCGGGGGCCCAGACCCCACCCGGCAGCCCCACACTCACCGCGCAGGCTGCACGCCCGCAGGTGCTCCTGCAGGGGGCTCTGCTTCTCCTCGTAGCCGCGGCACAGGGTGGCCGCGTGCTCTGGGGGACACAGGGGGTCTGCTGAGCGCCCGCGCCTCTGGCACCCTCGCCCGGCCATTCCCCGCCTGCCCCCCCAGGCCCCCGCACCTTTGGGCAGCCCGAGCTGCTGCAGCTCACTGGACAAGGACTCGCTGTCCACGCTGTGCTTGGCGGCGCTGCAGAGGATGAAGCTCAGCACCGCGACCGTGGCCTTCACGTCGCCGGACTCTGGGGGGGCGGGGGGGGGGAGTCACGGGGCCCCGCCTCCTCCCTGTGGCCCCAGGGCCCCGCCTCCTCCCTGTGCTGCAGGGCTTCCTCTTCCTCCATAAGGCGGCTGAGTCAGGGAGGGCTGCCGGGAGGAGGGGGCCTCTGGGCCGGGCACCAGGCGGCTCCCGGGGGGCACTCACCAAACCTGGCGTCGGCAGTGAGCTTCAGGATCTTCTCGTACTGGGGGAAAGGAGGCCCTCAGGGGTGTGAGGCCCCGGCTCCCCGCCCTTGCCCCTAGCCTGGCCCCCCCCTCCCAGGACGAGGCTGGGGCAGGTCCTGTGCTCACCTCAATCTCCTGCCCCAGGAGCTCCTTCAGCACCTGGCCACACAGCAGCCGCAGCTTCACAGAGGACTGGGGGGGAGGCCTCGCGTCAGCCTGGTGCGGGGGGCCGGGCCGGGGAGGCTCCACGGCACCGGGCACAGGCCGGGCACATGAGCCCCCCCCCCCCCCCGGCACAGGGGCACAGGCCAGGCACACGAGCCCCCTCACCCCCCCCAGGCACAGGCCGGGCACACGAGCCCCCCCACCCAGCACAGGGGCACAGGCCGGGCACATGAGCCCGCCCCCCCAGCACAGGGGCACAGGCCGGGCACACGAGCCCCCCCCCCCCCCGCACAGGGGCACAGGCAGGGCACACGAGCCCCCTCTCCCCCCCCAGGCACAGGGGCACAGGCCAGGCACACGAGCCCCCCCCCCCAGCACAGGGGCACAGGCCAGGCACATGAGCCCCCCCCCAGCACAGGGGCACAGGCCGGGCACACGAGCCCCCCCCGGCACAGGGGCACAGGCTGGGCACAC
Organism: Lepus europaeus; assembly: GCF_033115175.1. NCBI lineage: Eukaryota > Metazoa > Chordata > Mammalia > Lagomorpha > Leporidae > Lepus > Lepus europaeus. Next base: position 113,061,300 of record NC_084837.1, read on the forward strand.
GAGCCCCCCCCGGCACAGGGGCACAGGCTAAGCACACGAGCCCCCTCCCCCCAGCACAGGGGCACAGGCCAGGCACACAAGCCCCCCCCAGCACAGGGGCACAGGCCGGGCACACAAGCCCCCCCCGGCACAGGGGCACACGAGCCCCCTCCCCCCGGCACAGGGGCACAGGCCGGGCACACGAGCCCCCTCCCCATGGCACAGGGGCACAGGCAGACACGCAAGCCCCCCCCCAGCACAGGGGCACAGGCTGGGCACACAAGCCCCTCCCCCCCTGCACAGGGGCACAGGCTGGGCACACAAGCCCCTCCCCCCCTGCACAGGGGCACAGGCAGGGCACACAAGCCCCCTCACCCCCCCTCCCTGACACAGGGGCACAGGCAGGCACACAAGCCCCCCCATCCTCGACACAGGGGCACAGGCAGGCACCCAAGCCCCCCCATCCTCGACACAGGGGCACAGGCAGGCACACAAGCCCCCCCCCACCCCCCCACCCCCGGCAGGCCCCGAGCACTCAACGATCTTGGCCAGTGTGCTGATCTCCGCCAGGACCCAGTCGGGACAGTCCAGGTCGCCGCAGAACCGGAACCTCTGCAAGGCAGGGGGCACTCAGTGCTGCCGCTCGGCAGGAGCCCGGCCCCGGGGCAGGGGGGGGTAGAGGGGACACTCCCGGCCACCCCGCGGCCAACTGCTCTGCCGTCTGCCCTGTCCGGTAACAGGCATCAACCGGGTGCCTCTTTGGGGGCAGCTCCCAGGCTCCGCACCGGGCCTCGGGGCCTCGGGTGACCTGGCCTGTCCTGGCTCCTCCGCACCCTGGCCGCGTCCTGGTCAGCCGCCCTGGGCCTGCGCCAGGGTGTGGCTCCCTCTCCTCTTCAGAGGGGGCCCCTTGACCGCGCCTTCTAACCAGCGCCCACACCAGCAACCCGGGGCACTGGTGGAGATGTCCACTATCTCTGCTTAAAATTTTGTTTGAGGGTCCGGCGCTGCGGTGCGGCCTCCCATACGGAGGTTCGAGTCCCGGCTGCTCCACTTTCCACCCAGCTCCTGCTAATGCACCTGGGAAAGCAGCAGCAGATGGCCCAAGTGCGTGGGCCCTGCACCCACGTGGGAGACCAGGAAGAAGCTCCTGGCTCCTCGCTTCGGCCTGGCCCAGCCCCAGCCACTGTGGCCATCGCGTGAACCAGCGGATGGAAGACCCCCCTCCAACTCCGCCTTTCAAGTAAGCACATAAAAGTCTTTAAATAAATTTTTGTTTTAATGCACTTGAGAGAGTTCTTATGCCCCAGCTCCCTCCCCCGAATGCCTGGAGGGGGGAACACGACCCGGGTCTCCCACGTGAGTGGCGGGCACCCAACTCCTCGGGCCGTCGCTGCAGCCTCCCGCGGCGTGGGGCAGCGGCCCCTGGGAGCCCACCCCGGGCACCGCGCTGCACCTCACCCCCACGCTCCCGAGCCAGGCAACGCCTGCAGGAGACCCGCTCCGCACCGGCCGCCGACCGGAGCGCCCGGGGGCTCCGAGCGGGCGGCCCCGGGCCTGACGCCCCCACCGCGTCTGCCAAGAGCCGATGCCGCTCCCTCGCCCCGGGAGCCACCGGCGCCCCAACGGTGCCGCCCCTGCACCCGCTGCCTCGCACCACCCCAGGCGCTCACCATCGCGCCGGGAGCCCGGGACGCCGCAGCCTCGGCTTCCGCTGCGCGCGGAGTCGGCTGACGCCGTGATCACGTGACTCGGCGGCCGGGGGCGTGGCCCGCGAGGCCAGTGTGGGGGCAGGAGCGCCCCCTGGAGGGCCGGGGGACGCAGTGCAGGAGCCCGAACCCGGAGGGAGCCGGCCTTGCCCCAGCAAGGGGCGAGTGCCGGCCGGAGGACACGGGGCGTGGACTCCCGCACAGGACCCCAGAGCTGGGCGTCTTCAGTCATTTCCACGTCTCCCGCCGTGGCATACTTTAAAACGTGATTGCAATACAGCAACAGGCGCACAACTAACTGCACACGAGCAGCGTGGAGTGTAGTGAATTCCCATCAACTGTCCACCCCACGTCAGCAGCGGCAGATCCAGGCGAGGGCCGTGTTCCTGCACCCCAAAACCGGAACGGCAGCCCCACACGGGGTTCCCCGGAAGCCGTCTTTTACCGCAAAGCACAGAGCAAGCAGCCGGGGCTCAGCGCCCAGGGTCCCAGGGCTGAGCTGTGGCAGGTGGACCCTGGGGCCCAGAGGGGCGAGCCCGGCTCCCCTCCTGCTCAGGCCCGACGTGGCGGGAGGGATGGCGGGGGACACCTCGGCGCGGGCGGCCTGCGCGGAGCTGGGAAGGAAAAAAGCTGAAAGCCCGAGGGGCGCCCAGACGAATGAAGAGGGAACTGCTCTGTGCCGGCCCCTGATCTCTGCCCGGCACCCCAGGCCGGAAGCAACACCTGCACAGCGGGGACTCCAGCACCTGAGCTCCATCTTGAGAAAGAAGCCCCCCCCCCCATGAGACTCTGGTCTGAAACCATGACCTAACACCCTCCGACAATAGTAGGCCACTGCATCGCACTTGGCAGAGCCCAGAACCCCTAGCATGCTCGCTCAAGCTTAAAAACAGGCAGGGGCTGGTGTGTGGAGTAGTGGGTGAAGCCGCCGCCTGCAGGGCCGACATCCCATGTGGGTGCCAGTTTGAGTCCTGGCTGCTCCACTTCCGATCCAGCTCTCTGCTGTGGCCTGGGAAAGCAGTGGAAGATGGCCCAAGTCCTTGGGTCCCTGCACCCACGTGGGAGACCCAGAAGAAGCTCCTGGCTCCTGGCTTCAGATCAGCGCAGCTCCAGCTGTTGCAGCCATCTGGGGAGTAAACCAGCGGATGGAAGAGCGCTCTCTCTCTCTCTCTCTCTCTCTCTCCCTCCCTCCCCCTGCCTCTCTGTAACTCTGCTGTTACCCGAGAAATTGCAGGGTTCTTGTCTTCGTGCAAGAAAGAATTCAGGTGTGAGACAGAGTAGTGGGAGGTGAAATAGCAAGGTTTATTAGGGAAGGGACATCCGTAAGGCGGATGGGCACCTCTCCAGACAGAGCCTGGGAGACTGGGGGGGGGGGGAGCGAGGTTACATGTTGAGTGGCGAGATCACACCTGACCAGGCAGGCGGGCGGCTCAGCAGAGAGGCAGAGGGCTGAGCGCGCCGTCCGGTTGAGGCCGGGGGTTTTTAAGGAGATGGGGCTCTGTCTTCACACATCTCCTCCTGAAACAAAGGATTTCATGGCTGTAAATATTAAGCAGCTCCTATCGGAGTTTTCCCCTGAAGGTATCAGACAGGAGGAAGCCTAGCTGGGCCATCCTGGGTTCAGAGGAAGGGTGAGCAGGACCCCCTGGAGAATGGGGATCCGGAGCTGGGTGTTTGAAATGCAGGTACTGGGCTGCACCTGGGAGATGGTGGAGGATTCGTCAGGCAGAAGGGGCGGGGACCCCCACCTGGCAGGTTACCAGGGTGAAGGGGCAGGGCAGGATGGGAAGGCCGGGCTGCCCCTGAAACATTGTCGGGATGACTTTGAGACGCAGATGCCTATGCTGGACATAGCTGTCTTCTCTTTAGGCCTTTATGTCACACACACAGAAGCTCATACCTGACTTCCTACCTAACACTGCCTTTCAAATAAATAAATCTTTAAAAATACATAAATAACAGATAGGCTGCACGTGGGTTAATGACACGATTGTAATTTGTCTATGACCCACATATGATTTAGGCCGATACCTGGAGTAATGTCGACATTATAAATGGTATTGTTAAGATTATGATTGGTATTAGTTTTGCATAGGCTTTAGGTCAGCGTGACCCTAGTAACCGTGTATCCCCCTCCCTCCTGTTTTTGTGGTTTTTGCCTTTCTATACCTTGTTCTTTGTGCTTCGGGGTGGAGAGTTCCTCAGGGCGTGCACCGGCTCTCCACCGCCGGCAGTGAAGGACCAAGGACGGCACATCTGATCAGTGAGCGGCGCGGTTCGGTGCACTCGCCCGGCACAGCCGTCACACTTCCCAGCTCTCCGTGGCACAATGGCTCCCACCACAGTCCAGCTGCCCAGGAAGTAGAAATGAAACCCACCCCAGCCCGTGGGAAAACTGAGCTCAGCTATTGCCGGAGACCAGCTCCCGCCGGTCCAGGGGCCCCAAGGTGTGTGCGAGGTGTCGGCACTCGGAGGAAATGAGAGACGCTCACAGCACAGCTGATGGCGCAGCTCTGGCTCCCGAGCCCCAGACTGTGTTTTTGTATCGTAAGTCACATAATGTTTTTTTCTCACAATAGCAAGTCTGTTGTCCATTTTTTTCTAATTACAATTTCTTTGATTTTCAAGAGCATGGGTTACAGTCACAGACAGGTGCGAGATAACGGGCTGCCCACACGAGCCAAGGCCTGGAGTGCTGCCGAGCTGTGCAGATTGGCCACACCAGCTAGAATAGCACCTTCCTGATCTAATCTTTACTAGAAGCCCCAAGGTCAGAGCAGGCCCTTTTTCAATGTATCCCCTCTCTGCAGTTCTTTCTGTAATTCCTTGATGTCTTTATTGTACTTATTTAAGGTTCACTTAGAGCTGCTCTACAGTTCTGACATCCCAACCATTGTAGTATTTGGAGTATATATTGAATTAAAGCTTTAATAACGTTTATCTTTATTCCAGCGGGAAGTCTATACCAAGGAGCCTGTTGCCTTTTAATTCTTTTCCACAAACAGCTCAACCTTGCATAAAGCATTAACCCCTTCTCCTACACTAACATTCTACTTGATTAAAATTCTACAAAGCAATGAACGTTTTGTGGTTATGAGACTAAGTATTCTTCCCTAAAATTAGGAATACAGCGATCATTAGCGGGGCCACCAGGAAGCTCCGGTCCCCACAAATCCAAAACCACCAAGAGGGCAGCAGCTGTCCCTCTCACGCCTTGCTGAGACGGACCTTCCGCTGTGACCTTGTCAGCCAGCCGAAGTCGCCTTGGCTCACCAGGTTATACAGAGCTTTCCTTAAATACATATCTATTTATATATAACTATATTGTTGAAGGCAATGGGGCGCTAAAATACCGTCAAAGAACATTCTTAAGAACTTGCATTTCATCGTGCCAACGGCTCCCGAAAAGCAGAAACGGCAGCAAGTATCTGCCTGGAGGCTGGGACGCCTGCGTCCCATATCCCAGGCCTGGGTCCCAGCTCTCCCAGTTCCAGGGCCCTGCTAACGCCGGCCCTGGCAGGCAGCAGTGATGGCCCAAGCGCCTGTGTCCCTGCCACCCACCTGGGAGACCTGGATGGAGTTGCTGGCTTCCAGCTTCGCCCTGGCCCAGGCCTGTCTATCGAGAGCATTTGGGTGGTGACCCAGCAAATGAAAGATCTCTCTCTCTCTCTCTCTCTCTCTCTCACTGTAGCTCTGACTTGCAAACAAATAAAATGAGTCTTTAAAAAAAAAAAAACAACTTAGGAGGAGCAGGGGTTTGGTACAATGGTTAAGCTGCCCCATTATCAGAGTGCTGGGTTCAAGTCCCACCACCGCTTCTAATTCCACCTCCTGCTACCGCAGACCCTGGGAGGCGGCAGCTGAGGGCTGGAGTGCTCGGGTCCCTGCCAAGCACAGGGCACTGGATGAGTGGCTCCTGGCCTTGGGCTGGCCCAGCCCTAGCTGTGGAGAGCAAGCTCTCTGTGTGTGTGTCTCTCTCTTCTGTCTGCTCGCCTTTCAAATAATAAAATAAATAAAAAACTTGGAAAAAACTAGGAATACATGTAGACTGCCTTAAGTCAATAGAGTTTTCTTTTTTTTTTTTAAGATTTATGTATTTATTTGAAAGGCAAAATGACAGAAAGGTGAGTCAGAGAGGTCTTCCATCCACTGGTTCACGCCCCACATGGCTGCAGCAGGCCAGGCCAAAGCCAAGAGCCAGGAGCTCCATGCTGGTCTCCCACGTGGGTGCAGGGACCCAAGCGCTTGGGCCGTCTTCCGCTGCCTTCCCAGGGGCATCGGCAGGGAGCTGGGTCCAAAGCAGCGGAGCCAGGATTCAGCCTGGGCTGTGATGTGGGATGTAGCTTACACCACGGTGCCACAGCACCAGCCCCTCGATCAGGGTTTTGAAAATCAAAACAGCAAACAAACAGCAAATGTAACATCAGACGGGCAAATTATTTAAATTCTGGAAATCAGGCAGAAAGGTAGCTGGCATGTCCTTTAATGCCGTAGTGCGGTATTGTGTCAGAGATTTGTTTCACAAATAGAAGCCCCAGAAGCACCTGGCGGGCCCAGCCCAGACTGTCTACTCCAGCTGGCCAAAGATTTGCATTTCTAACCAGATCCCAGGTGCGGCTGACCAGGCTGTGAAAGCCACTGAAAACTGTTCCTGAAAGCTGTGTGTTGACTCACGGCCTCTGCCCCACGGAGCAGAAAGCCCTCCAGGACCCTCCAGGATCATGGTTCCCAGCAGGTGCACCCACGATAAGGGGTGGGCACCCGCGTCCTGCAGCTGCTGCCACGCACAGCATGGTAGCAGAGCGGGTAAAGCGACACTGGCACCCCACGCGTGCGCCTGTTCATGTCCCAGCTGCTCCACTTCTGGTCCAGCTCCCTGCTAAGGGCCTGGGAAAAGCAGCAGAGGTTGGCCCAAGTGGTTGGGCCCCTGCCGCCCACATGGGAGACCCGGATGAGGCTCCCGGCTTCCGCCTGGCCCAGCCCTGACAGCCCCACCTCCCAGAGTTTCCTTTTTTTCTTAAGATTTATTTTTTTATTTATTTGAAAGGCAGAATTTTATAGAGGGGAGAAACAGAGGTCTTCCATCTGCTGGTTCATTCTCCAAGTGACCACAATGGCTGGGGTCTGGCCAGGCTAAAGCCACGAGCTTGGAGCTTCTTCTGCGTCTCCCACATGGGTGCAAGGGCCCAAGCACCTGGACCACCCTCTGCTGCCTTCCCAGGCCCATTAGCAGGGAGCTGGATTGGCAGTGGAGCAGCCGGGACTTGAAATGGCGCCCATATAGGATGCTGGCATCGCATCTAGCGGCTTTATGTGCTACACCACAGTGATGGTCCCGAGAGTCTCTCTTTATAAAATAGAAGTGGATGCTTGTTTATTTATTTGGGAAAGATCTACCCACTGGTTCACTCACCCGATGCTCACAACTGCCAGGCCACAGCCAGGACGAAGCTGGGAGCCAGGAACTCAGCCAGGCCTTCGATGTGGATGGAAGCCACCCGACGGCGTGAGCCATCGCCCGCTGCCTCCCAGGGTCTGCGTTAGCAGGAAGCTGGAGTCAGGAGCTGGAGCCGGGCGTCACACCCAGGCACTTCAACAAGGAACGCGGGCATCCTGGCCAGCATCTTTTTTTAAAAAAAGAGATTTATTTGAAAGGCAAAGTTAGAGAGTGAAGGAGAGAGAGGGATCTTCCATCTAATTGTTCATTCCCCAAATGGCCAGGTTTGGTCCAGGCCAAAGCCAGGAGCTTCTTCCTGGTCTCCCATGTGGGTGCAGGGGCCCAAGGACCTGGGCCATCTTCTACTGCTCTCCCAGGCCATAGCAGAGAGCTGGATCGGAAGTGGAGCCACCGGGACTAGAACCAGTGCCCATGTAGGATGCCGGCACTGCAGGCGGTGGCTTTACCCGCTCCGTCACAGCGCCGGCCCCTGATTGGCACCTTAGCTGCAGGCAGATGCCCGCCCCCGACTCCGGCTCTGGCCGTGTAGTGGTGAGGAGCCCGCGGGGCTGCACTGTGACAGGCTTTCAGGTGACACTGAGCTGCTGCTCGGGGGCCACGTCTATGGGAGTCAGTCATCCTGAGCTTCCTGCATTGAACACCTGGTTTCAGGAGTTAACAACGAGTTGATTTAAAGCAGACAAAAGCTGTTTGACACCAGCAGCCGTTAGAGAAATGCGAGTTACGACCAGGGTCAGTACCAGCTCATTGGAGCAGCTAGGACGACAGTAGCGATGAGAGCAAGTTCTGATAAGGACGTAGACAAAACAGGATTATTGTACACTGCTGCTGGGAGTACAGCAGGCACCCACACTAGGCAAACACCAGGGGACCTCACAGGCTCATAGAAAACAGAACTGGGTCTGGCGTGGTGGCGCTAAGCCACCGCCTGAGATGCCGGCGTTCTGTGACAGAGCGCCACAGAGGCCCAGCTGCCCAGTTCCAATCCAGCTCTGCGACCGGCGGCCAAAGCAGAAGACGGCCCAAGTGCTTGGACCCCTGAACCCACGGTTGACCCAAATCACCCATCACTGCCCGCCCTACCCCCCACTGCCCGCCATGACCTCCCATTGCCCGCCCTGACTCCCCCTCCGCCCACCATGACCTCCCACTGCCCGCCCTGACCCCCCACTGCCCACCATGACCTCCCATTGCCCGCCCTGACCCCCCACTGCCCACCTGACCCCCATTGCCCGCCCTGACCCCCCACTGCCCACCTGACCTCCCACCGCCCACCCTGGCATCCCACTGCCCACCTGACCCCCCCACCGCCCACCCTGACCTCCCACTGCCCGCCCTGAACCCCACCGCCCGCCCTGGCCTCCCACTGCCCGCCCTGACCACCCCCCACCCATCCTGACCTCCGACCGACCACCTGACCCCCCACCGCCCACCCTGACCTCCCACCGCCTACCCTGACCTCTCACTGCCCACCCTGACCCCCCACTGCCCGCCATGACCTCCCATTGCCCGCCCTGACCCCCACTGCCCACCTGACCCCCATTGCCCGCCCTGACCCCCCGTTGCCCACCTGACCTCCCACAACCCACCCTGGCATCCCACTGCCCACCTGACCCCCCCACCGCCCACCCTGACCTCCCACCGCCCGCCCTGACCTCCCACCGCCCACCTGACCAACCATTGCCCGCCCTGACCTCCAACTGCCCGCCCTGACCTCCCACCGCCCGCCCTGGCCTCCCACTGCCCACCTGACCCCCCACCGCCCGCCCTGACCTCCCACCGCCCGCCCTGACCTCCCACCGCCCACCCTGCCCACCCACCGCCCACCTGACCCCCCCACTGCCCACCCACCGCCCACCTGACCCCCCCACTGCCCACCCACCACCCGCCCTGACCCCCCACAGCCTGCCCTGACCTCCCACTGCCCACCTGACCTCCCACTGCCCACCCTGGCCTGCCACTGCCCGCCCTGACCCCCCCCCACCTTGACCTCCCACCGCCCACCCTGACCCCCCCCCCAGACCTCCCACCGCCCGCCCTGACCTCCCACGGCCCACCCTGGCCTCCCACTGCCAGCCCTGACCCCCCCACTGCCCACCCTGACATCCCACAGCCCGCCCTGACCTCCCACCGCCCGCCCTGACCACCCACTGCTCGCCTTGACCCCCAACACCCACCCTGACCTCCCACTGGCCACCCTGACCTCCCACCGCCCACCCTGACCTCCCACTGCCCGCCCTGACCACCTCGCCCACCCTGACCACCCCATGCCTGCCTTGACTCCCGACCCACCCTGACCTCCCACCGCCCGCCTTGACCCCCCACTGCCAGCCCTGACCACCCACACCCACCCTGACCTCCCACCACCCGCCCTGACCTCCCACCGCCCACCCTGACCTCCCACTGCCCGCCCTGACCCCCCCAATGCCCACACTGACCTCCCACTGACCGCCATGACCCCCCTGCCCACCCAGACCTCCCACCGCCTGCCCTGACCCCGCCCTGACCCACAACCCACCCTGACCACCCACTGCCCACCTGACCCCCCACCGCCCACACTGACCTCCCACCGCCCACCCTGACCGCCCACCACGCACCTGACCTCCCATTGCCCGCCCTGACCTCCCACCGCCCACCCTGGCCTCCCATTGCCCGCCCTGACCCCCCACTGCCCGCCCTAACCTCCCATTGCTCGCCCTGACCTCCCATTGCCCGCCCTGACCTCCAACTGCCCGCCCTGACATCCCACCACCCAACTTGGCCTCCCACTCCCCGCCCTGATCCCCCACCACCCTGGCCTCCCACAGCCCGCCCTGACTCCCCCTCCGCCCACCATGACCACCCACCGCCCACCTGACCCCCCACAGCCCACCTTGACCTCCCACTGCCCGCCCTGACCTCCCACCGCCTGCCCTGACCACCCACTGCCTTCCTTGACCCCCAACACACAGCCTGACCTCCCACCGCCCGCCCTAACATCCCACCGCCCACCCTGGCCTCCTACCGCCCGTCCTGACCCCCCCCACTCTGACCTCCCACCACCCACCCTGACCCCCCCACCCTGACCTCCCACCGCCTACCCTGACCCCCCGCGCCCACCCTAACCTCCCACCACCCGCCATGACAACCCCGCCCACCCTGACCACCCACTGCCCGCCTCGACCCCCCCACTGCCCACCCAGACCTCCCACCGCATGCCCTGACTTCCTACCGCCCACCATGGCCTACCACTGCCCGCCCTGACCACCCCCCACCCATCCTGACCTCCCACCACCCACCTGACCCCCCACCGCCCACCCTGACCTCCCACCGCCTACCCTGACCACCCACCGCCCACCTGAACCCCACCGCCCACCTGACCCCCCACTGCCTGCCCTGACCCCCCCACCCTGACCTGCCACTGCCTGCCCTGACCTCCCACCACCCACCCTGACCCCCCCACCCTGACCTCCCACTGCCCGCCCTGACCCCCCCACCCTGACCTCCCACCGCCCACCCTGACCCCCCCACCGCCCACCCTGACCTCCCATTGCCCGCCCCTGACCCCCCCACCCTGACCACCCACCGCCCACCTGACCCCCCACCGCCCACCCTGACAACCAGTGCCCGCCCTGACTCCCCCACCACCCACCCTGACCTCCCATTGCCCGCCCTGACCAGCCACCGCCCACCTGACCACCCACTGCCCACCAACCCCCCACTGCCCACCCTGACCTCCCACAGCTCGCCCTGACCCCCCCACCACCCACCCTGACCTCCCACTGCCTGCCCTGACCACCCACCGCCCACCTGACCAACCACCGCCCACACTGGCCTCCCACCGCCCGTCCTGACCCCCCCACCACACTGACCTCCCACCGCCCACCCTGACCCCCCCCGACCTCCCACCGCCCCCCTGATCCCCCCACCCTGACCCTCACCACCCACCCTGACCCTCCCCGCCCACCCTGACCTCCCACCACCAGGCCTGGCCACCCCCACCCTGACCTCCCACCGCCCACCCTCACCCCCCCCAACCTCACCTCCCACTGCCCGCCCTGACCCCCCCCGACCCCCCACCGCCCACCTGACCCCACACCGCCCACCTGACCCCACACCGCCCAACCTGACCCCCCCACCGCCCACCCTGACCTCCCACCACCCACCCTGACCCCCCCACCCTGACCTCCCACCGCCCACCCTGACCACCCCCACCCTGACCTCCCACTGCACGCCCAGACCCCCCACAGCCCACCTTGACCTCCCACTGCCCGCCTTGACCCCCACACTGCTCACCTGAACCCCCACAGCCCATCTTGACCTCCACCGCCCGCCCTGACCACCCACCGCCCACCTGACCCCCCACAGCCCACCTTGACCTCCCACCAACAGCCCTGACCCCCCCCACCCACCCTGACCAACCACTGCCCACCTGACTCCCACCGCCCTCCCTGACCCCCCCACACCCACCCTGACCTCCCACCACCTGCCCTGACCCCCCCCACCCTGACCCCCCCACCCTGACCCCCCACTGCCCGCCCTGACCCCCCCAATGCCCACCCTGACCTCCCACTGACCGCCATGACCCCCCAGCCCACCCGGACCTCCCACCACCCGCCCTGACCACCCCACCCACCCTGATCACCCACTGCCCGCCTTGACCCCCAACACCCACCCTGACCTCCAACCGCCTGCCCTGACACCCCCACACCCACCCTGACCTCCCACAACCTGCCCTGACCTCCCACCGCCCACCCTGACCCCCCCAACCCTGACCTCCCACCGCCCACCTGATCCCCCCATCCCCATCCTGACCTCCCACTGCCCAGCCTGACCCCCCCACCCTGACCTCCCACCGCCCACCTGACCCCCCACCGCCCACCCTGACCTCCCACTGCCCACCCTGACTCCCCCACCACCTACCCTGACCCCCCACCACCCGCCCTGATCTCCCACCGCCCGTCCTGACCCCCACCACCACACTGACCTCCCACCGCCCACCCTGACCCCCCCGACCTCCCACCGCCCCCCTTATCCCCCCCACCCTGACCCTCACCACCCACCCTGACCCTCCCCGCCCACCCTGACCTCCCACCACTGGCCCTGACCACCCCCACCCTGACCTCCCACCACCCACCCTGACCCCTCCCCACCCTGACCTCCCACTGCCTGCCCTGACCTCCCACCGCCCACCCTGAGCCCCCCATCCTGATCTCCCACTGCCCGCCCTGACCCCCCTGCCCACCCTAACCTCCCACCACCCGCCCTTACCATCCCGCCCACAGTGACCACCCACCGCCCGCCTTGAGCACCCCCACCCATTTGACCTCCCACCGCCCACACTGACCCCACCCACCCACCCTGACCCCCCACCGCCCACCAGACCCCCCCACTGCCCACCCTGACCTCCCACCGCCCACCTGACCTCCCACCGCCCACCTGACCTCCCACCGCCCGCCCTGACCCCACCCTGCCCACCCTGACCCCCCACCGCCCACCCTGACCGCCCACCGCCCACCTGACCTCCCACCGCCCACCCTGACCCCCCCCACCCTGACCTCCCACCGCCCCCCTTATCCCCCCCACCCTGACCCTCACCACCCACCCTGACCCTCCCCGCCCACCCTGACCTCCCACCACTGGCCCTGACCACCCCCACCCTGACCTCCCACCGCCCACCCTCACCCCCCCCAACCTCACCTCCCACTGCCCACCCTGACCCCCCCACCCTGACCTCCCACTGCCTACCCTGACCCCCCTGCCCACCCTGACCTCCCACCACCCGCCCTTACCACCCCGCCCACCGTGACCACCCACCGCCCGCCTTGAGCCCCCCCACCCACCTGACCTCCCATTGCCCGTCCTGACCCCACCCACACACCCTGGCCACCCACTGCCCGCCCTGACCTCCCATTGCCCGCCCTGACTTCCCACTGCCCGCCCTGACCTCCCATTGCCCTCTCTGACTGCCCACTGCCTGCCCTGACCTCCCATTGCCCTCCCTGACCGCCCACTGCCCGCCCTGACTTCCCACTGCCCGCCCTGACCGCCCACTGCCCGCCCTGACTTCCCACTGCCCGCCCTGACCACCCACTGCCCGCCCTGACCTCCCACTGCCCGCCCTGACTTCCCACTGCCCGCCCTGACTTCCCACTGCCCGCCCTGACCACCCACTGCCCGCCCTGACCGCCCACTGCCCGCCCTGACTTCCCACTGCCCGCCCTGACCTCCCATTGCCCTCCCTGACAGCCCACTGCCCGCCCTGACCTCCCATTGCCCGCCCTGACCGCCCACTGCCCGCCCTGACCTCCCACTTCCCACCCTGACCTTCCACTGCTCACCCTGACCTCCCACTGCCCGCCCGCTGTCTGCCCTCCCCCAGGAACCAGAATCAATGAGGGAGCAGGGAACACAGAGCCTTCCTTATGACACAGACAATTCCCTGTTTCCCACGGTTACCAAAAGCTAAGGAAAACCTTGAATAGAATCACCCCAGGACACCATCCCATCACTGGGGACAATTCAAACACCTCTAGAGAAGCCAGAGGTGGGTCAATCCTGTCACCTGAGACTCGGGAGCCGCCTAACAGTTGAAGAAAGGGCCCCCTGCAGAGAGGGCATCTCCGTGTAGACGACGGGAGGAGGGCCACCCTGCGGACATCACCTGAGCCCAGGCTGACCGGCTGGGCACTGTCCTGACGTCGGACACAAAGCAGAGGGCGTCCACGTGGGGGAAGTTGAATCCGGAGAAGCCTAGAGGAACTTCCTGAGCCTCTCTCGACTTTGAAAGCCTGTCTTTAAGTTTCAATTCCCCGGTAACAAACACCCCAGCCCCAGGGCGCTTCTGCCTAAGGATCATTAAGGTGGTACAGTAGGAGTGGCGAAGACCCTTGTGCATCACAACACCCCCCCCCCCTTGCCCGCATGGGATCATCCACTCTGTACCATCCGCTCTGTACCTCAGCTACATATACACCTCCCTTTTACAATAAACAGACCCTGCTTTGGGCTCCACATTGTCCCCCGGCTTTGGGGGTTTGGAGAAGGCGGAGTGGCGGGTGGCGCACTTTCCCCCAAGCTGCGGGCAGCCTGCCTAATTCTCCGGTGGTGGCGGTGGCCGTGGCGGGGAACAGTCACCGCAGGCCAGGAGCAAGAGGGAAGGGCCCGGGGGCCAGGTGGTGGCTCTAGAAGAAATGTCTCCTCTAAGACTTGCTATGGGACTGGCCATGGGGAGGGGACTGGTTGTGCTTTGACAGAGTGCCTGTGGGGCTCCTTTTCAGGGCTGAGGTGGGACCTGGCAGGAACCTAACGTGGGCCCCCCAGGGAGGGGTTGGTGGGGCCGTGTTCCCTCCTCTCCCCCGGCTTGGGGCAGGTGTTAGGAAGAGAGAGCGGAAGGGGCAGCCCAGCTGGGCACCGGGCCCCGGCTCCGGGCAGGCCTTCCCTGGAAGAGGACATAGGCAAAGCGGGCAGCGGTGGCCTCCCGCCCGTGTGTCTAAGCAAATGTCAGTCTGGCCGGCCTGCTCCTCCCCGGGGCGTTGGTCCTGCTCCTCCCCGGGGGGTCCGGCCAGGCCTGCCGCCACCCCATTCACCAAGCCCCCTTGGGCAGCCACCCCTGCCCTCAGCGCAGAGCCCAGGGCAGCCCCTCCTCCTGCCCGAGGATGAAAGCAGGGGAGGGGGCTCCCTTGGCCCGCGGCTGTGTGGGAAGCGGCAGAGCCAGGACACGCAGTGGGGGCCGGGCCCAGGAGGGCTAGGAAGGCCCTGGGTGAAGGCGCCACCTGCCCGTGACGGGGAGCATCCCGCAAAGCCCGGGTTTGGGCCCTGGCTCTGCCTCTGATCCCGGCTTCCTGCTACTGCAGACCAGGGATGGCACGTACTCGCGTCACTGCGCCCATGGGGGAGACCTGGATGGGGCTCTGGGCTCCTGGCTGCAGCCTGGCCTGGCCCCGCTGTTACAGGCATTTGGGGAGTGAACCAGCAGATGGCAAAAACTTTCTAGTGCAAGTAAATGTTTTCCTATGTGTGTGAAACGTATACTTATTAAAAAGATGTATTTTTATTTATTTGAAAGGCAGCATTACAGAGAGACAGAGACAGAGGGGAGCATTTGCTGGTTCACTCCCCAGAGGGCCCCAATCACCAGGGCTGGGCCAGGCCAAGTCAGGAGCCAGGAGCCTCATTTGTCTCCCATGTGGGTGCAGGGGTGCAAGAACCTGGGTCACCTTCCACTGCTTTCCCAGGCGCGTTAGCAGGGAGCTGGATCCGAAGTGGAGCAGCTGAGACTTCAACCTGCATCCATATGGGATGGTGGCTTAGCCTGCTATGCCACAGCACTGGCCCCTAGAATGTGTACTATGTAACGTGCATGGACAAGTCTTTTGGGGCACCCCAACAAACTATATTTCAGCCCACTTCCTGTGAGCTTGCTGTGGTCCCCGAGTGCCAGGACCGGTTGTGGCAGGCCTCCCCCAGCAGCATGAGAGGGCCCAGGTCCAGCCCAGCTCGGTTTTGAACTTCACACTTGCTAACCCTGGCCACACATGGAGCCTGAGCCCTGATCCCTAATTCTAGAACTGTCCGCGACCAGGAGAGGCTTGTTGGGGACAGTGGGCATGGGCCTGGCTCCCCGTGGGCCCCTACCCCACACTGCTGGCCCCAGAGCCTGGGGCCCTGAGTTGGGAACCGCCGTCGGGCACATTTCTCAGGCTCGGGCGCCACAGCTCTGGACAGGCCTCCCTCAGAGACCGCCAACCCAGGGGAGAACCCCAGTCCAAGGGCGTGGGCGGAGCCATCGGAGATGCCGGGAGGGGGCGGGCAGGGGTGGGGCAGGGGAGGCGGATGCTCTCACGCCCTCCTCTCTGCCACACGGGCATCTCCAGGGCCACAGGCTGCATGACAGCACCAGGTAAGGCGAGCAGCCTGGGGCGCGGGCAGGGGAGCAGAGGGGACCAGCAGGAGAGGGAAGCGATGAACCTGGCCTTGACGGCCGGAGGGGGCGGTGCCAGGAGGCTCTCCCCACCTGCCCTGGCCTCCTGGGGGTCAGCAGGGGCGGCCTCTGGGGGTGCAGCTTTACGAAGCATGGAAGCTGGACTGTGTGGTGGGAAGGAGCTAGGCTGGGGTGTGTGTGCTGGGGCGAGGTGGGCAGTTCTGGCCGCAGGGGCCAGGGGCGGCTCCACGGCACCTCTGGGGCCTCTCCGGGAGTCAGGCAGGAGGGCAGGCACTGATTAGGACCCCTCTACCGGAAGCCCACCCAGTGCCGCGGGGACCAGCGGGAGGGGTCTGGTCTGCCCAGACTGCACCCCCTGGGAGAACGGAAGGGCCGCGAGCCCCTTCTCACCTGGACACACACTGGGCTCCCCCCGGGGCCACACTCGGCACCTCCGCGGTCACCCCCAGCCTTGCCTTGCGCTGGAGACGGGACGGGACTGTCCACTCCGCCTCAGCACATGGGCGCGTCAAAGTTCTGGGAAAACGGAATGAAAAGACGCTTGTTTTGGGGCACAAAAGCTTGGAAATCAGTCACAGTGCGCTCATACCTGCCCTTCCCATGAACACAGAGGCCCCCTCCTGTGGGTTTCAACATTCCATCTGTGCCAAACAAACCCATTTTTCTCTTCCACTTTGCACCCATGGGTGCTCCTCAGGGGGTTTCTGGCCCATAACCTCCCGGGCTGCAAGGCAGTGCCTAAGGGACGTCCCCACTCAGCGGGGTCCGTGGCCGCAGGGGACCAGGGCTGAGGGCGCCTGCGCGTTGGGCAGCCACAGCTGACCTGGGCACAGGGCTGGGCCAGGGCCCCATAGCCGGCCATGCATCCTCTCTCCAAGGGGTCTGAGCCGTCCTCGCCACCCGGCTGGCTTCCGGAGCCGTCAGCATGGGGACGCCCAGGTTTCCTGCTGCTGGAATTCTGGTTGGTAAGGGAGCTAAGGGGGCGGAGTCCCCACCCAGCAGGGAGGGGCAGGGTCCTCTTCCTCCAGGGCCGGCTGAACTACCAAGGGTGAGTCTGGGGGCTGCCAGGGCAGGGCCCGGGCTTCTGCCTAGACCCACACACTTGGGGCTCCCTCGGGGCTCTGGGAGCCCGGCACAGGGCAGGCGGCACCTGCGGACAGGTGTGTGGTTAGCCCCCAAGGCGCTCAGAGGTGCCCCTGCCCTCTTGTACCTCCTCAGCCAGCCCCCTGGAAGCAACCCACGAGGTCAGGGAATGCGATGCGGGTCTCGCCTTTCCCATGGTCCCATGGTGGGGCTTGGGCACTGCAGCCCAGCTTCCTGGGGCTGGCCTGGGCCTCTTGAGCCGGCCCCAGGCTCCTGGGCAGGGGCCTCCACAGCGAGGGGGGAGCTGGGCTGGGAGCCCACTGGGAGCTCCTGCAGACGGCCCCTCCCTCCTCTGAGCCCTCCCTGGGAGTTGAGCAGCCCCCCCCCCAGGCTCTGATCAGAGAGGGGAGGGGAGTTGCTGGGTGGGGGGTGACTCAGTGGTTTGAGGGCAGAACTGGCCAGAGCCTAGGTCTCCTCAAGCCCTTAATCAAGGGGCTGCGGGGAGCGGTGGCCTCGGGGCGCTGGGGGCCGGTGCCACCCCCCTGGGCGCCGGCAGAACAGGGCCCCTTCTGCTTTCCAGCTTACCTGGTGCTCTCGGCTTCCGCCAGGCCCCTCCCTCTCAGCTGGGGGTTCTGGGCCTGGGACACACATGTTCCCCTGGACATCCTGAAGAAGCTCCGTGGAGTCACCAACTCAGCTGTGACAGGAGCTCCCAGCACAGGGGCGGAAACCCCCCTCCCAGAGGTGGCGGGCGCACAGGGGGATCCCGGAGCCCTGACTTTCGGGGCCCCCTCGGGAATGAATTGGGGGGACTTGGGCAGGGCCACACCTAGACCGTCCCCATCAGCACCCGCAGAGCCTGCAGCCGGCAGCACCCTGGAGTCCTGGCCAGTATCTCCTGCAGCTCAGCCCAGAGGGGAGGTGCTGGCTCCTGGGTCTCCGGCCACCACACTGCTCCGACCACCACCGGCTTCTCCTGGGCCCAGGTCCCTCAGGGCTGAGCAGAAGTCCAGTGAGGCCCCTGCATTGTCTGCGGCCTCGAGGGCGTCCGTCGTCCCTGGGTTAAGCCGGCAGCCAGCGGGAGCACCTGCTGCCCCCACCGGCACTGCACCCGGGCACTCAGCCAGACTCACTTTCAGCCCCGATGCCTGGGTGCCAACTGCCAGCACCTTTGTGCCCCAAACCTCCCCATCTCTGATGCTGGCCCCTTGGGCCTCAGGGAAGGGTGTGTCCCCAGGACCCCGGGACCCACCTGTGCTCACGTCCACTGCTGACACAGCAGGCATGGAGCCTCTCGCCCTGGGAGTGCCAGGCCGGTCAGGGCTGGACATGGCCGCCCTAGCCCTCCAAGCAGGCTCACGGTCACCTGGACAGGCCGTGGCCTCCAGCCCAAGCCCGGGGCCCGGCGGTTCTTCACCGTGGCCACCTTCGTGGCCACCCTCACACCCCTCATCCACAGTTTTGCCTTTGTCGCTGGCACTCTCCCCACTGCCAACATTCCTGTCACCAACTTCGTGGCCGTCCGCAGTCCTGGCCCTGATGTCCCCCGTGGCCACCAGAGCCGGGGTCTCTGCAGACCCTCCTCCCACCTGTGTGTTCCCAGCCCCAGCCACAGGCTCTGCTGTCGGGGCTGCAAGCCACCCACCTGCGCCGAAACACCTGGCGCTTCCCGATACGGCCACCCTGCAGGGCGCGCTCCAGCCGGGGCCAGGGGACTCTGCCAGCCCAGCCCCCTCCTCCACCCGCTCCCTCGGATGCCGCCCCGGCTCCCCCTCTGCCCTACCAAGCTCCGTCTCCCGGAGGGTCCCCGGGAGTACCCGGCCCACCCAGTCTTCAGCCCCGCCGCATCCAAGCGGGACCGGCTCTCTGCCAGCCCTGGGACCCAGGCGTGTGACCCACTGTGTGAGCTTCAGAATCACCAGCGAAGCCTTGCCGGCTGTTCCCGGGAACCCTTCCTCCCCAGAGCACCAGCGGCTGGGCCGGAGCATCTGCAGCCAGGTGAGGGTGCCTCCTCCAGCTGCGCCAGGGGCCCTGGATGAGTGGTGGCCCTGCCCGCCCCACCCTCCTAGCTCTGAGCAGGCCAGGCCCAGCCACACAGCCCGGGGCATCGGCGCACCCTGCCCTTCCCCCTGGACCTGCTTGCGCCCTGCACTGCCTTTCCTGCCTGGCTGACAGCTGCCTCCTCGGAGCCCCGGCCCAGCAGTCAGCTGTCAGCTCTGTCAGCCCTTACCTGCCCACCACTCCCACCAGGCCACAAACTCCCAGGGCTCCCAGGCCTGCACTCAGACCTGCAGGGGCGCCTCGAGCGAGTCGGATGGATGGGTGGATGGATGGGTGGATGGGTGGATGGGTGGATGGGTGGATGGGTGGATGGATGAGTGGGTAGATGGATGGGTGGGTGGATGGATGGATGGATGGGTGGCAGGTGATGGATGGGTGGGTGGGTGGATGGATGGGTGGATGGATGGTTGGGTGGATGGATGGATGGGTGGATGGATGGGTGGATGGATGGGTGGATGGATGGGTGGATGGATGGATGTGTGGATGGGTGGATGGGTGGGTGGATGGGTGGATGGATGGGTGGATGGGTGGGAGGGTGGATGGATGGGTGGATGGATGGATGGGTGGATGGATGGGTGGGAGGGTGGATGGATGGGTGGATGGATGGATGGGTGGCAGGTGATGGATGGGTGGATGGGTGGGAGGGTGGATGGATGGGTGGATGGATGGGTGGATGGGTGGACGGGTGGGTGGATGGGTGGATTGGTGATGGATGGATGGATGGATGGGTGGATTGATGGGTAGGTGGATTGATGATGGATGGGTGGATGGATGGGTGGATGGGTGGATGGATGGATTGATGGGTGGGTGGATGGATGGGTGGATGGATGGATTGATGGGTGGGTGGATGGATGGGTGGATGGATGGATTGATGGGTAGGTGGATGGATGGGTAGGTGGATTGGTGATGGATGGATGGATAGGTGGGTGGATGGGTGGATTGGTGATGGATGGATGGATGGGTGGATGGGTGGCAGGTGATGGATGGATGGATGGGTGGATGGATAGATGGATGGATGGGTGGGTGGATGGGTGGACGGGTGGGTGGATGGGTGGATGGATGGGTGGATGGGTGGATGGGTGGCAGGTGATGGATGGAGGGGTGGGAGGGCACCCACCCTGTACTGCTCCTCAGGTGTGGAAGGAGTGGGTGGAGGGGGAGACAGGAGCCTAAAAAGTAGAAATGGAGAGGGGCTTCCAGCAGGAAGGGAAAGCCCAGGAGAAACAGAAAGTTCATGGGAAAATGGAGTGAAAAGGTAAGTTCGCTGTAATGTAAAAATAATCAGTTTATTTGAGAGACAGAGAGAGGGACAGAGGGCTCCCATCCACACGTTCGCTCACCAGATGCCTGCAGTGGGGCTGGGCCAGGCCCAAGGCAGGAACCAGGAGCTCCATCCAGGTCTCCCTGCGGGTAGCAGGGGCTCGACCACTCGGGCCATCACAGCTGCCTCCCAGGGGCATTGGCAGGGAGCCGGATGGGCAGCAGAAGCAGGACTTGACCCCAGGCACTCGGGCTGCGGATGCGCCAAGCAGCGGCCTGGCCCACTGCACCCCCATGCCCACCCTCCAATGTCATCTCTAACCACCGGGCCGAACACCCACCCTAATAATTTTGGTGCAAAAAACTTTTGAAATTGTGCATACAAGGAGTCTTCAAAACATTCGTGGAAAGTGTGTAGTATGAAAAAAAAAAAACTGTGCATGGATTTCAATTTTTTTGTACCAAAATAAACTGATCTTTTAACTCCATTTCCCCCACAAACTTCTTGGAGAGCCCCTGTACCATGGGCAAACAGGTGGACAGAAAAATCTCGCAGTGGCTGAGCCCTCTCCCACCAGAGACGGGGTGAGGGGGCTCCCCACGTGGCCCTCGCCACCTGCAGGGCCAGCCAGGCTCCCGTGGCCAGAGCCACAGCCCCCTCCTGCCCCGGGGAGCCAAGGCGCACCAGCCTGTCCCGGGGAAGCTCTGTCAGTCTGGTGCTCACTCTTTGATTATTCAACGAAATCCTGTCTTCCTGCAGTTCCCTGAGCACCCACTGCTCAGTGCTGGGGGGTCAGGGTGAGCAAAATACACACGGGGCATGGCTGACAGTGTGGGGTGGGCCCGGGGGCAGCCACAGCCCGGGGAGCTGCGTGCAGGGTGGCTCTCTCACTGAGACACACAGAAGGCGGCTGGGCAGAGGGAGGGGCTTCCCAGATGTGGGCGTGGCACCTGCCAGGGCCCCGGGGCAGGGAGGCACAGGGGAGAGAAGTCTAATGGACAGTGATGGTGGGCTGGGGGAGGGAGGCGGGTGTGAGAGAGGGTGGGAGACGGGAGGAGGAGGGGCTATCGCTCAGGTGGCCGCGGGGCCTGCAGGCTGGGTGCTGGGCGCTCCCTGGCCAGCTGTAGCCCCCAGGGGTTTGAGTGGACAACGACTGACAGGTTGTCTGTGGGGGCTGTGTGGGGCGGGCCTGGGCAGCCAGGTGTACTGGGGAGGGAGGTGCAGGCCGGCCCCTCCATGCCCCTGCGTGTCCCCAGCTCCGGGCCATCTTCCGCGAGGCTTTCCCCAGCTTCAAGAGCGTCAGTGTCCAGGTGCTCCGGTGAGTGCCCACGGCCGTCAGGGCCGCCCCTCCCCGGGCACCGGCGCCTTCCGCTTCCCCCACTGGCAGTGTGGTGTGACCCCTATGAACTTCTGCCTGCTCCGAGCCCCGATTCCGGCTGCCGGACTTTGCCAGGGATGCCAGGCAAGGTCTCCGTACACTGGGCCAGGCGGGGCAGTGGGAGCTTCAGACCCGTCCCTGGGGCCCAGGCATGCAAATGACATGCAAATGGTGCCGCTGCCTTCCCAATCCGGAGCCCTTGGGGGAGACCGGCTTTGCCTGAGCTCCGTGGCCTTTGAGCCCGAATTCTGCTCCCAGAGCAGGAATTCAGAAGCTTGGCTAGGCCAGTGATGGGGAGCTCACTACCTCTCCGGGACATCCGGCCTTGGTGGCTTCCAGGGACCGCCCCCACCCCCACTGTCCCGGGTGGGAGTCCTGTTGGGGTGTCGCTGTCACTGAGCACCTGCTCCGTGCTCCGGGGGCCCCACCCCAAGGGGCCAGGAGGGGGCCCGGGGGCGTGAGTCGCCCTCCCCTGTGCAGCCCCTGCTTGGCCCACAGACTCCCCTTGCTCAGGACGCCCGGAGCCGTGCAGGCCTCCCTGGAGTTTGGGGGCTCTGCCCCGAGCCCTTCTGCCCGAGACGTCCTCTGGACGTTGTACCGAAATGTGAAGGCCTCAGGGCAGACGCTGGGGGCCCTCCGGGTGGAGGAGAGCAGCCTCACCTGTGACCGTGAGTATCATCTCCCATGCCCCCCCCACCAGAGCAGCTGGGGTTGGGGAGGGGGCTCCTGGGTCCTCCTGGGTCCTCCTGGATCCCCCTGGATCCCGGCCCTGGCTTGCAGAGTCCAGCCTGAGCGACCTGGCCCCGGAGACCGTCAGCATCAGCGTCATAGCCACCAGCCCGTTCCCGCCCCGGCTCCTCCTACCTGCTTCTGCCCCCTTGGTCCTGCTGGGGGAGCAGATTCTCCGAGAGGTGAGGCTGCCGGCACTGCTTCTGGGGCCTGGGGCGCTCACCCGGATCCCCCAGAAAGCAGCCTGTACAGCCTGGGGGTGACAGGTGCAGCCACGCCCATGGATGCAGCACGGTATGGGGGCCCTGCCCAGGGTGGGCGTCCTGCAAGGAGGAACATGCCAGGCTCTGTACCCAGACTCCCTGCCCCACCCCGCCCTGGGTCCCAGGAGAAATGACTCCCAGAACCCCCCGCAACTTGCCCACAGGTTACACCCCTGGTGTCAGGATTCTACAAGATGCGACCCCAGGACAACCCCCTGCTCATCTTCAGGTGGGGCACCCCCTCCCGCCCGCCTGCCAGCCAGCTCCCCTCAGGAGGCCAGAACTCAGACACACGTGGGGGGCGCAGGCGCACCTGCTGGCCGGCTGCAGGAGCGCCCTGGGAGCCGAGGCCGGCTTCCGGGACCCTGCGCCCGTACGGCATCTGCCTCCCGCCCTGTCCCTGGTGCTCTCGCAGGGACACAGCCCAGGGCCTGGCCGTTCACATCGAGTACAAGTTCCAGCAGGCCCTTCCCGCCCAGCTCCGGGGCCTGGCCACTCACTTGGCCCGGAACATCATGACCTCCATCCTGCAGAAATCCAGCATCGTGGCCAACGGTGAGTGGGGTGGCGCCCCCTGGCCACGGTGTGTGGTGCGCATGGTCACAGCCGGGCTGTCTGGGTCTCTGGTTGCTCTGTAGTGGACTTGCGTCCCCCACTGCGCTGGTGACACTGGAACCCTGCCCCCTTGAACTGCGTGTGGTGCCCATCACCCACCTCTCACTCCTCCCTCCCCCTCCCGCCTCCAGGGACCCCTCTTCTCTCTGCTTCTATGTGGTCAACCACAGTCCTATAGTACCTGTGCTATTAATTCGTCTTTGTAAAGACTTATTTTGCATTTGTTCGAAAGGCAGAGTTACAGAGAGAGGAGGAGGAGGGAGGGAGAGGGAGAGGTCTTCTATCTGCTGACTCCCCAGAAGGCTGCCACAGCCAGGGCTGGGCTTGGCCACAGCCAGGAGCCAGGAGCTTCTTCCAGGTCTCCCATGTGGGTGCAGGGCCCAAGCACCATCCTGCACTGCTGTCCCAGGCCACAGCAGAGAGCTGGATCCGAATGAGCCGCGGGAGACTTGGGACTATGGGATGCCGTGTCGCAGGTGGAGGCGTCCCGCAGGTGTCTGACTTCATGGCCCCGGACAGACACCCAGTCGCCGTGCCGGGGGCCACGTGCTAGATCTGCTTTCAGATTCTTGAGGAAGTCCTGCTTTCTTTTCCATGATGGCTGGGGTGATTTCCACTCCCACCAGCAGTAAGAGCCCCCTTGCGTGCCTGTCAGCATTTATTTTTGACCTCTTGATGGCAGACAGCCGTTCTGACTAGGACGAGACCTCGCTGTGGCTTGGATTTGCATCTCCCTGCTGAGTGGGGTCGAGCACGGGTTCCTGCACCTGTGCGCCACGTATGTGTCTTCTTTCGAGAAACAGCTCCTCGGATCACTTGCCTTTGTAAAAATCAGGTTTATTTTTTGCTGTTGAGTTCCTCCTCTGTTCCGACAGCAGCTCTTGGTCAGCCCCAGGCTCTGTCGCCGTCTCTACCCTCCGCCCACTGCTTCCTCTCCTGGTTTGCAGCGTCCCCCCAGTCTGCTTTGGCTTTGGGAGTCTGTTTAAGACATCTTTGCCCATGCCAGTGCCTCAGCGCCTCCCCTGCGTTTCCTCGGGTCGGTTTCCTGGTTCTGTGTGTGACATGTAGGTTCTTGATCCATTTCGAATAGTTCTGCTCTGTGGTGGGGGTGGGGTGACCCCAGCTTTATTTCTGGGCGTGTGACTATCCGGTTGTCCCAGCAGCATTTATTGAAGAGCCTGTCCTTTCTCCAAAGTACGTTCTTGACGCCACTGTGGAAAACCCGCTGGCTGCTAAATACGTGGGTCATTCACCAGTCTGTGTGTGTTTATTTCAATGCCATGCTGTCTTTTTTATTTTATTTTATTTTTTACTGATTTTATTTATCTGAGAGAGTTACAGACAGAAAGAGGGAGAGATAGGTCTTCCATTCACTGGTTCACTCCCCAAGTGGCCACAAAGGCCAGAGCTCAGCCAATCTGAAGCCAGGAGCCAGGAGCTTCTTCCGGGTCTCCCACGCGGGCTCAGGGGCCTAAGGACTTGGGCCATCTACTGCTGCTTTCCCAGGCCATAGCAGAGAGCTGGGTCGGAAGTGGAGCAGCCGGAACCCAAACCGGCACCCATGTGGGATGCCGGTGCTTCAGGCCAGGGCATTAACCCACTGCACCACAGCGCAGGCCCCACCACACTGTTGCGATTACCATAGCTCTATCATATGCTTTGTGTTGTTCAGGATGGCATTGGCTGGTCTGGGTCTCTGGTGGTTCCGTATGCATTTTGGGATTGTTTTCTCGAGCTCAGTGAAGGGTGCCATTGGTGCTTCTGTGGCGATCGTGCTGAATCTGGGATGGCTCTGGGCAGCACAGACGTGTTAATATTAATTCTTCTAATCCATGAACATGGGCTGTCTTTCCGTTTTTTGTGTCCTCTGTAGTTTATTTCATGAGAGCTTTAAACTTCGTGTTGTAGAGATCCTGTACTTCCTGTAGACATCCTCCCGGTGTTCCGTGTGGACGGTGGGCGTGGAGAGTGGGACTGCTTTGTCCCCATTCGCAGCCAGGTCATCGCTGGTCCGCCGTGAGGTTCTGTATCTGATTCCACTGCATTTGTTCACCCCTGGTGGAGCCTGTAGCTTTTCCTAAGTCTAAGAACACAGCATCTGCGAACGCCGATAATCTGACTTCCTGTTTTCCGATGTGGATGCCTAAGAGCCATTGGCCTCAGTGTTCCCCTTCTGGAGAATGGGCAGAGCCTCCTTTTGAAGAAAATACTTGTGTGCTGGGGTCACGGAGAGGGCTGGATGCACAGCTTCGCCGGAGCGTTGGGTAGCGGTGAGAAGCTGGGATCCAGGAGAGAATCACTCTGCACTCTCGTTTAATCCTCACATAAGCACAAGGTGTGCTGCACCAGGCCCAGGGGTACAGGCCCTCAGTGGCACCCCCCCCCCCCCCCGTGCCAGAAACCGCACTCAGAAACAGGCAGCAAGGACTCCGGCCTCTGGCCCCGTTGGCCGAGGGCTGGACGGCAGCGACCACCCGTCTTCTCTCCAGGGGAGAAGGCAGAGTTGGTGCGGTGCGAGGTGTGGCTGAGGATCCGGGGCCCGCCAGCCACCCAGGCCACTGAGGACAAAACCAGCTCAGAGTCCTGGGAGCTGCAGGCGCGGCTGACGCGATGGGTGAGGCGTCTGGGCGGAGGTGGGGTGGGGTGGGGGGAGGCTGGAGGCCCGGGGCAGGGGCGGGGCGGCTGGACAAGGCTGTGGCCGGGCTGTGACCCCCCTCGTCCTCCCGGCCCCCAGCTGACCGCCGTCCTCAGGCCCCTGCAGAACTTGGACCGGGTGGTGGTGGAGGAGCTCCAGTGAGTGCATGGTGGTGCTGGCCTCTGGGCGTGGGGACAGGATGCTGGGGGAAGAGCCCCGGGCCGTCCCAAGCCCCCCGGGCCGTCCGGCCTCTGAAGCTTGTGCTGGTCCCTCTGCCAGGCCGGACCCACTGACAGCCAGGCTGGGAGTCACCTTCTTCGGGGAAGCGCCGGCTCCGGAGCGGGTGCAGGACCTGGTGCACCAGAGCCTGCCTACCCTGTGGGCGGCCGAGGGCCTCTCAGCAGAGATGGTTCTCCCGGGCCCTGGTCAGTACCCCCAGCCGCACCCTCTGGCTGCCCCACGCCCCACCCTTGCTCCTGAAAGCCCTTCTCTTCCTGTGGCACCTTCTGAGCCAGGCCCCTGCCAGGGATCCTCTGCAGGCCTGGCCTGGCCTCCTCAGGGCCCTGGGGTCCCGGAGGAAGGGGACACACCCAGGCCCAGCCTTCCTGCTCTCTGCACAGGCACCCCGGGTGCTGAGGCTCAGCCTGGCACCCCCATGCCCAGCTATGCCGTGGCTCTGCTCGCCCTGAGCCTGCTGCTGGCCACGCCCGCCCTTGTCCTGGTGAGTGGAGTTCCCGGGGGGCAGGCTGGGCCCTCACCCTCCAGCTGGCCTCACCCCAAGACCCCACCCTCCCTGGCCCAGGTGCTGAAGGGCAGGGTCTGCCCCGGGGTGTTCGGCCTGCGGGACGGGCAGTGCTGCTGCGGGGCCAGTGGGACCTCTGACAGGTAACAGGTTGACCATCCCCGGCTCCCATCAGCCGGCGATTACCGTGCAGTCGGCCCTGGGCCACCACTAGCATTTCCCAGGGGGAGCTGGGGGCTGGGCCTGGTGAAGTGGGGACCCCAGCAGGGCTCACCCCTCCGCTCGGGGCCTGGGGGTGGGGGCTCAGTCCTCCCCAAACGGAAGCCAGCCTCGGCCTTTCCACAGAAAACACCTGCTCCTGCCACTGGCCAGTCACAAGAAAGCCCCGCGCACTGTGGACCAACCAGAGGCCGCGCACCACTCAGCCCCACCTCCCGCAACCCGAACGACCGCACGCGCGCTCTGCTGAAACCCGCTCCCCGAGCTCTCCGGGGCGGCCCTGTCCAGACCCCGGCCCCGGCCCTGTCCAGACCCCGGCCCCGGCCCCGGGGCTTCTGCAGGCAACGCCCGAGCACCCGGACGTGAACCTAGAGCCAGGGCGTCTGCGGCACCAACCGGAGGCCCCCACGCAGCACGGGGCCGCCTCTCGCCTGGACTCCGGGGCTGGGACAGCTCCCGCTGACTCCTGCGCCTTGGGGACGGACTAAGCGCTAAGCCCAGGCTCCCCTGCCCACGCCCAATAAAGTCGGAGAATACAGTACTCACTCCGCGTGCACGCTCACAGGCCGCGCGCTCCCGCACCCTCGCACCCTGCAAGAGGCAGGTGCCCTCACTTACAGATGAGGGAAACGGGCTCAAGGCCTCCCCACAGCTCACACAGCCAGCCAGGCCGGGCCTTGTGCCCAGCCAAGGGCCGCTGTGGCCCCTGGCACTGTCTTCCTCCCCTACAGGGCCAGGAACCCTGCCTGGGCAGGAGAGAGGTCGGTGTGCACACGCAGGGACCTGTCTACGCAGCCAGAGGCCAGCCCGGCTCTGGGATCTCCTCGTGCCCAGGACCAGACCACAGAGCAGGGGGCCAGAGCTGGCTGGCTCCTGCATCTACTCACTGGGCCTGGGGCAGTGAATTGCTTCTGTCCCCAGTCCCCACAGTGGTCCAGCGAGAGGACTGGGCGGGACCCACGGGAGTCAGCCCTGCACCAGAGGGCTTGGGTAATGGTGGCTGAGGCCTGGCTGCCGCCCCAGGCAGTGGGATCTGCCCCGGGAGAGGGGAATGGGAGGTCCCGAGCTGGGGACTTCTGGGGCTCGGGAGGACCCCAGTGGCCGTGGAGGAAGAGGCAGGTTTGGGGAGCTCCTGCCCTGGGAGCCAGCAGGGACCTTGCAGCAGCAGTGCCAGGGGCTGGTGTTTGGAGTCAGGTGGACCCTGCCCCCCAGCCCAGGGCCCAGGCCATGGACTTGCCCAGCCAGGAATGGCAGCCGCCGGGTTGGCGGCACCTGCTGGCGGCTCTCTGCACACCTGGAACCCACGAACCTCGCTTCCATCCCTGAAGCCCCCTCCAGCGCCCCGAGACCAGCCTGATCCAGCCCCACTTTCCAAGCACCCCAACTTGTGGCCAACAGACGATGCTCTTGGCCTCCCTGTTTTGGCTTCTCATCTGGGGGCGGGGGTGGTTCTGCTGGGGCAGAGTGGGCAGACGGAGCCTGGGCGGATCTGCTTGGAGACTGGTGTGGAAGCCTGGCTCAAACCCACACAGGGGACGCCGCGGGCTACAGGGAGGCAGCACGGGGGCGCCGACCCATGGGGCTAGCACAGTCTCTAAGCGGTGGCACAGTGCTGTCCACCCGGAGCGGGACGGTCACCGCCAGGGCCCGTAGGGGCCTGTGACAGGAGTTCTCCCTAAGTTGTCTTTGCTGTGGCACAGACATGAGGGTCACAGCAGCCCACGGTGGTGGTGGGGCACTCGTTCTCCCAGTGAGTGGACCGAGGCTTGGGGAGGCCGTCTCAGCCAGGCCCAGGGTCAGGGGAATGTCCACCCAGGCCTGGCCCTGCCCTTGGCCTCTGCCTGGAACCCCAGCAGCGCCCAAAGAGAGGAGCAGGGCCGAGCACTGAAGCAGGTGGCACAGCAGTGATTGCCCTTTGTCCCTGGGTCAGCAGGTGGCAGTCTGCTGAGGCTTAACCCTGGGGCTGTGTGGGGCGGGGGCGGGGCTGAGGACCCCGTGCGAGGTCAGGGTGCCAGGGGAGGGCGGTGCACGGGCAGTCAGAATGGCTGTGAGCCGGGGATGCCAGAGCCACTCACGCTGGAGCCCAGACACTAGGCCTGGGGAGAAGGGACGGCAGGCCCGTGGGAGCCTCCCTCGGGGTCAGGGAAGGAGCCCAGCAACAGAGGGGACAGCAGGGGCTCCTGGGCTCCCAGAGCTCTGAGGCACACGCTGCAGGCACCTGAGAGAGGGGGTCGGGCCGGACGTCACCTGGGACTCCCACATCCCAACCTGAGGTCCCTAGGTTGGAGGCCTGGCTCTGCCGCTGACCTCAGCTTCCTGCTAACGCAGACCCCAGGAGGCAGCAAGTAGTGGGGGCCCTGGCACCCACGTGGGAGACCTGGGCCGAGTTCCCGGCTCCCAGCTTCAGCCCAGCCCAGCTGAGCCCCACTCCGGTAGTGAGCCAGTGGGCAGGAGTTCCCTCTGTTGGCTTATCCACCTCTCAAACAAACTTAAAAAAGAGGTGGGGTTGGCCGGCGCCGCAGCTCAATAGGCTAATCTTCTGCCTGCGGCGCTGGCACACCAGGTTCTAATCCTGGTCGGGGCGCCGGATTCTGTCCCGGTTGCCCCTCTTCCAGGCCAGCTCTCTGCTGTGGCCCAGGAGTGCAGTGGAGGATGGCCCAAGTGCTTGGGCCCTGCACCCGCGTGGGAAACCAGGAGAAGCACCTGGCTCCTGGCTTCGGATCAGTGCTGTGCGCCGGCCGTAGTGGCCACTGGGGGGTGAACCAATGGAAAAGGAATACCTTTCTGTCTCTCTCTCTCACTGTCCACTCTGCCTGTCAAAAAAAAAAAAAAAAAAAAGAGGTGGGTGAGGTTCCCCCCACCCCCGGCAGTCAGGGTGGATGGGTGACGGAGACAGGGACTGGGCTGGGCCCCCGAGGTCCGTGCCCCAGGCTCTAAGGGGAACCCTGAGAGGCAGGGGTGGGGGGCTCAGCTATGGCCTGGGCAGGGGTGTGCCCAGCCAGAGGCTTAGGGACCCTAGCAAAGGGAGGCCCAAGGCCACAAGAAACAAGGCTGCCCACTGGGGCTGTGGCAGGCAAGTGTGTGGCATTGGGGGGGGGGGGACAGGAGGTCTCCCACTGGGCCCCAGGAGCACAGGAAGACACCAGGCTGCAGGGGCTTGGAGCTCCAGAAGTGCACGAGACCAGGAGCCGGGACAGCACTCAGGTCCGAAGCTACAAGGCCCACCAGGCGCAGGGGACTGGGCTGGGCACATCCAGTGGGGACGCTTGCTGCCTGCTGGGCTTGGGGGTGCCAAGGCCATGGCTCTGCAAGCCGGGTCCCGGTGTGTCCAGGCTCAGGAGGTGGCGGGGAAGGCTGGATGGCGCCACCCTAGTCTCCTGCACAGGGCAGGTGTCGAGTCTCGCGGCCTCCCGAGCAGGGGCCATCTCCGGCCTACTCCAGGCGGCTGGGGAGCGAAGCCCACGGAGGCTCGTTAGCAGGAAGAGCCTGGCCCTGGCTCCTGGGCTGCGGGGCCCGCAGGTGACTTGATCTGGTGGCTCCAGGGCAGCCGCTGCCAGGCCTCTGAGACCTTCCCAAGGGAGAGGCCCAGCACTTCCTGTCCAGAAGCCTGGGTTCTCCTGTCCCCAGGAGACAGGGAGGGGCCAGCACTGTGGTGCAATGGGTTAACCCATCACCCGTGACCCCGTCATCCCACGTGGGGCACTGGGTCTAGTTCCAGCTGCTCCACTTCTGATCCAGCTCCCTGCTAATGTGCCTGGGAAAGCAGCAGCAGATGGCCCAAGTGCTTGGGCCCCTGCACCCATGTGGGAGACCTGGGAGGAGCTCCCGACTCCTGGCTTAGGCCTGGCCCAGCCCTGGCCTTTGCGGCCATTTGTGTAGTGAACCAGTGGATGGAAGACCTCTCTCTGTCTCTCCCTCTAACTCAGCCATTCTAGAAACTAAATTTTTTATTTATTTATTTTTTATTTTTTGACAGGCAGAGTGTACAGTGAGAGAGAAAGAGACAGAGAGGAAGGTCTTCCTTTGCCGTTGTTTCTCCCTCCAATGGCCACCGCGGCCTTGCGCTGCGGCCAGCACACAGCGCTGATCTGAAGGCAGGAGCCAGGTGCTTCTCCTGGTCTCCCATGGGGTGCAGGACCCAAGCACTTGGGCCATCCTCCACTGCACTCCCTGGCCACAGCAGAGAGCTGGCCTGGAAGAGGGGCAACCGGGACAGAATCCAGTGCCCCGACTGGGACTAGAACCCGGTGTGCCGGCGCCGCAAGGTGGAGGATTAGCCTAGTGAGCCGCGGCGCCGGCCGAAGAAACTAAATAATTTTTTTAAGATTAATTTTATTTATTTGAGCAGCATAGTTACAGAGGGAGGTCTTGTCTTCGGCAACTGAGCCAATCTGAAGCCAGGAGTTTCCTCTGGGCCTCCCACATGGGCGCGCGGGGAGTGGAGGACGAGGCCAGCAGCAAGGCCCAGCACTACGGCACACAGGCTGGCCTCACATGCACGCTGGGCGCAGCTAAGCTCAGACTCGGGTCCCCTCCCCATGCACCCGGGCACCCAGTACCTAACTGGCCGGGGCAGGTCTGCGTTAGGCCATCAGCCGCCAAGCGGAGCCCAGCGCAGAGCGGTCGTGCCTGTCCAGCACTGGCTCAAAGTCTTGACCTGGGCCCCTTCTGTCACTGGTGAGCAAATTCATGGCCTCAGTCCTCCATCTGTAACCTACAGGGAGGGCCGCGGTGGGGCTGGCACTGCGGCGCAGTGGGTTAGGCTGCTGTCCGTGACGTATGGGAGCACCAGTTCCGGTCCCGGCTGCTCTACTTCCTGTCCGGCTCCCTGCTAATGTGCCTGGGTAGGCAGAGGACCGCACAGGTGCTTGGGCCCCGGCACCCACGTGGGAGACCAGGATGAAGCTCCTGGCTGCAGCCTGGCCCAGCCCCAGCTGTTGTGGTCACTTGGAGAGTGAACCAGGGGGTGGAAGATTTTTCTCTTTGTAAAAGATCTTTTAAAGTGTAGTTCCTGAACACCTGACGTGGGAGTCTGGCTAAACCCCGAAATCCTAGGCTCTGCCTGAGACAGGATTGGGTTTTGTAGCCGATCCTGCAGAGACGTGCCACCTGACCCCACCCAGGAGCCTGCAGGGCAGGGGCCCCAGCACAGGCAGTGTCCACGCACCCTCCCCTCGGCCCGCAGGACCCAGGTGAGCGACAGGGTGAGCTCCAACTACTAGGAGGTAGAGACACATCTCCCACCCTGGGCTCCCACTCAGGCCAGGGCTAGCCTCTCCCAAACAGAGCCTGGGGGCCTGGGGTCCCCCAGAATGAGCTGTCTCAGCCACCTCCCCCAGCCAGGCTGAGCTCCCCCCACCCCAACCCATCACGGGTCCTCCGGGGTCACAGTGCACTTGGGGCTGGGCCCTGCCCGTCCCTAGGCCTCACTGGTCCATAACCATGGACAAGACCGGTACCCAGGAAGCCCGGGTCCCGAGGACTCCACCTGTCGCAGCGTCAGGTGCAACCGCCCCGTGAGCAGCCTCGAAGGCCACCAGTGGTGCACATGGGTTTCCTGTGTCGCCTCCTCCCCAGGACACAGATCGGATCCCCAAGGTGAGGCATGAAGAGGGCAGAACTTCCAGGGGTCACTGAGGTGCGGCTAAGAAGACACCAGAAACCCACGTCCCGGCACGTGAGGCCCCACGCCTCCTCAGGGCTCTGCCAGACACAGCCTTGGACCAGGAGCCCCGGTAAACCTCTTTCCACGCACTCAGCAGCCTGCGCTACTGGCTAGAAGCAAAGGACCGGTGTCGCCTGGCTCCTCTTGGACTTGGGTGGACGGATGGCGCTCGAGGTACACGGTGCTGCCACGCCAGCCCTGGCCAGACTGGATGGCTGAAGACCTCCAGGACCTGGGTGTGGCAGCTGGAACTTCTCACCACCAAGAGGGCTTTGCCGGAGCAGAGTCTGGTGGCCAGGCCACGGGGCTGGCACCCCTTGGAGGAGAGCAGAAGGTCGTGGTGATGGGGACACCAGGCACAGCCAGGCCCTGGTTCCCAGCCCACAGCTTTAATGTGCTGCTCACCCCAGCCCCCACAGCTTATCACAAACCTTTAGATCAGGCAGGGTGGGGGGACGGGGGGCAGGGCTCAGTTCAGCACTCACAGGGAGGCGGCCCCTGCCTGAGACCCCCAGCACTGTGTGCCCCCCTCCACCAAGCCCCTGCTGCTGGCTGCCTTCTACAAGCACCCCTTGCCTGGGCTAAGGCCAGGGGCAGGGGTGTAGCCCCAGGCCGGGTCCCTGCAGCAGCGGTGGGGAGGGAGCTCCCCCAGGGAGCGCGGGCTGGGGGTGCTCAGCCGTGTGTCGTGTACCCTGTGTGGCGTCCCCAGCTTTCCAGAACACTCCCTGCAGGAGGCTCCTCTCCTCAGAACCAGGCATCCCTCCCACAGCGCTGGGAGGTTGGCCGCCTCGACCTGGTTTACAGAGACGTTGATGGCTACGTGTGCCAGGTCACCCAGCAGGGACACAGGAGCCAGGAGCCAGCCAGGCTGTCGGTTCCACGTCCATGGGGTTTCTCTGGTCTCTGATCACGGAGACCCTCAAGGTCGAAGCTCAGGGCCTCTCAGCCCAGCAGGGAGGGGCAGAGCGTGACCCCCCAGACGCCAGCAGTCTCAGAGTCCCAGCCATCGAGGGAGGCTACGCGGGAGGGCTCTGGCCGCCCAGCAGCTGTGTGTGGGCTGAGGGCCGGCCTGGTCCTGAGGCCTTGTGGCCCCAGGTGGGCAGTGCCAGGCCACTGAGCCAGGCGGTTTCCAGCAGGCTGCGAAAGCGGGTCTTCAGCATGGGGCTGGGCGGGCTGGCGCTGGCAGCAGGGGGAGGGGAGCCATCGCGGGACCCTCCCCCAACTGTCTCTGCTCTCTCTGGCCTGGGAGTCGGCAGCTTCCTGACCTTGGGGGCCGGTGACTTCTGATCCCGGGCCAGGCTCTCTGGCTCGACTCTGGCCATGGTGGCTTCTGGGGGGGACATAGCTGCAGCCTCAAAGTCACCTAGAAAACGAACACACGGTCAGGCTGTGGCCCGAGCACAGCGGCTCCACTCTGCCCTGGGCCAGGACAGGGCTGGCAGGGCCGTGGCCATCACGACCTTTCCCCCACAGGCCTGCCAGCCAGGCCCAGACCAGCAATGCCACGTATCGCCCAAAGCCCCATTGCACAGGTCAGAAAACTGAGGCATCCACGTTCACCATGTCGGTCCCAGAGGCTGAGCTCGAGCTGCAGCCCGGGCAGGGACCCTCCTGAAGCGACACCTGGGGACACCAAAGAAACAGAGGCAGGAGGAAGTGTCTGGGGCAGTGGAGACTGGGGTGCCCAAATGTAGCCGTGGCAGGGGCCCGGCTCCTGCAGGCTCAGGTAACAGGAGTGGGGGGCAGCCCGGGGAAAAGCAGCCCGAGTGTCCGACCACATAGGGCATGGGGCCAGGAGTCTCGGAGGGGCACAGGCCTCACCCCCAGGCTCTCCCGCTCAGGAATGGGACGCCCGCACGCATCACGGCACCTGCCGGTGCACAGGGCTCAGGAACGCTGGCCAGCCGGACCCCAACCTCCACGTGTGCACCGCACGGCCACAGGCCCCGCCTCCACTCTGACCCAAAGCCTTGTGGGCCAGCGCCCAAAGAAAGCCAACTGGGAACAGCAGGCACAAGACACCATTTATGGAAGAAAGGCCAAGAAACTTCTACCTCCGGATACACTTCTGTCTGCGTGCTGACGCCGCAGGGTGGAAGGCGGGGAGCCCCAGTCGAGTCCCGGGTGCGAGGAGCCGTGCGAGCGGGAGCGCCCGCGTTCCTGCCCGGCTGCACGCCACTCACACCACGCACACGCCAGGCTAGTGCTCAGACGGCTCGGGCGGCTCCCGGGGCGGCCCCGTGCTCACCCAGCTGGCGGCGCACGCAGTCCCGCCACTGCAGGCCCAGCAGGTCCGGGTAGATGTCGGGCAGCTGGCGCAGCGCCAGCAGCTTCAGCATGCGCGAGGGGCAGCCGTGCAGGGCGCGCTCCCGCAGCGCGCGCTCCTCCGACAGGGTGGTGGGCCGCAGCTCCACGCGGTGCTCCTGCAGCACGTGGTCCACGGAGGCCGGCGGCAGGCGTGGGAAGAGCCGCTCCTTCACCAGGTGGATGGGCACGAAGACGGCGCCGGCCCGCACCACGTGGGGGAAGGGGCACCGCTGCGTGCGCTCGAACCGCTGCAGCTGCGCCTGCAGCTTGCCCAGCATCCCCTGCACGCCCTGGAAGTCCCGCCAGGCCGCCTGGCCCCACGGCGCGGCTGACCCCAGCCACTCGCGCAGCCTCTCGGGCAGGGAGTGGGCCACCGAGGCGGAGATGGCGTCACACAGGGACGTGTGCAGCCCCATGAACTGTGGCTCCGAGGAGTCCGCGGGGGCCGGGGCCGGGGCCGACGCAGGAGCTGGCGACGGGGTCGCAGCGGGGGCTGAGGCTGGGGAGGCCACGGCTATGGCCGGGGGGCTGGGCAGTGCCAGGTTGAAGCAGGCCACGGGTAAGGGCTGGGTGAGAATCTGCAGTCCGATGGGCAGCGATGGGGGCGTGGGCACAGGCTGTGCGGGCGCAGGGACGGCGGGCGGCGGGGGTGGCGCCCCGGCCGCAGGCAAGGGTGCCGGCCGGAGGATCTTGAACTTGTGGAACATGAAGGCCACAGAGCTGTGGAAATTGGTCCTTGGCGTGGCCTCGGGGGCCACCGGTGCCTCTGTGGCCATTTTTTTCAAGCCTGGCGGGTCTGACGCTGCATCCCCTGCGTCTGGCCCGTCCACGGTGGCAGTGGGCTTGGCCAGCACCTCGGGACTAGGGTCCGTGAGAGGGGCAGCCTCTGCCACGGGCTTCTTCACACTCAAGTCCAGCGCCACCTCCTCCCGGAGCGAGCAGCGTGTCCCGGCAGGCCCCTCCTGGGCGGGCAGGGTCCCCTTGCCAACTTCGTCTCGGCTGTCCTTGGGGGCCGGCGTGGCCTCGGGTGCCTGCACGTCCAGATACTCCCGGTAGGGGGCCAGGCTGAAGACATTGTCGATGACCGGCATGGGTGGGGAGCTGGGGGGGCTGGTGCTCTGCTGCGGAGGCGCCGGGTGCTCCCGGGCACAGGGAGGGAGAGCTGGCGGCGTGCGGGGAACTGGGCTGTCTCGGATGACGATGGGCGCCCCGGGGTGCTCGTTGAGCCTGGGGGGCCGCGGAGGCTCCTTCCGGCAGCTGGGCAGCCATGGCTTCTCTCCGGTCTCGCGCGCCGGCTTCTCCGCAGGCCTCGGGGGCTCTGAGCATGGCGGCTGCTGGCTGGCGGGCAGAGACTGGCAGGTGCGCTGGAAGGCACCCGGCTGTGGCAAGGCCTGCACGCTGTTCTGCGAAGGTGGGGTCCCTGCCAGCCCCGGGGATGCTCCGTAGAGGGACAGATCATCCCGGGCGTAAGGGAACCCCAGAGTCTGGGGAGCAAAGTCCAGTGGGCACCGTGGAGCCAGCGGCGGCTCCAGCTTAAGGCCCGGAGAGGGAGCAGGCAGCGGGGCACATGGGTAGGGGTAAGAGTCCAGTCCCACTGGGGGCAGGTAGGGGGTCTGGGCCGCCTGCTGCCTCAGGTAGGGGCTGCCCAGGCCTCCAGTCTGGTACCCAGCGCCCTTGTGGGCTCCCAGAGCCTGCAGCGGGAGCACAGAGCTGTAGCTGGCCTGCTTGTCTGGGTGGCCACAGGCTGGAGGGCCAGGCAAAGGCTGCGGGGCATGGGGCAGTGGGTAGTGAGCGGGCACCGCATCCCGGCAGGGGGGGCCCAGGGGCGGGGCCAGCGGGGTCCAAGGGCTGGAGGACCCTTCGGCCATTGCTTGCTTGGGGTCCTCAGAGTAAGGGCCGGTGTACTTGGAGGTCAGGAGGCCGGGGCTGTGGACGGTCCGATACTTGTCCAGGAAGGCCTGGCACGGGGAGAAGCTCACCGAGGAGTCCTTGCCAGAGCTGCCCGCTGGCACCCCACCCGAGAAAGTGCCATCCAGGGGCTGGCTCTTGCCAGCGGCGGGAACCAGAGGGCAGGCCGGGTCAGCTGCGGGCAACAGGGGCCCCGTCACCAGCGTCCAATCAACATCCAGTGGCCTCTTGGCCTCCCCATCTCCCAGGCAGGGGGGGAGCCCGTAACACAGGGGGTTGCGGTAGATGGGCTTGGGTGCTGCCAGTGGGGGGCCTGGGTAGGAGGGCGCCTGGGGGCCGAAGGGCAAGAGCTCGATGGGGCCGGGCTCTGGCATCTTCTCTGAGCCTTCCGCTGGCGGGCGGTAGAGCAGGCAGCTGGTCAACAGGTTGTCGGCCCGAAGTGGGGGTCCTGCCATGCTGCTGGGGTACAAGGGTGGGTACGGGGCCCAGGACGACAGCCGCTCGGAGCCCGCCTTGGGAGGCCCCCCCATGGGGCAGGAGAAGCAGGCACCCTTGTAGCCACAGGGGTCCGGGGTGCTGGCAGAGGGGGGCAGGCCATGCCCGGGCCCTGGGTCTGCCTCCAGCCGGGACAGCTTGCCATACATCACAGGCCCCAGGGTCCCCAGGGGCCGCTTCTCAGCCATCACTGCCAAGGTGTCAGGCCCTCCCGGGCCCCTGCTGCTCCACTGCGGACCTGGGAGAGAGATGGAGAGAGGTGAGGACCGCGGGGTGACCCGGCTGCTCTCACAGGTCACTCGTGGGAGAACACGCCACTCCGGCGGCGCTCGGGGAGGGTTGGCGGTCCACGAGCCACGGAAGGCAAAGTTTCCGGCTCTGCCCCTCTCTCCTGCACTTCCTGGGGCCCAGCCTGGGCAGGGCCTTACCCTGCGCCCCCATCCACAAACGAGGATCCCCACGTACCCCCAAGTCCCTGATGGGGGGCAGGGGAGAGGAAGCAGGCCTCTGGCCTCCAACCACAGGTGCCTACTCCAGGCACGTGGCTCCAGCCTGGAATCTGGAATCTGTACAGGTTGACTCCCGTGACACCTCCCGACCTGCCCAGAGCCAAGGCTAAGAAACTGGGCTTGGCTCTGGAAGGCAGGCCCCAGGCCAGGCGCGGGGCACAGGCTCCGCCCCCACAGGAGGGTCCACTGCCCGGTAGATGGTGCTGTGGGGCCGGCCTGGAAGCTGGAGGGCATGCGGGAAGAGAGCTGCTTCCACCCCCAGCCCTCAGGTCTGGGGGGGGGGGGGGTGGCAGCGCAGGGTGGGTGGGGGGCTACTTTCTCAGGAGGTAGAGGAAAAGGCAGGTGCCTGGTGGTTAAGACGCCCGCTAAGACACCTGTGTCCCACGTCTGAGGACCTGATCCAGGTCCTGACTCAGATTCCTGCCAATGCAGACCCCGGGAGGCGGCCGGCGATGGTAACTGGGTTCCTGCCACTCAACACCGGAGGCCTGGATGGAGTTCCCAGGCCCCTGGCTTCAGCCTGGCCTGCTGCCCGCATCTGGGGAGCGAACCAGCGGGTGGGAGCTCCGGCTTGGTCTCTTTCTCCCAAACAAAAAAAGTAGACGAAACACAAACCCACGTGCTGGAGAAGGATGAAGAATCAGACCCCGAGAGCTCTGGCATGGCACCCTGGCCCTCTGCAGTGGCCACACTGGCCAGTCTCCATCCCCCCGGGCGGGCACCCCGCTCCTGACACTGCTTAGAAAGGCTGTCAGCTCAGTGTGCAGGTGACTCAGGCCACAGGTGCCCGTCACCATCGGGCAAGGACTGGCCCTCCCCTCCCTTCTGGCTGTCCGGCCAACGACAGCCATGGGCCCGGCACACTCTGGGGGACAGGAAC
Source organism: Lepus europaeus (assembly GCF_033115175.1). Lineage (NCBI taxonomy): Eukaryota > Metazoa > Chordata > Mammalia > Lagomorpha > Leporidae > Lepus > Lepus europaeus. The sequence continues at coordinate 113,100,116 of NC_084837.1, forward strand.
AGCCAAGAGTAGTGTCAGGGGCCCATGCCCCCACCCAAGCCCGCCTGATGGCACCAAGGCAGCCAGACAGGTCAGCAGAGGGCACCAGAAGGCAGGCCCAAGGGAAGTAGCCACACAAGGGCTGGCGCCCTGAGCTGGACGGCCCAGCCCGCCCCACAGGTCCTGAGCCCCTGCTGTCCCGAGGGGCTCTCCATCAATGACGTGCTGGCTGGGGTCTCATCTCCCCACCTGCAGTCCCAGGAGCCCCTCTCTCCTGAGCCCCACCCTTGGCGTGCCCTTTGCCACGGAGAGTTCTGGAGCCCCCATCTGGGACCCAGCCCACAGACAAAGCCCCCTGGGACCCCCAGGAGTCTTAGAGGGAGGCGTGTGGGCTCCTGGGAGCCAGCAGAGGCCCGTGAGGAGCATGGGGGTGACCTTACTCCTCCCAAGCCCTCCCCACCCAGACAGCAGCCCAAATCCAGGTGTCTGGTTCCTTATGGCGGGAGTGCTGCAGGGGCACCCCGGGGGAGAGCAGGGCCGCTCCGCTGCGGGTAGGGGAGGAGCTCACCGGTGCTCACAGCCAGGATCCAGGGGAAGGGCCCAATTCCCACTCCCACGTCCCCGGGGGTCTCCGGATAGACGTTGGGAAGGACCAGGAAGATCGCGCGCGACTCCCGCCCGCTGGCGGCCCCCACGTGGGCCTCCCGCCTCCGCGAGCGCCGGCTCTGCGTTCCGCAAACTGCCTCAAAGGAACCTGGGGCGACCCACCGTCAACAGCGGGGGGTAGGCTCGACCTCCCCCAGCCCCGCCCGTGACCCGTGACCCGCCGACCTCGCTTTGGGGCTGCAGCCGCGGCCCAACTGGAGGGCTTCCGGGTGTCCCCAAGTCCCTCCCGGCGGCGCCGGGGCGCACGTGCACCCCAGCAGGCTGACACACAGGCCGCCGCCACGCATGCAAACCCGTGCCTGCACGTACGTGCACGGCCCCATCTGTACCCAGCCCCTGCAGGACTTGCTCTCCCCTCGCTCGGCCCCGGGCGCACGTGTGCTCGCAGGCAGGCCCGCGCACCGACGCCCGCGCACCGGCGGGAGGTCCCGGGAAAGCGGGGTGGGGGGGCGGTCCGGCCACAGAGTCCGGGCAGCCGCCGCCTGGGGCGATCCCGCCAGCCTGGGCTGCGGCCAGAGGGTGAGTCAAGCGGTGGCGAGGAAACCGCAGGGCCGTCCCGTCCCAGCAGGGCGCGTCCAGGGCCCCGCGGCGCCCGAGCGCCCGCAGCCCCCCGCCGCTCCATCCCCGCCCCGGCCATCCACGTGAGCGGGCCCTGCGGGAGGCCGAGAGCTCGGCCCCGCGCCCCTCCCGCCCGGCCCCGCGCCGGATCCGGAGCCCGGGCCCCGCGGCAGCCCCAGGGCGCCACCAGGCCCCGGGCGCTTCGAAGTCTGGCCGAGTGGAAGCGGCGGCCGACCCCCGGCCCGCAGAGCGCGCCCCGCCGCCAGGGGCCCAGGCCTGGCGCGCGGCGGCCCACGCCGGCCGGTAGGGGCGCCCTGGGGCAGCGCCACCCGCCCCTGCCCCACGCGCCGCCCGCAAACTCGGCCCAAGTTTCCGCGCGCGCCGAGCGGGCGCGCTCCTACCTGCAGGGCGCCGCTCTCCCCGCTGTCGCCGGCCCGGGCCGCCGCCGCCGCATCCTCCAGCGCCGCCCGGGCCGCAGGTCCGGGTCGGGCCGGGCCCCGCGCGGGGAGTCGCGGAGGACGCCGAGCCCAGAGCCACCCTGCGCGCTGCCGCTCGCGCCGCCGCCGGGCGCCGTCTGCGGTCCCGGGCGGGGCGGGCCGGGGGCGGGGCGGGGGCGGGGCGGCCCCGGGCTGGGGAGGCGGGGAGGCGGGCGTGGGGGGTGCGCCGCGCCCGGCCGCGCCGCTGGGAGCCTGCGCTCCCTCGGGCCCCGGCGCGGAGGGCCTGCGCGGGGCCGGCCGCGGGCGCTGCTGCGCGCCTGTCCCCCCGCGCCCCGCGCCGCCGCCTTCCAGCTCTGTGACCTTGCGCCTGCCGCTTGACCCCGCTGGGCGCATCTCCTTATTTGTAAAAAAGTGCAATTCTGCCTGCGGCCAGCTGCCGTGGCGGGGGACTTAGAAGTGGGGTTTTTCGGCGCCCCTGGCGAATACTCCTGGCGTTAGCGGGCTGCAGAAGGGCTCGCTGGGGGCAGCTGCCAGACAGGTGTGGCAGCCCCTCTGCGGGTGCAGCGGCTCTGGGGTGGGCCAGGAGCGAGGGTGCCGGGGACTCACTCAGTGGCCTGGGCGGGTATCCCCAGTCTGCCTCAGTGAGCCAGGCCTGAGCCCCGTAGCTGGAAGCAGGCTTGGTGGGGGGGGGGCAGCCCTCGCTGTCTGCCCCTTTCTGTCGGAGGGTGAGGGTCCCTTGGCGCGACCACTTCTCTGCAGGACTGCGGCCTCTCCAAGGACCAGGGGCAGATGTGCACGGTGGTGGGGGAGGGGAGGGCAGGTGTGCATGCCAAAGGTCATGGGGCAAAACCACCCAGGCCACCTCCTGGAAACCCAGAGGTCAGAGCAGAGCTCTCAGGGCAGCCCTGCAGGTAGCACTAGGAAGAGGAAGTTGAGGTCACCTGCGCACAGGAAGGGAGGCACCTAGCCCGCTCAGACCTTAGAAACAGAGCCCGGGGGCCGCCTTTGCCTAACGGATAGGCCTCGGGTCCACCTGGGAGGTCCTGGGTTCAAGTCCAGGCTCCGGCTCCTGACTCCAGCTGCCTGCTCAAGTGGTTGGGTTCCTGCCACCCACCGGGGAGACCTGGACTGAGCTCCTGGCTCCCTCCAGCCTGGCTGTTGCGGGCACTTGGGGAGTGAACCAGTGGCTGGGAGCCCTCTCGCATAAATAAATACACTTTGAGAAGGAGCTAGAGTCTGGAGCTGTCTGAGGAGGAGCGACTCGGAGCGGGTGGGGTTCTACTAGCATCACACAGCAGCCAGGACTCCCCCCTGCACCTCCTGGGGCCACAGCCTAGCACCGGGGCTGGCAGCCGGGGTCACGCCAAGCCCGAGGCCTCAGCCCCAGCCGTGGCACCTTGGTCACCCCAGCTCTGCTGCTCCCCCCTGCTGCTGTGGCAGAGCCCCCAGCCCCTACCTCAGCCCTCCTCTGGAGGGTGGGAGGAGGAAGGGGTTCAGGGTGCTCCAGCTGCTCCTACCATGAGCCTGGGGCGAGCCAGGGTTCTGAAGCACCAATTAAATTGTGTCTTTTTATTTTGAAAAATTGTATTGTTTTTCATTTTCTCTGGAAGGCAGAGAAACAGAGAGTGAGGGAGAGAGAGAGAGGGAGGGAGGGAGATATCTTCTATCCATTGGTTCACTCTCCATGCCCACAGCAGCTGGAGCCAGGCCAGGCCAAAGCCAGGAGCCCAGAACTCAATGCAGGTCTCCCCCATGGGCGGCAGGGAGCCAGGCATGGAGACCAGCTTGCTCCCCCGAGGTGCGCATCAGCAGGGAGCTGGAACCGGAAGCGGAGCTGGGGAGGACCCAGGCCCTCTGGTGTGGATGTGGGTGTCCCAGAGCCCCAATGACCTGCGTCTTGTCTTCAGGGACGCCTCCCTAGGCAGCAGCCCCCTGCCTCCGGCCTTGTCCACCTGGCCGCAGGGTGCGGGTCTGGGGGCTCCTGGGTAACTTCCTGAACATCAGTGCCTCCTCACATCCCTGCTCCTGAGCTGGGGGGCCAGGCGGTGCCGCTGGGGCCCCGGGGCCTTTTCTGAGTGTGTGGTCCTAGCGCTGATGCATGGGGAGGGAACAGTGTGGGAGAAAGCAGGGAACAGAAAACCAGTGTCGCCCCTAGCCCAGGCCCCACTCGAGCCACACAGCTTCCTCCCCTACCCCACTTCTCGCCAGGAAGGCGGGGTGAAAGGTCATCGCTTAAGCTCAGCTGTCATGGTTATTAATAACAATGCGTGGCTCTCCCTAGTGAGGCCACACCCGCTATTTACCAATCTTTCTGTCCTGGGAGGAGGGAGGTGGCTCTGGCAGCCACAGGCAGAGAAACAGAGAGGCGCAGCACCTTTCTCTGAGACACACAGCAGTCTCCCCTCCCTCCTCTTACACCCATCTGTAGCCATTGCCTCCTCCAGGGAGGCCCCTCGGACTGCTCCTGCTGCCCTCTCCACTTTCTCAGCTCTCGGCCCCCACCAGCAGAGGACTAGCTCCGGGCTAGGGGGAGGCGGGCAGGGCCAGGAGCTCCTACCTGGCGCCTGGCCCTGAGCCAGCACTTGGAAGATACTATCTCAGTGAATTCTTATGGCCCCATGAGGGCGGGGTTTGAAACACAGGCACAGGGAGTTTGACCTGGGAGCTGCTGACCTGGGGAGTCCCTCAACCCCCACCCCCCTTTGCTTATCGGTCAGATGGGCGTGGCTGCAGCCTGTCCCAGGCTCACAGCTGGGGTTCTAGGAAGCCTTGACCACACACCTGGAAAGGGCAGCGCTGACTGTGTCCCCTGGACTCTGTGAGCAGAGCTTGGGCTCGGAGCATCTCAGGGCGTCTGAGCGGGCTAGGACCTGGGCAGGGGCGGACACCGACTCAGGGGGTAGCAAGCAGCCAGGCTTCCTTCTGCAGGGAGACCGGGGAGGCCACAGTAGCCTGGGTAGAAAGGGGGCGGGGGCTCCAAGACTGGACGGAGCCCCGTGCCCGCCTCCAGGAGACTGGGAAAGGGGTGTGGGCTTCCTTGGGGGCTGTGCTGGAGGACAGACCTAACGCCGGGACTGGGGGCCGGCGCTGCACTACCGCGAGCTGAGCCGCCCCTACGACGCCAGCATCCTCATCGGAGCGCCAGTGCAAGTCCTGGCCGGTCCACTTCCCGTCCAGCTCGCCGGTGCAGCGCTAGGCTCCTGGCTCCAGCCTTGGCCGTCGTGGCCATTGGGGGAGTGAAGCAGTGGATGGAGTCTCTCCCTCTCTCTCTCCTTCAAACAAAATAATAATAAGTAAATATGTTTAAAATAAATACTGTGGGAGCCGGCTCTGTGGCGTAGCTGGTAAAGGCCCAGCCTGCAGTGCCAGCATCCCATATGGGCACCGGTTCAAGTCCCGGCTGCTCCTCTTCTGGTCCAGCTCTCTGCTAAGGCCTGGGAAAGCAGTAGAAGATGGCCCAGGTCCTTGGGCCCCTGCACCCGCGTGGGAGACCTGGAAGAAGCTCCTGGCTCCTGGCGTTGGATTGGCCCAGTTCCGGCCGTTATGGCCATCTGGGGAGTGAACCAGCGATGGAAGACCTCTCTCTCTCTCTCTGCCTCTGCCTCTCTGTAACTCTGCCTTTCGAATAAATAAATCTTTAAATAAACAGATGCCGTGGGACCCTCCTGGGGGGGACAGGACAGCCAACAGCCAGGGAGTGATCTCCCTCCTCTCCCTCCTCCCTCTAAGTGCAGAAGCCCCAGGCCTCGTGCCGGCACTGAGGGTGCGATGGTGGACGGGGCTGTCTCCCAGTGGGTGAGGGAGATGGATGGCAAACAGACCGCTGCGCCCTGGCCGCGTGGGGGTGCTTGTGTGGGGTGGGGCTGGCGGCGGGCTGGCGGCCCCAGGCCCAGCCCTGCAGTAGCCTCTGTGTTCCCCTCTCAGCCGACCCCAGACTCAAGCCAGCCGCAGCCTGTCCCTGGCCCCATTGCAACAGGGGACACCAAGGCTCAGCAGGGCAGACCGGACCTGCTCCTCCTCACACCTCCCCCTCCGGCCTCGATGGAAAAACACCTGGCTGCGCTCCACCTGCCTGCCTCGTGTGCACCAGGGCAGGGGTGTGAGGAGCCGACTCCCGCCAGCCGGGCCGGGGCCTCTCTCCCGGGAGCCCCTCCTTTGGCCTCCGTGCCCGCCGAGCAGTCCCAGCTGCTTCCAGGACGGTGGTCTGGGCGGGACGGCCGCCTCCCCCTCCCCCCCCTCCAGTTGGGCCCTGGCACCCTCAGGAAGCTCCTGCCCCCTGCCCCACAGTTCAAAGGCTGCACGAGTATTCAGCCCCTCCAGGCCTGGCCGGGCCCTCCCGGGGCTGGGGCGCCCGCCCCGTGCTCCCGTGGGCAGGCCGGGTGGGTGGGCTGCGCGCCCACTGGGGTTTCCAGCACTTAGGGCTGGTTGCCAGGCAACCGCGTCGAGGAGCGGGGCTCGCTTGGCTCGGCGCCGGCACAGCCGGCTGGTGTCAGCCCGGAGGCAGGGCAGGGGCGGGGTCTCCAGGGGTGGGGGTGCCCCTGAACCTCCTCTCGTCTCTGCCTGGACTCACAGTTCCGGCCAGGCAAGGGGTCTCGGGGCCCTAGGCGACCCCCAGGCAGAGGGGCGCACAGAGGGCACTTCCCCCTTTTCGGGTGTGGCTTTCCTCTTTCCTGACCCCCAGCCGCGGGCTGAGGTGGGGGACACGGGGTCAGGTTTCCGGGGGGGGGGGTAAGAGCCCTGTTCTGCCTCCCGTGCTTAGGCGAGGGGGGCCTGTGGTCGCCTCACCGAGCCTCCGTGGCCCCATGGGTCTCAGGAGGGGGTGTGCAGCCTGGAGCCCCCCGGGGGCACAGCTCTCTACCTGTTCTCTCCCTCCAGCCCCCAGCCCCTCACCCCCCACCCCGAAGGTGTCATGTTCATGAGCAAGGACAGCCCTGGCTCCTGCCCCCAGCCCTGCTGACGTGTTTTTGTGCTTTTCAATTCACAAACACGGAACCTTTACTGTGTGCTAGGCGTGGTTCTGGGTGCCTCACAAATATTAACTCATCGAATGTATTTAATCCATTTAATGGGTCAAATCACTTAATCCATTTATTAATCCGTTTACTGGATTAAATGCGGTAATGGTGGTGTGTGTGTACACGTGTGTGTGTGGGTGTGTGTGTGGCAGGAGAGGGCCAGAGACCCAGCTGCACCTGCCTGTGTGGGGGCCGCTTCAGCTGAGCCACTGGGACCGATGCCAGCCCTGCCTCGTGCCACAGAGCAGGCTGGACCGGCACGGTCGGGGTGGGTTGGGGTCTCAGGACAGCAGCAAGAGCTAATTAAAACTTCAGCTCTGGCCCCGGGGGGCAGTCATTGCCTCAGTCTTCTCCCTGGGGGAGCCCCCCTAATTGGACCCCTGGGACTTGTCATGATGCAAGCTCACCTGCAGGTGATAACAGGCAGGCAGGGAGGGAGGGGGATGGGATAATAACACACACACACACACACCCAGATTGTCACTGAGGGACTGTGTGGCTTTGGAGGAGTTGCTTGACTTTTGCCATTCGAGGATCCTAAACCTTCCAGCCAGGAGTGTCGCTGTGCAGACAGGGAGGGACCCAGCTCCGAGCCCCGCTCATTCTGCTGGAGCCGTTGTGAGGGGACCTTGAAACGTCCAAGGAAACTGAATTAAAAGCTAAGTTTATGTGGACGCAGGAAATGTTGAAACCCATGCATTGTTTTTTCCTAATATGCATTTTCCTTGAACTTTTTGAAGTTCCCTCAGACGTATGGCTTTTTTTTTTTTTTTTTTTTTTGCCCCCAAATAGCTGCATTTTGTTCTGTGTTTTGAGAGGCAGAGATGGTCCCCTCCTCTGGCTCACTCCCCCAGCTGCCTGCAGGGAGAGCCTGGGCCAGCCTGGAGCTGGGAGCTCGGTCCAGGGTCCCGGGCGGGTGGCAGGAACCAAGCACTTGAGCCCTCGTCACTGCCTCCCAGGGGCTGCACTAGCAGGAGGCTAGGGTCAGGAGCAGGGGCTCAGGACTCAAACCCAGGCACGTGGGTGAGGATGTGGGGAGCTTTTTTTTTTTTATATGTATTTATTTATTTGAAAGGCAGAGTTACAGAGGCACACACACACACACACAGAGAGAAAGAGAGAGGTCTTCCATCTGCTGGTTCACTCCCCAATTGGCTGTAATGGCCAGAGCTGCGCTGATCTGAAGCCAGGAGCCAGGAGCCAGGAGCTTCCTCTGGGTCTCGCACATGGGTGCAGGGGCCCAAGCACTTGGGCCATCTTCTACTGCTTTCCCAGGCCACAGCAGAGAGCTGGGTCGGAAGTGGGGCAGCTGGGACTCAAACTGGTGCCTGTATGGGATGCTGATGCTGCGGGCTGAGGCTTTACCTACCGCGCCACAGTGCAGGCCCAGGATGCAGGTATCTTAACAAGCTCTTTGGCCGGCACCGCGGCTCACTTGGCTAATCCTCCGCCTGTGGCGCCAGCACACCAGGTTCTAGTCCCGGTTGGGGCGCCGGATTCTGTCCCAGTTGCCCCTCTTCCAGGCCAGCTCTCTGCTGTGGCCTGGGAGTGCAGTGGAGGATGGCCCAAGTGCTTGGGCCCTGCACCCGTGTGGGAGACCAGGAGGAAGCACCTGGCTCCTGGCTTCGGATCAGCGTAGCTCCGGCCATAGCGGCCATTTTGGGGGGGTGAACCAACAGAAGGAAGACCTCTCTCTCTCTCTCTTCACTGTCTAACTCTGCCTGTCAAAAAAAAAAAAAAAAAGCTCTTTAACTGCTATGCCAAACATACACCCCAATAATCTTTTTAAAAACAATTCAACTTATTTTCACTTATTTGAAGGGAAGAGAGACAGAAAAAGATGCCCAAATGCCTGTAACAGCCAGGGCTGGGCCAGGCAAAAGCCAGGAGCCTAGAACTCCATCCAGGTCTCCTGTGTGGGTGGCAGGGGCCCCAGCACTTGAGCCATCACCTGCCAGGAGAGTGGGGCCGGGGCTCCAACCAGGCACTCCCATGTGGGTGTGGTAGGGCCCTGACCCCAGCACCACACACCCACCTGCAGTTGTGTTTAATTTCAGACCCTGCAAGTGCCCTCGTGTCACTGCCAAAGTGCTTTCCCACCCATCTTCCCATTGCGTTCTCAGCGCATGCTAGTGGGGAGAAGGGGGCAGCGTTTGATGGGGGCAGGAGCGGTGGCAGCCAAGCCCACAGCAAGCTGAAGGCTGAGGGAGCCTGTCCTGGGAGAGGACGGGACTGGGCGGAGCGAAGCCGCTGGAGACCGGAGGGGCGGGAGCTGCAGGAGCCTTCGGGAGCCTGCAGGGCTACAGCCGGGCTGTGCCCCAGCCACCTGGGCAGCAGCCACGGCTGACGGGAGCCGCAGTCCAGCGCTGGGTCTGCCCTAAGGGGGTGCTGAGGAGGACTTGTGCCAAAGCAGGGGCTGTGGGCAGGGAGCATGGGACTGGAAGCCGGGGGAGCCCTCCTCTCCCCTCCCCTCCCCTCCCCTCCCCCAGCAGGTGCAGCTCATCCCGCCCCGCCCCACCCCAACGGTGTCTGGGGAGCAGACACTCCAGGTCCCGGCCCTGTGGCCTCTGTGAGAAGTTGCAGGGCCCAAGTCTGTCTCTCTGGGCTCAGAGCGAGATGGCAAGGCAGGAATTTTGTTCTAGCAACAGAAAATGGACTGGTGACAAACGCCGCCCACCACCTGGGCTGCAGCTGGCCTGGAATGGCCAGGCCAGGGCCATGAGCCCCCCTCCTCTGTGGTCACTGCCCAGGGAGGCCTTCCCAGTGAGCAGTGGCTTCGGACACAAATCCTCTCCCGGAGCCAGGGCCAGGACGAGGTGCAGAGAGAGAACACCTCCATTCGAATGCAAACAGCCTGCTCCCAGCCAGCAGCCCCGCCCCCGCCCTCTGCGGCCAGGCCATCTGCGGCTTGCTTAGGTTCCAATTAGCTCCGCGATTAGCACCTGGCCAGGCCTGTGTGCTGCGAACAGCTCCCCGGGGAAGGGGACCTCAGGGCCCTAGCCGGAGCAAGCCCAGGCTGGCAGGGCCCCAGTCAGCCTCCCTGCACCCACGGGTGCCCTCCCCCCACCCCTGGCATAGCGCAGGGGAAGGGGCTCCGGACTAGGAGGGTCCTGGTCCCTGCCCAGGCCAAGTCTCTCCCAGCAGTCCTGGGGACCCTGGATCAGCCCCCAGTCACCTTCCTGACGTGGGCTGCATCCCCCAGAGACGGGCAGGGCTGGGGGAGGCTGGGAGGGCAGCCCAGGCCCAGCTGGGGCAGCGACTTTAGTGCAGCCAGGGCTTTGGACAGAGGCTTGGCGCCCACCTTCAGGCCTCTGTTGGGGGCCTGGACTCACCCCCAAAGTGGGCCGATCCAGTGCCCCCCAAGCCTGCCCCATTGTGGGGCCGAAGGCAGCTGATCCTGGGCTCTGCTGTCAGCGCCCCTGAACGCAGGGCAGGAGTGGGACAGAGGAGGCTCCCAGGGAGCTGAGGGGTGGGCTCCCTGGCACGGTGGAGGGGCTCCAGGTGAGGCAGGCCTGGGTGCTGCTCCTCCAGCTCTCTGCCCCACCTCTGACCCAGGAGGAAACGTGGCAGCGGCCCTGGACAGAGAGAGGAGGGAAGAGGCGGGCAGCGGGGCCTTGGCGGGGCGGCCAGGGAGGCACCTGGGAAGAGGGGAGCCCCTCCCCCACACTCTGGGCGGCACCAGCCCAGGGAGGAGGTCCTCCTGGGGGCTGGGCTCAGGGGCACTGCTGTGGCGTGAGGTGTGGGGGGGGTGCGTGTCGGGCCAGGGTGAGGGGTGCAGGGGCCCCAGACAGGCAGGGAGTCGGCGTGGGAGAGGCGACAGGGGCTGGCCTTGAGCCGTGGTGATTAGAGGCAGGCAGATACCCTGCATCGGGGGAGGGACCCCAGGGAGGCCCCCTGCCGGGAAGCCCCTATCAGTGTCTCTGGCCTTGGAGAGGCCCTGCCACCTGGTGAGCTGCCTGGGGGGGGGGGCAGCTGCCCGCCCCAGGCACAAGCTGCCACTCCTGGCGGTGGGACTGGTGGAGGCCTCTGAAGCCCTCTGACCACCAGAGTCCTTTTTCACATTTTGTATTTTGTAAAGATTTTTAAAAGACTCTATTGTAAAAGCAGCAGCATTGCAGAGAGATTTTGTAGCCTCTGGGTCACTCCCCAGATGGCTGCAGTGTCCACGGCTGGGCCAGGCCAAAGCCAGGGGCTCTGCCCAGTCATGGACAGTCCCACGCGCCTGGCCTGGTCCGGCTTGCCCATGATGTCTCTCGTGAGTGGCACCCACAGGGGCTCCCCGCGTGCCCGGTGAGATGCTGACCGCAGCCTGTGAGACGACAGTTGGTCTGCCCCTGCCGGGGCCTGCAGCCTGTGTGTTCTCAGGAGGGCGGCGCTGCCCGCTGCTCAGCCGGGCTGCGGGGTCTTGGCCACCGGGGGCTGCTACATGCCACCAACAGGGCCTGCCCAGAGAGGGCCACCTGTCCGTCCTGCACCCTGATGGACGCCGAGGGGCTCCCTGGATGGCTGGCCCCACTCTCCGGGAGCTGGTCAGCGAGCACGCCACCTCAGAGCTGTGGCTAGGAGCCAGTCCCTGGGGCCAGAGCCGGCACTGTGGCCCCAGTGTGCCTCCCCACCCTGGGACAAGTTGTGAATGGCCTCACAGAATGGGGAACCCCTGAGCTGAGTGTGCATGCTGGGTACAAATACACACTGGGTATAGGCAAATGCTGGGTACAGGTACATGCTGGGTATAGGCACAAACTGGGCACAGGCGCAAGCTGGGTACAGGTGCATGCTGGGTACAGGTGCATGCTGGGTACAGGCACAAGCTGGGTACAGGTGCATGCTGGGTACAGGTGCATGCTGGGTACAGGCGCAAGCTGGGTACAGGTGCATGCTGGGTACAGGTGCATGCTGGGTATTGGTGCATGCTGGTACAGGTGCATGCTGGGTACAGGCACGTGCTGGGTACAGGTGCATGCTGGGTATTGGTGCATGCTGGTACAGGTGCATGCTGGGTACAGGTGCATGCTGGGTACAGGCGCATGCTGGGTACAGGCACGTGCTGGGTACAGGTGCATGCTGGGTACAGGTGCATGCTGGGTATTGGTGCATGCTGGTACAGGTGCATGGTGGCTGGGCAGCTGGTCTACACCTTGAACTGGTGATTTTGGACAGGAACAACCAGAAGAGCTCCCCCCACACCTCTGTAGAGGTCTGCTGGGGAGTTTAGAGCCCCACTGGCCCCCAAGCCCAGACGCTCCACCTCTCTTCCTCCTCCCCACCGCCTTCCCAACCCTCCGCCCTGACTCCCTGAGCCTGCGTACAATGCAGAGCTGTGTAACCAAGGCCTCTGGCTCACAAAGCAAACTTGCTCAGGGAGTAGCAGAGGGTGAAGTAGTGCCACCCGTGTTGTGGTTAAGCCAATGCTTGCCATGCCCGCACCCATACCAGAGTGCCAATTTAAGTCCTGCTTCCTCTTCCAATCCAGCTCCCTGCTAATGCACCTGGGAAAGCAGCAGTGGATGACCCAAGGGATTGGGCCCCTGCACCCACGTGGGAGACCCAGGGTGGAGCTCCCGGCTCCTGGCTTTGGCCTGGCTCAGCCCTGGCTGTTGCAGCCATTTGGAAGGTGAACCAGCGGATGGAAGACCTCTCTCTCTCTCTCTCTTGCTATGCCATTCAAATCAATCAATCAATCAATTAATCAAAACTAAGAACACTGCCCTTGCTTGCCTCAAGATGAGCTTGAAGGTTAAAAGACCCCTAGCGCTGTGTCCTGGGACTGAGAAAGCTGACCTGGCTGTGGCATGGGCGACCCCGGACAACAGGAAAGAACCGATAAATAAACGAACAAATCCTCAAAGCTGCTCTAGCTTGCAAAAAGTTTTAAAAGGCCCTAATGAGCAAACTCCGTGCTCTGTTACTGTAGTGTCTACTCACACGGGCCCCACCACCACGCCTTTGAGGCTGCGTGGACTGGGTGCCCCTGTAGGGGCAGGCTGCCCTGGATCGGCCAGCAAGGCCCAGAAAGAGGCTGGAGGCTGGGACCGAGGCCTGGGGCAGCCCCAGGGGGCTTTCTCTGCAAGAGGACACAGAGCGGCGGCAGCCCAGGCCCACACCGTGCGTGGGACCGGGGCCTCCGGGCTTCAGCTTGCCCCCGGTGCTGCATGAAGACCGTCCCAGCCCCCTGAGATGGAGGGAAGGCGCCTGGCACGGGAGCAAGGCCAGCAGCAGATGCTACTTCGGCTGGACACGGGAGATCCAGGCAGCTCCCAGCTCCTGGCTTGTGCACTGCCCAGCCTGGGCCTGAGGGACCTCCGGCGGCTGTGACTCCGGGGGTGGAAGGCTTGTTTCTCCAGGTGGACAGCCCATCCAGCAACTTGCCCTGTGCCCCAGAGCCCCCTAGAGTGGCTGTCAGGGGCGGGGTGGGGGTGGAGCTGGGATCCAGGAGCTCCATCCAGGTCTCCCACTGGGTGGCAGGGGCCTGCACTAGCAGGGAGCTGGCTCAGAAGCGGAGGAAGTGCGCCTGCAGGGAGCACTCTGATGAGGGACGTGGGTGTCCCAGGGCTGCACGCCAGGTTTATTTTGTCCCACGGTTCTCGGCCACATCTGGTGCAGAGGTCGGCGCCGGCAGAGCGCTCAGGCACAGGACATCACGGGCGAGAGACAGGGAAGTGCGGAGAGCCCTGGGCAAGCCCCTCCGGAGATAGCCACGAGCCCGGCACTCACAGAGGTGGATCAGCCCACCCACCTCTCACAGGTCTCCCTGGTCCCACCTCTTAACCTCTCACCCTGGGGACTCGGCTTCAAAGCCAGCCTCCGAGGGGAGCTGGGGACACTGCATCCCGTACCTGAGTGCTTGGTTCAAGTCCCCGCTCCTCTGGACCACATTCCAGCTTCCTACCAACGTGCACCCCAGGAGGCAGCCGCTGGCTCCCCAGCTGGGTCCCTGCCATTCGCACGGGAGATCCAGGCTGAGCTCCCAGCTCCTGGCTGCAGCCTGGCCCAGCTCCAGCCTCTGTGGGTGTTTGGGGAGTGAACCAGCGGATGGGTTCTCGGTGTGTCTGCCTCTTGGATAAATAAATAAAACGTCTTCTCGGCTCCCCTCTCCCCAGTCCCTGTCTCCTTCTGGGTCTGAACTGCTTCTCCCTTCATTCCCATTCGTGGAACAACACCCACGGCCCCACGCCAACACCTCCCTCCGCCCAGCCGCGGTGACCAACACGCTGCGCGCATGCTCAGAGGCGCTCCCCGCCCGCCCACGCAGGCCAGGGGCACGGAGCAAGTGGCAGTGAGACAGGCCGTGTGCTTTGTTCTCTCGCCTTTGAGTTTGGTCGCTTTCCCTCCGTTAGGGCTGATGTCAGACCCGGCTCGGGTCAGGGACAATGGCCCCGGGCTAGCGAGGGAGCCCCAGCACAAGCCCTGACACCAGACTGCACGAGGTTTCCGTCCCAGCTTTGCCTGAGCAAGTTCCGGTGACCTCTCTGAGCCCCGGCTTCCTCACCTGCGAACCCGCGGATCATCATACCTGGGATTCCATTTCATCCCCGCAGAGCACGCGCGCCCGCGAGCGCCTAGCACAGCGCCTGGCACACCCGGCGCCGTGAGAGCGCGCGTTAGTATTCCGACCAAGTTTACGCAGCAGATGGAAGGGAACGCTAGATAAGGTTGTTTAACTGTGCACAGGCCTGGTTAGCGTTACGGGACCGTAAAGCTGTCACGGTCGTATCAGCTGCACGGTGAAGCCCGGGTCACGGCAGCCAGACCCGGCCCTGCATCGCCAGGTGTGGGCTGTTAATCAGAAACACCAGCCGCCCACGGCTGCTGTTGGTTTTGTCGCTGGAAGCCCAGGCAGGTTTGCCCGCGCACCTCAGCCGGGTTCCCGAATGGTCAACCACAGCATGGGGATGGGAGGGGCGGGAGGGTGCGCTGCCAGCCGGCGCAGGGCTCAGCCGGCCCCGGGAGAGGCCTGGAGGGGCTAGGCAGCTGCGAGGCCCGACTGTGGGCCTGACCATGGGAACGGCTGACCAGGGCCAACCATGGTTCCTGGCCGCTGGCCACACTGCCTTCAGATCCCTGGCCCACACAGAGCTCCGTCCCTGGGTTCCCAGAGCCCTGGCAGCAGGGCCCAGAACTCTGCCCACCCGTCTGCTGGCCCCGCTGTCCTGTGGAGGAGGGGAGGACCCAGCCAGGCCTCCTCCTCCTCCTCCTCCTCCAACCGCTACTGCCCAGGCGGCCCGGGCCCTGACACAGAGCATTCGGCTCCTAGAGATGTGTGGTTGTCGCGTGGTAAAAGCAAACCTAGCGACGCAGTCACCTGGCACTGAGGTCCAGCCAATAGAAATGCAACACGAGCCACGTGCTATTTGAAAATTTCTAGTTAGTTCTCCAGAAAGCAAAAGGAAACAGGTGGAGTTAACCTTAGTAATATGTTTAACCCAATTTATCTGCAATATTTCAACATATAATCAACATACAAGTTAGTGATGAGCTACTTAGCATATTTTCTTTAAAAAATGTATTTATTTGTAAGGCAGTGTGATAAAGAGAGGGGGTAGAGAGAGAGAAAGAGAGACTGTCCATCAGCTGGTTCACTCCCCAAACGGCCGCAACGGCAGGGCTGGGTCAAACCGAGGCCAGGAGCCTGGAACTCTGGGTCTCCCACATGGGCGCAGGGGTCCAAGCACTTGGGCCATCTGCTGCTGCTTTCCCAAGCCATAGCAGAGAGCTGGACTGGAAGTGGAGCAACCGGGACTCGAACCAATGCTCAGGAGGGATGCCGGTGTTGCAGACTGCGGCTTAACCCACTGCACCATCATGCCTGCCCTGATATTTTGCGTCCTTTGGTTTCATGTGATGGCTTTGAAATCCTTTATACACGTCACACGGCGTGCATCACGGCACACCGGCCACCGAGGGCTACCCTCTCTCTAAAAGTATGTCTTTGTTGGAAAGGCAGAGAGAATCAGAGAACTCCACCTGCTAGTTCACTTCCAAATTGTCTACAACAGCCAGGCCCTGGCCAGGCGGAAGCCAGGATCCCGGAACTCTATCCAGGCCTCCCACGTGGGTGGCAGGGACCCCAGCACTCGAGCCATCCCCTGCTCCCTCCCGGGGTGTGCACTAGCAGGAAGCTGCATCGGAAGCAGAGGAGCTGGGACTTGAACCCAGGCTCTCCGATAGGAAGTACAGATGTCCCAAGTGGTGTCTTTACCATCAGGCCAAGCGCTCGGCCCTCTGATCCTCACTTCGGGCCTATGAGTTAAACTGAGAGAAGAGTACTAGGAGAGAGAGGTGGCCACGGCTGTATCCGGGAGCCACAAAGCCAGGGGCCTGCCGCTTGAATGGGTAGAGTCAAAGGCTGACTGTGCGCCCTCTCACAGAAACGTCTCCCAGGCCCTTCCTGCCTCTGTCCTGTCTCACATGTCCCCAGTGTGCCAGGATCGTCCCTAGGCCAAGGCCGGGGCTCTGGGAGGGGGAGGGGGTCCGCAGCCAGCGCAGGGCCAGGGGTCACCTGACTGCACCAGGCAGCTGCACAGTCCTGTCGCTCCGGCCCAGGCCCTGTGGAGGGGCCGCCACCTTCCCCGGGTAGCCAGGCTCGGAGGCCCAGGGCCACTGAGGCGGCTGAGCGCCTGCTGGCTGCCTTGCTGTGCCACCCAGCACCTAGCCCTGGGCGGGGGCACACACGCCCCACCCGGGAGACAGGCAGGAATTATTCTCGCAGTGGTCCGCGAGTCAGGTTCCTGCTGCCACCTAGCCCTGGGCGGGGGCACACACGCCCCACCCGGGAGACAGGCAGGAATTATTCTCCCAGTGGTCCGCGAGTCAGGTTCCTGCTGCAGGTTAAAGCAAGGATGCTGGGATACCATGGGGTCCCAGCCCTCTGTCCCCGAGGCCCATGGAAGGGCCTGCATGTTCCAGAACTCTCTCAGATCCTAAGGGTGGAAGACAGGTCCAGCATGGCCCATCCAGGGGCAGGCAGCCCCTCGTCCTGGCCATCTCTCACCTGCCCCTAGCGGGAGACATGGGCTCCTGGATTCACAAAGGGAAACTGAGGCATACCTCTGTGCGTGCACACTAGCCACTCCCCATCCTCCTCCCCACCCTCACCCTGCCTCACAATCCCTGCTGGGGTCCCCGGGGATGGGGGTGCCTGTGCGCCTCCCCGTGGAGCCGGGCTGGGGATAGGGCGTGGGCAGGAGAGGCCCCCGGGAGCTGTGATGTAACCGCCGCCCCGGCTTGCAGCAGCCACCCCAGGCACCACAGGCCCTGGATACCGCGGCGGGGCCAGCGCAGGGCCCCGGGGCCGTCCTGCCTCTGCCTTGGATTTGCTAAGACCCGGAGCTCTGGCGCTGCCAGGGGTGGCTTGGAGCCCCCACAGTCTCCATCAGAGGTCCCAGGGCGGCTCAAAGTAAATGTGAACAAAAACCCGGCGCCTGTGCCTGCGCCCCGCCAGGCCGATGTCCATTTCCGGCCCGCGTCTGCCCCGCGGCCCCTCGCAGGCCTGCACGAGGCTGGGGTGAGGCTTCTACAGGACACACACTTCCAGGACCCCTAAAAATCTGCACTGGGGGCCAGAAGGCCTGCGCTTCCTGGGAGCCTCGCCTGATTTTGCCAATCCAGGGAGTTCTGGATTGGGGAAAGTCGCCAACACCCCAGAGACGGGAAGGGGCGGAACTACCCAGGGGCTGCCGCTCTCTGGGGTCCCTCTCTCAGGCCGGACCCCTGGCAGCCCCATGCGCAGGCCGGGCTCGCTGGGGCCAGCTGGGGAGGCAGTGGAGCCCAGCACACAGACCACTCTGCCGCCCCGGACGGCTGGGATGAGGCTGGATGGAGCCACCTGCTGGAGCCCAGGGTTTCCGCCTCCTGACTCAGATGAGGATTGCCGAGGCCCAGGGAGCGCAGGGGGTGCTGGGAAGTGTCCCCCAGTGGCCAGACTCTGTATCTTGTGAGTTACACAAGGCGCCCAGACACTGGCTTGGGGTGCAATTTGTCCCCAGCGCGGAGGACTTTCTCCAGAAGGTGACTGGCTGCAGCACCGAGAGCACCCAGAGCCGCTGGGTAGCCAGAGCCGCAGGGCACCCAGAGCAGAGCGGCAGGGGCACCCAGAGCAGAGCTGCAGGGGCACCCAGAGCTGCAGGGCACCCAGAGCAGAGCAGCAGGGGCACCCAGAGCGGCAGAGGCACCCAGAGCAGAGCGGCAGGGGCACCCAGAGCAGAGCGGCAGGGGCACCCAGAGCAGAGCTGCAGGGCACCCAGAGCAGAGCCACAGGGCACCCAGAGTGGCAGAGGCACCCAGAGCCACAGGGCACCCAGAGCAGAGCCGCAGGGCACCCAGAGCCGCAGGAGCACCCATTACAGGGCACCCGAGCTGCAGGGCACCCATTACAGGGCACCCGAGCAGCAGGGCACCCATTACAGGGCACCCGAGCGGCAGGGCACCCATTACAGGGCACCCGAGCGGCAGGGCACCCATTACAGGGCACCCGAGCGGCAGGGCACCCAGAGCAGAGCCGCAGGGGCACCCAGAGCAGAGCCGCAGGGCACCCAGAGCAGAGCGGCAGGGGCACCCAGAGCAGAGCTGCAGGGCACCCAGAGCCGCAGGGTACCCAGAGCAGCAGGGGCACCCAGAGCAGAGCGGCAGAGGCACCCAGAGCTGCAGGGCACCCAGAGCAGAGCGGCAGGGGCACCCAGAGCAGCAGGAGCACCCAGAGCAGAGCCACAGGGCACCCAGAGCGGCAGAGGCACCCAGAGCCACAGGGCACCCAGAGCCGCAGGGCACCCAGAGCCGCAGGAGTACCCACTACAGGGCACCCGAGCGGCAGGGCACCCATTACAGGGCACCCGAGCGGCAGGGCACCCGTTACAGGGCACCCGAGCGGCAGGGCACCCGTTACAGGGCACCCGAGCGGCAGGGCACCCATTACAGGGCACCCGAGTGGCGGGGTCCCTGCTTCTCTGCCAAGGGCTCCTGTTTCCTGGGTGAGAGGACAGGTCTGGGATCAGCCAGGAGCTGGCAGAGCAACGTGGATGGTGAGGAGCGGCCGTGGGGGGAGGCTGCCCGCAGTGTCAGGCCACTCCTGGACAGGTCCCCTCACCTGTGTCCCTGGAATGCCTTGGAGGCTTTCCCAGGACCAGTGTGTTCCCACCGAGGTCACCCGGCGAGCTGGGGTCAGCTGCAGCCAGCACGGAGACACCTGCTGCCCCGGTTGAGAAGGGCAAGAGCTGTGAGTGGAAGCAATCCAGGAGGGCTTCCAAGAGGAGAGGCCAGGCCTGAGCTGGGGAGGAACCAAAAGACAGGGGCGCCCCGGGAAGCCAGGGTGGCCGTGGGGCGGCCACAGAAGGGGGCTTCAGGGCCAGGCAGGCAGAGGAGGTTAGCAGAGTAGGCGCAGGGCTGGAGACCGTGGGTGCGGGCGGCAGGGTCTCCGGGCCTGCCTTGTGTCCCAGCCGTCTGGCTCTGGGCACGCCACCTGCCCTCTCTAGACCTGTGTCTCACCTGTGAGAGGGCAATCGGCTCCCCGTCCCGCCCACGGCCAAGAAGGGGCTTTGTGACGCAGACGTCACCTGCCTGAGGGTGCGAGGGCCTCCTTAGCCAGCAGGGCAGACCCCCTCAGGGGCTCCTCCCCACCCTGCATGCCCGGCCTTGGCGAGCGTGAGCTCCCCTCCCCCACCAGCTTGTCTGGCGCCCTCCCCTCCCAGGACTTGGTAAATATTTGTGTCTCTCATCTAGTTGGTGGCTGCCGGAACGTTCTGTCCTGCTGCCCGCTGGTCTGTCCTGCTGCCTCCGGCTGGGACGATTCCGGAAGAGGACAGCAGAGGTGCTGGGTTGAGACTTCGGGGCCCTCGCCCGGCTTCCATCCTGAGCTCCCACAGAGCCGCCTTCGAGAGGCGCAGTGCAGGGACAGGGGGCACAGGGCCCTGATGGCCTTGCCCCCTGCTGCGGGCTGGGCCAGGGTCCGGCCCCAAGGGTCAGTTGCGAGGGTCCCGGGCGTGTGCTGTGGGCTGGACCCTCTAGGCTCCCTCAGCCTGCCCCTGAGCCCTGACGCGGGCCTGGCTCTCAGGAGCTGACTTCTTCCTTGGCCCTCCTGCCATGGCTCTCATACAGGTGCCAGCTTGTGTCCCGGCTGCTCCACTTCTGATCCAGCTCCCTGCTGTGGCCCGGGAAAGCAGGGGAAGATGGCCCAGGTGCTGAGACCCCCTACGCCCACGTGGGAGACCCCGATGAAGCTCCTGGCTCCCAGCTCCGGCCTTTGCAACCATCTGAGGAGTGAACCAGCGGATGGAAGACCTCCCTCTCTGTCTCTCCCTCTCTCTTGTGAAAGTCTTTCAAGTAAATAAGTAAATCTTAAAAACAGAAACAAATAAAAACGAAATCCAATCAGCGCATCCTGGTGGGGCCCACCCAGCCCCTGCCTACCTCAGTAGGGGGAAGAAGAACTGGGCCCGCCTCCTGCCTTAACCAATAGGAGTCTGAGCAGCTTCCACGGGAAGCGAGAGCCGGTGCATTTTAACACCGCCAGCCCTGACTGTGCAACCGGGAGACCCAAGCACAGAGACCCCTGCAGGAGCAGCTGCACCACCGTAGGAGCCGGAGATAAAAGTACAGGGTCCCTGGCTCCAACAGCAGGAAACGCCTTGTCTTTCCCACGGTCTTGCTCGCTGGCTCGTGGGCTTGCAAGCTTGCCATGCTGTTCTGTTATTCTCTCTTTATTTGAGAGGGAGGGAGGGACAGAGAGCCAGAGGGGGACAGTGCCCAAATGCTGGCAAAGGCAGGAACAGGGCTGGGCCAGAGCCAGGAGCCAGGGAAACAACCCAGGTCTCCCTTGTGGATGTCAGGAACTCCAATCACATGGGCCATCACTCGCAGTTAGCAGGAGGCCTGGAGCCAGGAGGCAGCACTGAGGACAGAACCAGGCACTCCCACAAGGGCTGCGGGCCTCTTACCCGCTAAGCTGAACGCCCATCCCCGTCATGGCACTTTTAAAACTTGACATTTAGTGTCTCAGTGTCTCTCTGGCGTGGGGACACCCGCAGCGTAAATGTGGCGCCTTCCCACCAGCCGCCAGGCAGACCCCGGGAAGCAGCGGCCAGGCACCTTCCCTGCCCCAGGCCTGCAGCCCACCCCACGTCCCACCCCGCAAGCAGGCCAGGAGGGCACCAGAGTGAGGGAGCAGAGAGCCGAGAACTCGATCCAGGTGGGAGGCAGGGCCGGGCCGTGAGCAAGTCCCCAAGCCCCCAGCCCGTGCTCTGTGGTGCCCTCGGCCTCACCTACAACACAGACTCAAGGGTGAGACGCCGAGCCGGCTTTGTGGCCCGCAGGTTTAACGCCCACGTGGGGGCCGGCTTGAGTCCCTGCTGACAAGCCTGGGGGAGCAGCGGGTGACAGCCCAAGTGCTCGGGCCCCTGCACCCATGTGGGGGACCCAGAAGCAGCTCCTGGCTCCTGGCTTTGGCCTGGCCCAGTCCTGGTCATTGTGGTCATTTGGGGAGTGAAACGGCAAATGGAAGACCTCTGTCACTCTGCACCCGTGACACTGCTGTGTCACATACACCCCTTCAGGGAACACGCACACACACACACAGCCCTGTCACAGAACACGCACACACACGCATACACCCCTTCACGGAACACGCACACACACACAGCCCTGTCTCTCTTTCTCTCTCTCTCACACACAGATCCTGTCACACATACACATACACACCCCTTCACGGAACACGCACACACACACACAGCCCTGCCTCTCTTTCTCTCTCTCACACACAGAGCCCTGACACACATACACATACACAGCCCTGTCACGGAACACGCACACACACACACATACACAGCCCTGTTTCTCTCTCTCACACACACAGTCCTATCACTTGTACACAGACACACACACACAAACACACAGCGCTGTCGCATGTACAGAGAGCCCTGTCACACACAGCCCTGTCATACACACACAGCGCTGTCACATGTACAGAGAGCCCTGTCACACACACACAGCCCTGTCACACACACACAGCGCTGTCACATGTACAGAGAGCCCTGTCACACACAGCCCTGTCACACACAGCCCTGTCACACACACACAGCGCTGTCACATGTACAGAGAGCCCTGTCACACACAGCCCTGTCACACGTACAGAGAGCCCTGTCACACACACACAGCGCTGTCACATGTACAGAGAGCCCTGTCACACACACACAGCCCTGTCACACACACAGCGCTGTCACATGTACAGAGAGCCCTGTCACACACACACAGCCCTGTCACACACACACAGCGCTGTCACATGTACAGAGAGCCCTGTCGCTCACACACACAGCCCTGTCCTGGGCCGCTGAGCAGCCCCACAGGCAGGGTCACTTCCCCTTTATTGTGCTGGGAGCTGCTGACTTTTCTATTTCCAAAATTTTCTCTTTGATTTCTGAACTAGTCTAGTGGAAGGTAACATTTTCTTAAAAAAAAAAAAAATTGTTGGGGCCGGCACTGTGGCATAGCGGGTAAAGCCGCTGCCTGCAGTGCCTGACATCCCATATGGGCGCTAGTTCAAGACCCGGCTGCTCCACTTCCGATCCAGCTCTCTGCTGTGGCCTGGGAAAGCAGCAGAAGATGGCCCAAGTGCTTGGGCCCCTGCACCCATGTGAGAGACATGGAGGAAGCTCCTGGCTTTGGATCGACGACGCAGCTCCGGCCATTGTGGCCAATTGGGGAGTGAATAAGCAGATGGAAGACCTCTCTCTCTCTCTCTCTCTCTCTCTCTCTCTCTGCTCTGCCTCTCCTTCTCTCTGTGTAACTCTGATTTTCAAATAAATAAATCTTAAAAAAAAGTATTTATTTGAAAGAGTTAGGGGGCATGGGCAGAGACAGAGAGAGGTCTTCTATCCACTGATTCCCTCCCCAAGTGGCTGCAATGACCAGGGCTGGGCCAGACCAAAGCCAGGAGCTTCTTCCAGGTTCCCCCTGTGGGTGCAGGGGCCCAGGCACTTTGGTCCATCTTCCACTGCTTTCCCAGGGGCACTAGCAGGGAGCTGGGTGGGAAGCAGAGCAGCCAGGACTTGAACCGGTGCTCATGTGGGATGCTAGTGTCATAGGCAGCGGCTTAACTGCTGCGCCTCAGGTAACCTGCTCACACACCCACTCCGGCGCCTGTCCACACATCGCATCACCCCCATCCTTGGCTGGGGGCACCCCCAGCTGTAACCATTTTCCGCGTCCTCGCACTCGTCCTGGGGATTGAAGCCAGATACGGACCCGCTTTTAGCCAACTTAGAGCAGCAGCTTGGCAAGAGCGACTGTGTTCTCTAAGGGGAAAGCTGTGATGCCCCAGACCCCGATGTCCTGAGCCAGTAGACCCAGAGCAGCCCTGGGCCAGCGCTCACCGGGGACTGGGGCGGACCCTCCCAAAGGAGCCGAGGACCTGGAAATCAAGGTCCCTGACGCACATTCAGCCCCCCAGGCCCTCCTAGGGGTGTGCTCTGGGGCAGCCCCACCGTGCAGGTGCACACGAGCCTGTCCAGACAGGACCCTTGGCCCGCGCACGATGGCACACCCCGAGAGCCAGCAAGGGCGCAGGGCAGCACTTGCATGCCTTTTTTTTTTTTTTTTTTAAAGATTTACTTTATTTGAAAGGCAGAGTTACACCCACACATACAGGGAAGGGAGAGGGAGGAGAGGAGGGAGGGGAAGGGAGAGAGAAACTTCCATCTGCTGGTTCACTCCCCAAATGGCCCCAACAGCCAGACCCAAGCCAGGAGCCAGGAGCTTCTACCAGGTCTCCTGTGTGGGTGCAGGGGCCCAAGCACTTGGGCCATCTTCTGCTGCTTTCCCAGGTGCATTAGCAGGGAGCTGGATCGGAAGTGGAGCAGCTGGGACTTGAACTGGGGCCCATGTGGGTTGCTGAGGCCACAGGTGACAGCTTTACCCACTACGCCCCAGTGATGGTCCCCTTCGCATGCTCTTGAGTTGTTTCCCCTCAGAGACTCAAAGCACAGACTGAGCCTGACTCGGGCCCTTTGTGCTCCATGGTGGTGTGGGCAAGGCCAAGAGCCTACCTGGGCCTCAGTTCTTCCATCTGTAGATTGGGAACGTGATGGCGAATATTAAACAGGATGCACGCGTGTTGGGAGGGGGGTGTGTATGTGCCAGGCACAAAGCTAGAGGCCATAACAGCTGGGAACTGGGTGGCTGTTGCTAGCACTCAGATGGGCCATCCAATCGCAGAGAGAGGCCTGGTTCACTTCTGGGCCCTGGTGCAAACAGGCTGGTCACAGGGAATGAGAGTGCCCGGGCTGGGCTGCGGGGAGAGCAGCCTGTGTGTGGGTCCTAGACCTCCGGGGGCCCAGGCTGACCGCCCTCCCCGAGCAGCAGAGCTGGGGTGTGGGCGGGGGGTGCCCGCAGCACCGCCGTCAGCATCCCCTGAGCATAAGCAGGCTCCTCGTCAAGAAGAGGTCGTTACGCTGCTCCCAGCTCTGCAGGCTCCAGGCCTTCTCGCCGTCAGAGTCCCAGGCAGCACAGAGCATCACGCGTGTTCGCGTGTCCCTCCTGCTGTGCACCCGGCCCCTGGGGTTCGTTCTCAGGGCTCCACGCTAATGCCGGCCCCTCCTGTGCACCCCACTGTGGGGTCGCGTGCTCACCGTGGGGGTCAGAGTGCAGCCCACAGCCCACAGCCCGCTGCGCTCACTCTGCTGGCTGCCACGTGAGGTTTGCCATCCCCGAGGCTGGGACCCAGCGTGGACGCGGGGGCTGCCTGCAGACCCCTCCCTGTCTTGCTTTCCCGACACATGACTAGTACCGTGTTGATGGGGCAGGAAGTGAGGTCTCCACGCAGGTGCACGCTGTGCGGTGCTCCGCGCCGTCTCCTCCGGCGTCCACCACCTCCCGCGGTAACAGGCAGCCGAGCCCTCTCTTCTGGCTGTTAGGAAAGACCAGCAGCTCGCGTTACCTACAGCTGCCCTGCGGTGCCGGTGCCTTGGAGAGTGGGACTTCTTCCTCCCTCTGCCCCTTCCCGGCCCCCCACAGCTGCGGGGGGGGGGGGGGGGCGCCATCCTGTTCTCAGCATCAGCAGGGAGCCGGACGGGAAGAGGAGCAGCAGGGACTTGAGCTTGCGCTCCCACAGGGGACGCAGCTGTCTCAAGCAGCCCCTTAGCTGCTGGGCCAGATGCCTGCCCCCTCCGCTTTCAGAGCTGGGTAAAACCCCACAGCACGAGGCACGGACGTGGCCCCTGAAGGTGAGCCCCAAAAGCGTCCCAGAGACCTGCCCTTTAGCTCAAACTTCAGGTTGCTGAGAGACAGCATGCACCCCAAGAGGGGATAAAAGCCTGCAGCAAGGGCCTGGTGAACGCCGCCCCCCTCCCCCCCCCAGTTCCTGCTGAAACTGAATGCCCGGAGCAGGGCACGAAGACGGGGCGGGGCGGGGGGGGGACACACACGACTCCGGCCGTGGTCAAGGTGGTGAGGCCCCTGGGATGGGACGAGTGCCGTGAAGGCAGCCCGCGGGGCTCTCTGTGCCCTGTGAGCACGGGGAGGGTGCCGGCTACGCCCCCTGCACCTGCTGCTGCCGTGCCCGGGGGCCCCAGCCTGGGAGCTGCGAGAAATGAACTCGCGTCTGAGGCAGGGCCTTCCTCTCTGCGGTGGGCTCCCGTGGGAGGCTTGTTCAACACTGGCTTAGTATTTTTAAAACGTACGGAATTTATTTGAAAGTGAGAGAGCGAGCGAGCGAGAGCTCTCCCATCCATTGGTCCATCCGGGGTCCACGGGGCAGAAAGCGCCACCCCCTGCTGCTTCCCTGGGCACTGACTATCAGGAAGGGGGATCAGGAGTGGAGCCAGGCCTCCAACCCCGGCCCTCGGTTATGGGATGTCGGCAGCATTGTCTAACTGCTCTGCCCCCAGCGCTGGCTTTCAGGACCAGTCCTGCTGCCCGTGCCTTCGGCCGCCTGCTCCCTGCTCTCCGCCTGCATGCTGCCGCCCGTGGCTCGCTCCCGGCCTGCTCCGGCTTGGTGGCCCCAACTTCCCAGCTTAACTCCTAGACTTCTCTTTCTCCCCTAAATAAAGCCCTCACTCTCCTTCTCACTTCTCTCACTGAATAAGATCCTTAAAACAAAGACAAATTCTAGGGCTGACACCACGGCATTGCAGATTAAGCTACCTCCTGAGATACTGGCATCCCATACAGGTGTCCGTTCGAGTCCCGCCTGCTCCCTTCCCATCCAGCTCTCTGCTGTGGCCTGGGAAGGCAGCGGAGGATGGCTCAAATCCTTGGGCCTCTGCACTCACGTGGGAGACCCAAATGAAGTGCCTGGCTCCTGGCTTCAGCATCACCCTGGCCATTGCAGCCATTTGGGGAGTAGACGAGCAGATGGAAGACCTCTCTCTCTCTTTCTCTCTCTCTCTCTCTACCTCTCCCCCTCTCTCTGTATCTCTGCCTTTCAGATAAATAAATAGATCTTTAATTCTCTGACCTGGAGTTGGGGTGCACAGCTCAGCTCTGACACCATCCATCACCAGATCACACAGTTAAGGGGTTCAGCTCCCCGGGACTGCCCCCCTTCAGTGCCTGCTGCAAGCTGGTGTGCCTGGGTTACCCACACCTCAGCTGGGCCAACTACACATCGGGGGTGCCCACAAGTCCCCACCCTCCGGTGGAACAACTCAGAGCCCAGGAGAAAGCTCGGCTCACATTCGCTGATCTATTACAAAGGATACAAATGAGCAGCCAACCAGAGGGGCTGCCTAGGGCCAGGCACCCCCACCCCCAGCAGTCCAACTGCCAGAATCTCACAGCTCAAGAATGTTTATGGCCCAGCCTCCAGGCTCCCTCCCCTCCCACCTGAAGCTATCTCAGGCCCGCCCTGCCTGGCTCACCTCCTCCCCCATCAACGCCCCTCCCCCCTTATCAACGGTGAGTCATGCCTATTGCTCAGCAAAGTCTGAGGGCTGAGGAGCTCTGAGCCGGGAACCGGAACAAAGACACACTGCAGACGGACACAGGGGTCAGCCACGGGCAGCACAGTCCTACTTGCCGTTCATTCCTCACTGTGCCTGGCTCTATGCACACCAGCTGTAAGGTGCTGGTCTTGATTGGATGCACGCCTCTGCCCAGTACAGGCGGACAGCCTCTGGGTCCCTGGACCCTGCACCCAAGCAGTCACCAGCTCTCCCCCCAAAGATGCCCTCTCGTCCGACGGCAAGCTCCAGGCCCAAGGGCTAGCGGCAGGGCAGGTGCAGCGCTGGACGGCACCCCCAGCCCGCAGCCTTCAGTGTGTGCCCCTCCAGCTGCGGCTTCCACCTGGAGTGACCGCCCCTCGGCCGGAGAGGCTCGGGTTGAAGGCAGATTACACAGCTCCCTGCACCTGTGGCCCAGTCCCCGCCCCCATCTTGAGCTCTGGGAACGTCCACTTCCACCCCAGCTCTGCGGCCTGTTCTCCAGGCCTGGCACTTACAAACGCGGGAGCTCCCAGAAACAGCGGCTCCAGGAAGCTGTTAGTGTCAGGCAGGTAATCAGACCTCCCTCGAGGGGTCAGTGCGAGGACTGTGCTCTGGGCGGGAGGCCCCAGGCTGCCTCGAGGACCCTGTCCCCACCATTTCTTAACTCCGGGAGATTTCTCCTCCAGCCCTGTGCACCGTGGCTGCAGGAGTTGATATTCCCGGTCAGGAAACTCCCAGACTCCATGGAGAAATTGAGTTCTTCTGCTTCTAGGGGAAGTCAGAAAAAGCCCCTAAACTTGAGCCGAAAATTGTATGTGTGCCAGTGGTGTCTTCACACCCCTCCCCTGTTACAGGGGGAGGGCGGGAGGGGTGGAGACAGCAGGATCAGGCCGCAGGGCAGCTGGCAGCTGGGGCACCGGGGGCCTCAGCCCCTCGGCAGGGCCTGCCCGCCGTTCCTCTCCTGCCCCCATCCCCACGGAGCAGCTCTGTCCCTGCGGCCATCCCTGCGGAGGGGTCCGGGGTGGGGACCTGGCTGGGCACAGCCTGCAGGTCTGACCTTACAGTGGATCCTACCACAACACTTCTGTGGGAGGCGCGTGTTTCCTAGGGGCAGTGGTCTGAATGTTTGTGTCCTTCCAAAGTTCTTAAATTGAAACCTAACTCCCGAGGTCATGGTATTAAAAGATGAGGCTGGGGGCCAACGTTGTGGCCTAGAGAGTTCAGCCGCTGCCAGCAGTGCCGGCATCCCATATGGGCACTGGTTCGAGTCCTGATGGCTCCACTTCTGATCCAGCTCCTTGCCGATGCGCCTGGGAGAGCAGCAGCAGATGGCCCATGTGGTTGGGTCCCTGCACCCACGTGGGAGATCTGGAAGAAGCTCCTGGCTCCTGGCTTCAGCCTGGCCCAGCCCCGGCCATTGTGGCCATTTAGGGAGTGAACCAGTAGACGGAAGACCTCTCTAATTCTGCCTTTCAAGTTAATAAAATAAATCTTGGGGGAAAAAAAAGTATGGAGCAGGTGGTTGTTCTGGGTGAAGATGCCCACGTTCCCATCAGTTCCTGGGTTCAATTCCTCGCTCCGGCTCCCGACTCCAACTTCCTGCCAGTGCAGACCTGGGGAGGCAGCCGGGGTCCCTGTCACCCATGCGGGGAGTCTTGGGTTGAGGTCCCAGCTCCTGGCTCAGCCCACCCCAGCCCTGGCTATTGTAGGCATTGTGGGTCGGGGGTAAACCAACAGATGGGAGCTTTCTGTGTCTCGAATTTAAAGACGAGGCCTTCGGGGAGTGGAATGAGATCAGTGCCTTTATGAACAGGCGTAAGGGAGCCCATCTGGCCCTTTGGACTCCCCAGGAGACACCATCTTGGGAGCAGAGTGAGCCCCCCGCAGACACCACAGCTCTTTCCCCACTCCAGAACTGTGAGCAGCCAAGTTCTTCTTTTCTGTCTTTCTTTCTTTTTTTTCGACAGGCAGAGTGGACAGTGAGAGAGAGAGAGAAAGGTCTTCCTCCTGTTGGTTCACCCTCCAATGGCCGCCAATGGCCGCTGCAGCCGGTGTACCACGCTGATCCGAAGCCAGGAGCCAGGTGCTTCTCCTGGTCTCCCATGCAGGTGCAGGGCCCAAGCACTTGGGCCATCCTCCACTGCACTCCCGGGCCACAGCAGAGAGCTGGACTGGAAGAGGGGCAACCGGGACAGAACCCGGAGCCCCGACCGGGACTAGAACCCGGTGTGCTGGCGTCACAGGCAGAGGATTAGCCTATTGAGCCACAGCGCCAGCCAAGTTCTTCTTTTCTTTTAAAAAAAAGTTATTTATTTGAGAAGCAGAGTTAGAGACACAGAGAGACCTTCCATCTTCTGGTTCACTCCCCAAATGGCTGCAACGTTGGAGCTGGGCCAGGGCCGAGCCCGAGCCTCCTCTAGGTCTCCCACATGGCTGCAGGGGCCCAAGCACTTGGGCCGTCCTCCGCTGCTTTCCCAGGCGCGTTGGCAGGGAGCTGGATTGGAAGTGGAGCAGCTCACAGGGGTTGCTGGCATCACAAGCCCCTTGTTAAATGCTCAGAGCTGCCATGGGAACAGGAGGCGGGTGAAGTGGCTGTGACTGAGCCGGTCAGTCTTTCTCTGGCCTAGGGCAGCCTTCTAGACTCAGTTCACTTAGGACGAGCTCATAAAGCCGGCTCCAGCAGGGAAACTGAGGCTGGGAAAGAGAGGACAGCCCTGGGGGTGAGGGCACAGCTTCCCCTAGGTGACTGCAGTGTCCCCGGGGCGTCAGGCCAGAGGAAGGGGGGAGGGAGGGACAGGCTGGCACTGAAGGTTGATTTGCATCTCATTTGAATAGGCCCTGTTGACTTGCAGCCTATAGGATCCTGGACTCAGAAGATTCCCTTCTGGCCCTGTGGGGGTCACAGAATCCCACTGCCCTGTCTGGCAGTGAAGCAGGGAGTCGCTGGGGTGGGGGGGCAGCTGGGGCGGTCAGAGCTGACTCAGCGCCGAGCAAGCCCTGGGAAGGGCTGTCCCCTACTAGGCTGGGCCTGAGAGGCTAAGAGGGAGGGAAGGAGTCTCGGGAGACACAGAGGCTGCTGCTGGGGGCGGGGCCATCCTCAGCTGGGCACACTTGGCCTACAGACCCCAGCCCCGCCTTCACTCAGGCCACCTGGGACGTGGGGCAGAGCGACCCTTCCTGGCCACTCTCCTGGCACAGGGCTCGGTCACTCAGAATAGCCGCCAGTTCCCTGTCCCTCCCTGTGCTCCGGGTATTTGCCTTAGACAACCCCCTTCCTGGTGACCACTTCCCTAAGGGACAGCCAGATGCAACCTTGGACCCACTCCAAACCCACAGCTGCGTCACTGCGACCCCTCAGTCACCACGTGACCCCACAGGATTCGAGCCAGCTGCTCTAAGTCACAGTCACAACTCCTCACGGGAAACCCGCATGGGTGATGCTCTGGACCCCGGAAAAAGCGTTAGCCCCCCAGGCCCTTCTCCCCTGCTCCCCCGCCCCCGCTGGCTGCGCACCTGCTGTCCCAGACTTCTCGCAGGGGCACCCTCTGCCCCGTGGGCCTCTGCTGCCGCCTCTGTGAGCTCTCCCAGAGGTGCTGCCCGGGTGTACGGCCACTCTCCAGAAAGAACTCCAGAACAGGATGAGTTGTGAGAGCAGGCGGGATGCCACGGGCACAGGCACGACAAAGCCATCTGCAGAGCAATGAGGGGCACAGGCAGGGATGGCCCAGACAGGGGAGGTCGCCCAGGGGCCCACCAGGTCCCGAGACCCTCACCGGCCCCCGCCACACACACACCCAGGGTCCCGGAGCGTGAGAAGCGTGGCTGGTCCCTACCTGAGACCTGGGTTTACTCATTTACTTATGTGTATGTGAAAGAGAGATCCACCATCCACGCGTTCACGCCAGTGTCTACAGCAGCCTGGGACGGGCCAGGCTGAAGGCAGGAATCAGGAATTCCGCCTGGGTCTCCCGCAGGGGAGCCATCGCTGCCACCTCCCAGGGCAACAGCAGCAGCTGGAATCTGAAGCAGAACTGGGAGTCGAACCCAGGAACGCAGGTCTGGGACACAGGTGTCCACGGCGACGTTACCACTGAGCCAACACCTGCCCTGCCCCGAGCGCTGGGCGTCACCCCTGCTTCAGGGCTGCAAAGCTCAGAGCAGGGAGCCAGGCAGCTGTTGCTTAATTCCCAGGCCCCCTGAGGGGATAAGGGCTTATTTAAATATTTATTTATTCATATTTTGAAAGAGAGAGAGAGGTCTTCCATCGGCTGGTTCACTACCATAATGGCTGCAACAGCCCAGGCTGCGCCAGGTGGAAGCCAGGAGCCAGGAGCTTCTTCTGGGCCTCCCGCAAGCACTTGGCCACCTCCCACTGCTCTTTCCAAGTCTGTTAGCAGGGAGCTGCACGGGAAGTGGAGCAGCCTGACTGGAACTGGTGCTCACAGGGGATGCCGGCGCTGCCGGTGGCGGCTTAGCCTCTTGTGCCACAGTGCCGGCCCTGGGGTGAGGGTTCTTAAAGATAGGATTTAGACTGACAGGTGTGTGTTCAGCGCCTGTCCATCTTCCCTGTTGGTGGCCCTCCTTCAACTGGTCAGTGATGTCAGGATCTTTAGGGAACTGTGATGATGGCCAGGTGGGCTCTGTCCGTCCAGGGCTACGTGCAGGTGTGGGTACTTCTTACCCAGGGCCTGGAATTCCCGGAAAACAACCCCTCAAGAGGCGGCCAAGCACCCAGGTGTTTTCTTTTAAAGACTTATTTATTTATTTGAAACAGAGTTAGAGAGAGGCAGAGGCAGAGAGAGGTCTTCCATCGCTGGTTCACTCCCCAGATGGCCGCAACGGCCAGAGCTCAGCAGGTGGAAAGCCAGGAGCTTCCTCTGGGTCTCCCATGCGGGTCAGGGGCCCAAGGACCTGGGCCATCTTTTGCTGCTTTCCCAGGCCACAGCAGAGAGCTGGATCAGAAGTGGAGCAGCAGGGACTTGAACCAGCACCCATTTGGGATGCCGGCACTGCAGGCAGTGGCTTTACCCGCTAGGCCACAGTGCCGGCTCCCAGGTGTTTTCTACAGGACAGTAATGACCTCCTGAGTCCAGTGTTCAGGGACCCTGCAGAGCCGGCTCCATCACTCTCCTACTTCTGTGAGCTGACTTCGGTGAGAGGTTGCTTTGCAACAGTAAAAACAGGGCAAGGCGAGCCGGCGCTGTGGCGCAGCAGGTTGAGCCGCTGCCTTGCACACTGGCATCCCATACAGTGCCTGTTCGAGTCCCGGCTGCTCCACTTCCCATCCAGCTTCCTGCTTGTCCACCTGGGGAAGCAGCAGAGGAGGCCCAGGTTCTTGGGCCCCTGCCTCCCACGTG